>NC_135181.1:32073562-32398562 GCF_041146795.1 Maylandia zebra | reverse complement strand
TAAGAAAGAAGTTAACATATTTCTTCTTTTGTTTCTAACTCTTTTAGGTACAACATACCAGCTACTCAGCTGACTGACATGCGAGACTTGGGGTTTAGTTGGATGGCCATATCTCAAATGTTGTCAGTAAATGTTCGAACACTGTACAACCACAGGATACAACTAGGTTTAGTGGACTATGGAAATTTTAATAATATTTCAAATGTGGATCTTGATCATCTCATTACTGAGATTCTTACACATACCCCTGGCTCAGGAGAATCCTACATTAGTGGTAGTTTGAGAGGAAGAGGAATCAGAGTTCAGCGGTGGCGAGTGCGAGAACGTTTAAGAATAGTTGATCCAGTGGGAAGAGCTTTGAGAGGACGGAGAGCAATTCAGCGGAGGGTCTACAATGTCACTGTCCCAAATCAAGTGTGGTATGCCTTTTTTCACGTCTTAAATTTGATTAATGTTAATTATTACTTCCTGGATTGTAGTAATATAATATTTTGTTTGTGTTTTAATAAACAATGTTGTATAATGTCTGGGTTTAAAATATTGTTTATCTCCAGAAATAGTTTACATGACAGAAGTACAATGTCAAAGTCATAGACCTTTATTTTAATGTACATCTAGTGTCATAATAATAATATATTTCTTCTTATTCCAGGCATATTGACACAAACCATAAGTTAAATCCTTGGGGGTTTGTGTTTCATGGAGGAGTTGACGGCTACAGTCGCTGCATTACCTACATGAGATGCTGCACAGATAACAGAGCATCAACTGCTATGCAACTTTTCCAGAGTGCCGTTGATCTCTTTGGCCTCCCACAACGTGTCAGGGGTGATGCTGGCAGTGAGAATATTGATATTGCACGGTTTATGATTGAACATCGAGGGCCAAACAGAGGAAGCTTTATGGTTGGACGAAGTGTGCATAATCAAAGAATTGAAAGATTGTGGGGTGAACTAAACAGAGTTGTGTCAGCATACTTTAAAGACCTTTTCCTCTTTATGGAAAATGTTGGGATTTTAGATAGCACTGATCCATTTCATATTAGGGCTCTTCACCATGTATATCTTCCAAGAATTAACAGATCTGTGGATGAATTTGTAAATCAGTGGAACCATCACAGCTTAAGGACAATGGAAAATCACTCCCCGCTGCAGCTGTGGACTGTTGGAATGTTGCAACTTCCTCAGCATCACAGACCGCTCAGTCAAGTGCACTTCAGACATCGTTCTTACCATCACCAGCAGTTGACGGCTGACTTGAGGCAGATCGACCCCTTGAGTGACGATGGAAATCATGGGATAGAAGTTTTTTTGACAGCATGCCGCATGCTTCAGTTAAGTTATTAGTAAATTTGTTTGTGTTAATTAAAAAATTTATTTGAGTGCCAGACACTAAAAATTTTGAAATATCATGATACTGAAAAGGGTCCAAGACTATTATTTAGGTAAAAGAAAGGTAAGATAAAAAGACTGGTTTTATCTTCATATTCACTTGTGCCATTTAAATCATAAAAGTAGACAAATAAAGTGTTTAGACTACACTTTTCTTTCATGACAAACCATACTTGTCACAGTACAAAATGTTACAGTATATGTTACATATGATTGTATGATGTACTAATGTATCTGTTAATAAACAGGAATTATGATTCATTCATTAAATAAAATATGTTATACATTTTAAACTCTTTAAACTTTTTTTTAAAGACACAAATTACATAAAAAGTAGAAACACAGAACACTTTATTTGTGTATTTCCAGTACCCATAGGAAGGAAATAATATTCTGCAGTAATAGGGCTGGTCTTAAAAAAACAAAATGAAAGAGGAAAAAAACCCCAAACAATCTACAATGAGCCTGTGTTATCAAGTAGTATAGTAAAATATGCAAACAAAATCCTTAAAACACTCCCTGCAAACCAGGTTATGTTTATTATCATTATTATTATTGTTTATAATACTTTGATAATATATAATAATTTGATAAGATTGTAATGTCATATAGTATGATATAATGTTCATATTTCAACCTGTAACATAACCAGGTTTGACCTAACCAATGTCTGTCACATTTATAGACAACTTTGCTGCCAGTGTTGGAGATACTGTCTTTCTACCTTTTAGTATGTAGGGTTACTGTAATACTTTTCAAAACTTTACCAAAACCTAACAAAAACATTTTTAAACCTGTGAGTTAAGCTAAAAGTTAAATGATATTAATACAAAGTTCTGTGTAAAGCATAAATGTTCAAATGGGACACTGAAATAAAGCTTAACTCATCTCATTTGAAAATTCACATTATGTGGAATAGTTGAACACAGGAAGCATTTGAGAAAACTTAATTCTATATAACAATGAGATTGTGGCATATTTTTTTGTTTTCCTGCTTATATGGCAAAACATGCCATATAAGCAGGAAAACAAATTAACTATAATCAAAAAACAAAAAAATGCCCCACATGTATAAACTGAAACAAAATTATTCTATCCATTCTCTTCGGCTTATCAAATCCATGTCTGATTTGAAAGTAGTGTGCACTGCATGAACTGGTATTTAAGCTGTAATTTGAAAGACACACATGAAGCTTATTTAGGCTATACAGTCCTACTGCTGTCCAGGGTGTACTCTGATGCGGGGTTAACAACATTAACAAAAACAAGAAAATAAAAAATGCATATGCAAAATAGAAAAAAACCCAAATCCTCATCATGTCACCAATCCTTAAGAAAACACATCATGCTCTTCCAAATCCTGGTGAATTCCGTATTGCAAAATCCATGTCTGATTTGAAAGTAGTGTACACTGCATGAACTGGTATACGAAGGATATTTTCACAAGTATTGGCCACTGGAAATCTGCAGTTAGTGACGAACTCAAGGCTTGGCTTTGGAGAAAAACCCAGGGCTGGTATGCTGTCACATCCAGTGCAGAAAACAAGAATATCTTCCAAAGAGACATCATTTTCAACTATAAGATAGAAAAATACAAAATCATAATGATATTCTGACTAAGACTACTGATGTACAGATACATTAAATTACCAAAAGATTAAATCAAAAGTGAAACATGTATATATTTTTAAAAGTAAGCTGTAATTTGAAAGACACACATGAAGCTTATTTAGGCTATACAGTGAAACCACAATGTCAAAAAAAGAAGTTAGTGGAGACCACAACATATTAAATGTACGTGGATGCAGCAATAGCCTATTATTTGTACTCAGTATACAGGATTGGTAATAATTTATTTATTTAGTTATCCTCCTATTTATCCTGTTATTTATTTATCCTGTTAATACACTGAAGTCAAACTGAAATCACATTTGGATACAATGTTCTTTGTAAACCCAGCACTTGCATCAGTACTATCTATCTACCTTTTTTGTTATGGCATCTATGTCTGTAATTTCATGATGCTGCTGCACAAAAGTGAGAATTTTGATTTATGGTCAAACAATGTGCCAAGTAGTAAACTCACATTCTGCCTCCTGAAGATAGTCTTGCCAGAAAGCCAGGGTCCGGCACTCATCTTGAAATGCATTACTCCCTCGTTCGGAGTGAATGATCTGGAATAGATTCTCCATATCAGTTGCTCTGAGAGCCATTCCAGCTTTCACGAAAACGCACTTCATCTGAAGAGGGTATGTCTGTAGAGCATCTAGGACACCTAGAGACCTCAAGCCATCTCTGAACCTAGCCAAAATAAAACAAAATCAAATTGTATTTTATATTACTATTATTATATTTGTATTTGATTGGATTTGGAACCTGTATCATAACAAGAGGTTTTGAGGTTTTATCAAGAGACATTTCTGAACTAATTACATTTTACTTTCCTGTGGACTGCTGTATCAGAGGTGAAGAACATTTTTCCCCTTACAGGGCCAGACTGTCTTAGATACAGATAAAGAATGCCTATACATGGAACAACTGAGCTGAAATATGATACACAGGGACCTGTCATGAATTGGAGTAAAAGTGACAAATTGCTTTCAAATACATCTGGTCTCTTGTTCCATTGGCATACCTTTTCTGTCAGTCTACAATCAACCCAAATGCTACTCAATTTGAATCTATTTTTATTTACATATTTAAACACATGCCTACATCGGCACAGATACGTTTTATGTGAATTTTAATTTCATGAATGAAAGATATCTGTTTTGTTATGAACTGTACTAGCATGGAGCGCTACAGACCTGTACCACCCAAACAGGCTAATACCCGTTTCACAACACAGTGACTTTAGTTTGACAGGCTTAATTTTTTACCATTACAGTATGTGTTTAGACATACCTTTCAAAAGGTGCACGGGTCCGTTGAAGGACATACCAGTGAGCCAGATCCAAAGCAGTTTCTTGTTTGTTTTGAAGTGTTATGCAAACATTGTGACCAGCAAGACTGATCAAGCTGGCTGCCTGTGCAACTGCATCTTGCAGCTGTAGATCATTCTCGGCCTGTATGATCTAAAAACAATATGAGGAAATTATAAAATGAATTATTTGACTCTACTATTTAGTAGAACATACAAAACTAATAGCTTCAGTGTTTAATTAGTACATTAACCCTATGAAACCCCATAACCGATCAGGAGGCTGAGGTATAAGTTATTAAGCTGGAAAACAAGTGCAATCATTAAATTCTGAAAACTGAAACTTGGAGTTTCTTGGGCAGTAACCAACAGAACCATAACCTGCCACACACATTTTTAGTTCTTCCTTCTTGTAGCCATTAAAATGTTTGATCTTTTACTAGAAAGGTGCAGGACTCGGGCAAGAAAAATTAGGGAAGTGTTAGTAAAAATGTTGGACAAGCAAAAAAAGACCTACAATGAAATTGAAAGAACCAAAGGAAAATATGCTCACCGACTGCACTTGTGACCTTGTTTCCTCATCAGTAATATGATCAGTGCTGACTTTTACATTGTCTGGACCCTTTTGAAGACACTCATAGAAGAGTTCAGACAAGAAACATGGACTCTGTCCCCCGTGGGCAATTGACATTGCCATGATCTGGCCAGCATAGTAGTATCCATTATCTTTCATTGCTGTTAACAAATAAAATAAAACATCATCTCAAAAGCTTGCATCATTATTTTTGTTACTGTGGCATTTTTTATAGTACAAGTTACCAAATATTATTTCTGAAAAAAATATTGCCCATACAGTTGCACCCATAATAGTTTGGATAATAACAAAATCATCTTAACTTTGCTGTGCACCACCACCTTGGATTTTAATACCAAACAATCAAGATGATACTAAAGTGCAATTCCTTCGAGGTATTTTATTAAAAAATGGCACCAGCTGATTAGGAATTACAGTCAATTTTATACATTATCCACCATCTTTAAAGATGGTTGCTTTAGACAAGTGATTGAAAGCTAACACCATTTTATGTATTATTTTTAATACAAGGATTAAAATTCTTTACAATTCTTTACAGCCTTACAGTCAGATCAGGTAACTGAGCTGGCTTGTTATGCTTTGGGTTATTATCAATTTACACTGTCCAATCAATTTATCATTTGCATTTGGCTGAATCTGAACAGATTGCCCTTTACACTTCACAAATCACCAGTGCTATCATTGACAACAGTAGTGGCTTGGTTCTATGGCAGCTACTCATGCCCGTGTCATAACACTGCTTCCACCATGTGTGACTTAAGCTATTCTTTTCTTTACTATGCTTTTCTCCTTCCATCATTTTGGTTAATCTTGGTGTCATCTGTCCATATCTTCATAGTAGTATAGCATAGTTCTTTTAGATGTTTTCTGGCAAAGTCCTTCCAGTTATTTACTATTGCACCTTGTTGTAAAACATCTGTGTTTCCATTCATAAGTGCATCTCTTGATTGTTGAATTACACCATATCAGTCATTTGAATAATTACTTTTGAGAAATGAGAGAGCATGTATAAAAATGACCAGAATTTCTAAATATGTAGTACTGTTTCAAACCTTTCAACTAAAGCAGACAATCTTCCCTTCAGTCAATCTAGGTTTAATTTTTTAAAATCCTCTGTGGTGGTACAAAAATTCTGTCATTGCCAAAAAAATGTGTTTAGTTAACTGTATGAGATACTAAACTCGTACATGTAATCACAAACCAATTGATGTATAATGTATTGATGTAAAATAAATCAAATGGCAACAATTAATAAAATCATAAGTACCTTTAGAATTGCACGTAAGAACTTTAGCATTGGGTGGACCTTCAAAGATGCCAAGTTTGTCCTTGACTTCACAGAGGCAAAGTCGGAAGAACTCCCGAGTAGGTCCTCCATTGTCAACAGCACCCTCAGATATTCCATAGTCATCAGTAAACTTCACATCTATTTTTTTCTCTGGTGAAAAATTGGATCTGCCCATGGCTCTGGATGCTCCATCCCACACATTTCGCCTTATGATGTTGAAGCGTACAGTGCTGTCATTATTTACTCTAGTAACAATCTGCCCCAAGATTCTCTCTAAGCTCTGGACGTCACTGAAACATACACACACACAAAAAAAAAAAAAAACAGTAAAGAAATATACTAGTCTCAATGGCAATAACCCACCAACAGAATAATGATGTACCATTCTTAAGACTGTAATTGATATTTAACAAAAAAGAGATACAAATCAAGAATGTTTGTGATAATGGAAAAAGATTAAGTTTAAGTTAAACTAAGTTTACATTTTTATCTTGTCATAAATACACTAGTATTTATAAATAGTATAAATACACTATATAAATACAAGCAGAACAAGAAAAACAACAAGATCCAACACTGACAACCAACCTCCATTCAAAAAAGTAAAAATAAACCAAAACATATATCAAGTAAAATATAAGTAATCTGATAGCCTTGGTAATCTTCAAATGACAACAGAAATCACAGGTTGCAGTTCGTAGTTTGCTTATTCAAACTGATCCAAAACTAGACAGTAGATGACTCCTTTTCCGCAACAAACATAAAATAATGGTTAATATGTTGACCTTTCAACATGTAAAAGTTTGTGTTGTACTGACCTTTCACTTGCACTTGAGTCTAAAGACCTTGAAATGGCTTCTTGGAGGTCGGGGTCATCTGACAGGTATTCTTCCTCAAACAGGCCAAGATATGTACTGCAAAGCCAGAATGTTTTGTAAATTATTTAGTTAAATTACATATAAATGATGTTGACAGAATTACATTATCACAATACATAGATTGGCCTCAGCATTATTAAAGTTGTGTGGGATCATCTTGACAGAGAACAGAACAAAAAGCCTGGAAAACTATTCCTGAACCATGCTTAAAGAAATTCAATAAAAAGAAGACATCACCATCAAGAAAGCTTGGTTAAGAGAGTTCAAGCTATGTTGAAGACTAAAGTAGCTCATATCACATTTTGAATTTTAAGCTCATTAAAATTCTACAAGTTTTGTTCTACTCTAATATAATGCGCTTCCATGTCTGTTTGTAGACAGAATTTTGTAGACTTCAGTAAATCACTGCGCTTCTTTCCTATTTTTCCAGCAAAATACAAAGAAAGCAGGGGTGGGTCATGACTTTTGCACAATATAGCTCAAAAGATTAAAAGATACAAACATGTACAAAACACATACCTGTAGGATGTGCTGGATAAACTTGGCTGGGTAGGTCCATTGGACACACTGGAGGTGTTACTAGAGAAGACACGTGTGTCACCAGTAACACTGGCAGAAGAACCCACTGATAAGCCAGGTGTGTTGTAACTGACAAAGGCAGATGTTCCACTGGAGTAAGGCTCATCCTCATCAGTAGCAACGACAGCAGGATTGGTGGACATTGTGAGGGTGTCAGCAGAGATGGAAGATTCAACAGTACAAACATCTTGGGTAGCAACGCACCAGATGACCTCATCATCAACAGACATGGACTGTGCGTTAACAATGGGAATGGCTGAGGGAACTTCTTTAGAAATTTCAACTGTGAGAACACAAAGAACAGGAGTTTAACTTTTGAATAACATCTAATCACATTTATAGCTTTTGCTTTTCATGTATTTAGGGGTACATTTCTTCCTGCTCAAAATATTAAACTAAATTTAAATATGATTTTAACAAAGACTTGACACTTAGCTAAAGACACAATGCCTAAGATGACTAAGTAACAGACACTGAACCAACTTAATTTACAGTTTATTTGGAGCGACTTTTAGATAGGAATATTTACCGCATTTGTCAGAATTCAACGTTTCTGTGAAATCCTGCCTGCTTGTATGGCTACTCTCTCCATCAGAATATGTCTGTAAATTAAAACAGATAATACATTTCATTATACTGACAACAAAATGTCATAATAAATATTAGTAATATGTTTATGTATTATGTATTAAAACATAATACAAGTGACAATGTTTAAGGGAGTTTAAAATCCATCTTTGCCTTTTTCACTCTCATTTTATGAAAATACATACATTTGCTGAAATGATCAGGATTACTTACTGATTCATTGTCCTCACATAAGATGACCTTGTCAGGTCTGACATAAATTGACTTCTGATGAAACAGTTTTTTCACAAGGTCTCCATTCAAAGTCTGTTTGGAAGTGAGTGATGGCTCAACTAGTTTGGTGTGGCATGCCAGCAAAATCTGTAGCCTAGGGGAGGAAGAAAACATAGTGTATATGAAATTTTTGTTAAGGCTAACAGACTATAATACAATACAATACATCCATCCATCCATCTTCATCCGCTTATCCGAGGTCGGGTCGCGGGGGTAGCAGCCTAAGCAAAGAGGTCCAGACCTCCCTCTCCCCAGCCACCTCCTCCAGCTTGTCCGGGGGAATACCAAGGCGTTCCCAATACAATACATTAAAAGGCTTAATTTTTGTTAACTCTAAAAGATATCAGTCCAGTCATCTGATCGGTGCTCCCAGATCCTTTTTGGAAATACCCAAAGTTGACCTTTAATAGTATAATAATCTAAGTAACAAAAAATATATTTTTTTTTATAAAAAAGGATCTAATGCTTACCTGCATCCTTCAACAACTGGCTGGAAGGCAGTCCTTATTGCCTGCATTACTTTGTCTGAGTCCCAGTCACAGCTAAACTCCAGTGCAGATTTTATATGTCCATTTTCAAAAAGCCAAGCTTTTTTGTTACGCCTTGGCACATGTGTAGTTAGATGGTCTGGCAAGAGAATCACTTCTTTGGTGAAAGACTGAGCCACAGAATGTGACCTGCTTAGTTGTGCTGGAAACCTAATGGAGGATAAAGGCAAATTAAACATTTCTGCATGTTATATTACACTTCTCTGATCAATGAAGTACATTTAATTAAAAAAATACACCATGCTGTACACATGTCTAATCTGCATTAATAAACACCCTCTAGCCCCATGGTAGCTAGGATAGGCTCTTGGAATCCTGAATTGGATAAGTGGAAGAGAATGGATGGATGAATGGATGGATAGATGATGGAAGATAGTGGGATGGATGGGTGGAGAAACTTAACAATCACATAAACAAATGTCTTCAATTCACGGAGTACTTTTTGTTGCTTTAAAAAAGGTTTCATTAAATTATATACTGCCAACAACTATGTATTGTAACAACTGATGTGCTTTGCTTTTACACAATGTTTGCAGATTAAGCTTACGGGACGTGAAATATTATAGAAATGTTTCCACAATTAAACAAATTAACTGTTGTGCACAGTTTAGTCTCCACGTCCACACGCTGTCAGTCTATCGCACAGTTTTTTTGTTTTGTTTTTTTGTGATATTTTTGTTTACTTAGCTTCGTCGAGCAATTGAAACCTACGGGCTATTACTAACCTTCCACTAGTAATTTCAGTGCATTTAGTTCTGTTCTTACCTCTTCTGCCTTGGGCCCTTTCGAGTAAAAGGTCTAAGATTGTAGATGGGACCTGTTGTGGGGCACTCCTGTGATGTGGAAGGCACGTTCTCCATAACGTTAGCTGGATAGCCAGGGGTTATCTGACCGGAGAGGTTCACTGCATTTGGTCTTCCACGATGAAAAAGTGAATAAATTTCTTCATCAGTAGTACGATGCGGTACACTAGTACAAATATTAGGTTGGCCAGAACATGCATTTGCCAAGGTGTTAATTAGCTCCTCATTACTTAGAATTTGAGCCACAAAATTCCGTGCGGACTGGCTCATAGTGCCATTCCTCGCAGGTACAAACAAGGAAAACACTAGATGGCGCAAGCGCCTCCGTGACGTCAAGCTTCATTCTATATATTCAGAAGATCATTCTATATATTCAAGTTTCATTTCATATATTCAGAAGATCATTCTATATATTCAAGTTTCATTCTATATATTCAAGTTTCATTCTATATATTCAGAAGATCATTCTATATATTCAAGTTTCATTCTATATATTCAGAAGATCATTCTATATATTCAAGTTTCATTCTATATATTCAGAAGATCATTCTATATATTCAAGTTTCATTTCATATATTCAGAAGATCATTCTATATATTCAAGTTTCATTCTATATATTCAAGTTTCATTCTATATATTCAGAAGATCATTCTATATATTCAAGTTTCATTCTATATATTCAGAAGATCATTCTATATATTCAAGTTTCATTCTATATATTCAGAAGATCGTTCTATATATTCAAGTTTCATTCTATATATTCAGAAGATCGTTCTATATATTCAAGTTTCATTCTATATATTCAAAAGATCATTCTATATATTCAAAAGATCATTCTATATATATTCAAGTTTCATTCTATATATTCAAGTTTCATTCTATATATTCAAGTTTCATTCTATATATATTCAAGTTTCATTCTATATATTCAAGTTTCATTCTATATATTCAAGTTTCATTCTATATATATTCAAAAGATCATTCTATATATTCAAAAGATCATTCTATATATTCAAAAGATCATTCTATATATTCAAGTTTCATTCTATATATTCAGACTTTGGTTGGAATATATATATATAATATTTTCCTAAAGGGCATTCCATAATATATATATATATATATATATATATATATATATATATATATATATATATATATATATATATATATATATATATATATATATATGTTCGATACAGTGCTTTCGGCTCGGTACGCATGTATGTATCGAACAATACAAAATTTTTAATTTATTTTATCAACTTTTCTTTTGACAATGCTGTCTGTGTTGAGAGCTCAGTGGACCTCCGCCTAGGCTGCACTGTCAAGCGCAGATCCACTGAGCGCAGTGTGCTCTTGTGTTTGTGCGCCTGTGTGTGTATGTGTGTGTGTGTGTGTGAGTGGGGGGGGGGGCAAGCTAGCGAGACAGAAGCTAAGCTCGTTGCAACATGGCAATTGCCTCAACGCTACCTGAAATTGAGCCTCTTCCACTCTCATTCAGATCTGGCATTTGGAGCTATTTCGGTTTTCATGTGAAGTATGACCCTGATGGTAAGCGCGTCATGGACAAAAGTAAAACAGTATGTTGGGTGTGCCAGGCAATGCTCAATTACATTGGTGGGAACAAGTGCGTTAGCGCAGTTAGCTCGATAACATGTTGATGCCGTCCAGCCCCACGCACGGGCGGTCCGTGGTAACTCGTTAAGGGAGATTTGCCACATTATCGCGTTAACGTCATTTTAATAAGATTAACGCTGACAGCACAAGTGGGAACACAATGAATATGACTGCACATTTATGCCAACATCATCCTAGTGCAAAGACAAGTGGAAGCAGACAAAAACAACAAGCACGCATGGTACGAGTCATTTAGACAGCCGTTAGCACATGATTCTCCTTATGGGGACCTGATATGTTTAATATGCTGCTGAGAATATACCCCAGAAGAGGTGTATAGTATAGCTTTTATTTTGGAAAGAGCCATTTCTCTGTAATAAACTCTCTTTTCCAAAGATGAGGGATTTCTCGATCAGATAGATTTTTTTTAAACTATTTTGTTATTTCAGCAACATTAAATTTAAAAACTGTACTTTTGAGTTAAAATATATATTTATAATGACAAATTAAAAAGGCATGAACATTTTTTTGTGACTGTGGGGTTAGGGTTAGGTTAACTGTGACACCAAAGTATCGAACCGAACCGTGAATTTTGTGTATTGTTGCACCCCTAATATATATATATATATATATTAGGGGTGCAACAATACACAAAATTCACAAAATTATACTAATTGCCTCATATTGAGGTGTCTTTATTGTGTCTTTATTTCTTAAGGAACTAATGCTTTCAGAAAAACAATGTTCCCATCTGTATCCTGCTGCATTTAAAGCTGGCAAGTACAAGGAAGAGATTTGAAGAAAGGGACAAGTGGGATTTGTGTTGAACAACTTTATTGATTGGCAACTCTGTTCATGATACTACATTTGGAGAATCTTTACTATCACAGGATAAATGAGAAAATCCGATTTTAATCCAAGCATTACCCTCACAAGCTGTGCTAAACATAACTTTCTTAAGCCTGAAGGTGATGCTCCCTTTACTCCCAGTGGCAGTTCCACAAAAATACCAAAATGCATCACAATATGACATCCACTCACAATCAGACATGCTTAATCACAGGTGTAATGCTGGCGACAAGGTTATCAATATCTTGTGCAGGCTGCCATAAGCATTTTCCTCCTAAAAGAGCTGGCATGCTGACCTTGCATTCACCACAATCTCATGGGCTTTTTTAGGTGATCAGAAAGCAGGAAATAGCCTAATGGGCATTGCACAATAGCGAGGTGTCTCCCTGTCACACTTCATCTAGACTGATGCATTGGGATTGTTTCACCATTCAAGCTGGGCAATTACTGTCCAATTCCAATCTACTCCTGAGCCCCACTGTAATGAGAAATAATTAAGAGGCTGAAAATGAGTTTTCTCATGAAATGGTTTGGGCAGTTGAACACGATTGTACTTGGCAGATGGCAATGTGAGTGTGCTTTAATACAGCAGAGGTGCATTTGGAAAACTATGACGCTATTCCTGTCAGACAGATAGCAAAATCTAAATACAGTTCTGTGAAAACGTATGTATCTCATTCCTGATTTCTTTCTTTTGTTTTTTGTAAATCTTTCACACACTTTCCATCATCAAGCAAATGTTAGAGATAGATAACCCTAGTAAATACAAAATGCAGTTTTTAAATGATGATTTAAGTGATTAAGGTAAAAGGGGCTATCCAAAACTATCTGACCTGTAAAAAAGAAATTGCTCCCTAAACTTAATAAATAGTTGTGCCATACTCGGCAGCTAAAACTGCACTGGTAATGAGTCTTTCACATTGCTGTGAATTTTGGCCAACTCTTGCAGACTTGTTTTAATTCAGCCACATTGGTAGTTTTTTTTTTAAATACGCTCATTAAGGTCATGACAAAGCATCTCAATTGGATTTCAGTCTGACTAGGCCAATCTAAAAGCTTCATTTTCTTTTTTTCTGCAGGGGTTTGGTGGTTGAGCATGTCACGAGTGGACTGAGAGATTGAGAGCTGTGTTTTGTTTTTTTTCTAATTTCTTGACACATTTCTATTAACTTACTTTTTTTGGTAAATTTGTTTCTATGGATTTGGTTTACAATCAATAGTTTTAGGGAACTTTGTTGTGAACTCTCTGCAGGGATGGTATCCTCAGTTAAGCAACCCGAGTTAGTTTTTCAGCTTATTGAAAGTGGGATTTCAATAAATGACGAGTTTATTCAAGGTTCCCCCTTGGCAGTACGGGCCAGCTGGATTACATGGGTATCCAACCTTTTGTGTCTAATGAAGCACTGGCACAGGAGCTTTAACATTTTGTAAGAATGGCCAGCCGATTAAAGACTTTGAGTTTGGGGTGTAAGGACCCAGTGATTAGATGTCTCTTTCCATGTTAAACATGAGGAGGGAAATATATATATATAATATAATGCTTTGAGTGTGAAAATGTGGGACACACTGTTGTACGTAGAGATGGAAACGGGCAGGCAGTCCTGCCTGGTACCACTGCCCCTGCACCGGTGGAATTGAAGATTTCAGTTGATGTTCTGTTCTGTTCTGTTACAGTTGTTGCTGTGGGTGCCAGTGGGTCTGTTGATGAGTGTGTTGTGGGGAAAGTGAACTCTAGGGGCGCAGTTGGTGGCATCACAGCTTGTTTTATATAAAAACTGAGTACAGCATATACCAGTAACATTTGTTCAAGCTGATGTCAGAACATTATTTTCTAAATGTTTACCTTGTTAGGGAGAACAGTACAGTGAGTAATAAAAATACTTAAATTTAAGTGTGATTTTAACTTATTTAAAAATGAATTTTAATAAAATGCCACATTGTATAATAAAAATATAACATCGTGATTACCTTAGTTTGGAGTTCTAAGCATGCATACAATTACCTATCACAAGATAAGACATGATTTCATTTAGATAAAACTTCAAGATCCATCAACATTCATGCACAATTTGTTCTCATAAACACAACATGAAATGTGATTCAGATGTTGAATGCTACAATTTGTTGCAAGGGTATTATATTGCTGCATTTTAACAGGTGGTAATTTATTATATTGAGATTGATGGGTAATCCTGATGTGTTAATGTGATTATGGACACTCGATTTCTGCTCATATGATTAACATAACCCTGTTACTGTTTAAATAACACTTCCAATAATGTCAGCATAGAATTAATGTGAATGAAATAAATCAAATTAGCATCACCAATGTTAATACAGTGATTGTATTTGATTAGTGAATGTGGAGGAGCTGAACCACTTCTTTGCAAGCTTTGAGGTGCAGGGACAAGTGGCAGCTGCAGCTCAAACATCGGACAGCAGCAGCAGCCCAAGCTTCATGGTGTAGTAGGAGGAAGTCCATGCTGCAGCTCGTCAGCATGAACAGGGAGTGCATGGAGAGGGGGTCCAGTTTCAAGTTCCTGGGTGTGCTCACAGACACAGACCTCCAATGGAGCTCAAACACTGCTGCGGTTGTAAAGAACACCCAATAGTGTCTCCATTTTCTGAGAATCCTCAGAAAAGTGGACCTGAAGAGGGAGCCCCTGATTGTCTTCTACTGTTGCTCCATTGAAAGTGTGCTGGCCAGTGTTGGGCAAGTTACTTTGAAAAAGTAATTCATTATAGTTACTAGTTACTTCTTCAAAAAAGTAACTGGGTTACAAGATTCTAAAAGTAATTAATTACTTGAAAAGTAACTATTGCGTTACTTTAAAAAAAAATGTTTAACCCTCTGGGGTCCAGGGTATAATTGGCCATTTTTAACTACTTTTGATTTGACTTCTACATTTCACCTTTAAAAATTATTTACTTTGCCTTGTTATTCACTTTATCATTGTTTCCAGCACAACCTCACATGTCTGAATTTACAGTTATGTTTTCATTTTGATATACTGTTGTTGGGAAGCATTTAAGTAACAAAGTGTTGCAGGTTACCTTTGTGGTGGCCATCTTGTTTTCCCAGTAAAGAGGAAGCCTGCCTCAATTGCAGCTCTTTTATAGGCCAGTCTGTATTAAGAAGGCGTGTCTTTAGAGTATTTAAAGGGAGCAGGAAATGGATTGGGGGCCATTTTGAAAAGTTGCTGTCTGCATGTGTATGATGTTGGCAAGAGATAATAAAACAATTACTTTAATTAAGATAGAGTGAAGTCTGATGTTTCCCTCACCGCCCCTCACTGCGTAACAGTTGGTGTCAGAAGTGGGATTCGGTTACGCCTGTGAATGAGGGACAGAACACGCTGAATGAGGGGTGTAGGACGTGGAAGAAACCATTGGACAAGGAAAAACCCCCTTGCTGACATGGAAGAAAGAGAAGGTGGACAAACAATTGAGCCAGGTCCACCACCTGAAGGAGCAATGGCTAATGAGAATGATTTTGAACCAGTAGTACGACCTAAGCAGACTGCAGTTGGTGTCGTGAGTAAAGAACTTTCTGAACCGGATATTTTTGATGAAATTAGAGAATTTATGCGGCATTCTAAAAGAACAGCTCCAGTGCAGAGAGCAGAAACACACCGTGGGGGTGAGCCAAGAATACCTGACTTCAGGGAAGGTGAGGATCCTGAAAGTTTTTTTGTACGATTTGAACGCATAGCTAAAACGTGGGGATGGCCGCAAGTTGAATGGGCAGCTAGAGTGGTCACGTTATTGACTGGAAAAGCCCTTGAAGCTTATGCTGGCATGGATGAAGAACAGTCTGACTCTTATGAAGCCATTAAAGCTGCAGTGTTATCCAAGTTTAATGTAACAGAGGAGACCTACAGATACCGGTTCCGGAGCACCAGTGTACCCATGGGAGAGAGTGTGCGTGAAACCTACAATCGGATAAAGGGACTCTATAAGCGATGGATGCGTCCTGACAGTCGGAGCAAAGAAGAGATCGGCGAAACCATTATTTTGGAACAGTTTCTTCGCGTGCTGCAGTCAGACGTCCGCACATGGGTGAAAGAGAACAACCCAAAGACAGGAGAGGAAGCTGCAGATCTGGCTGAACGTTACCTAGCTGCTCATCGTGAACCTTCTAAGTCAAAGATGACTGTGGGGAGACCAAAGTTTGGGGAGGTAAAACCTCCAGGGGTGACTAGTGTTGAAAGCTTGGACACTAGGGGTGGTAAGAAGCCTATACATTGCAGTCAAAGGTACAACCTCATTTGCTATTACTGTCAGCAGCCTGGTCATAAAGCTTTTTTATGTCCCCTAAGAAAACCAAAGTCAGTAGAGTTGTGTGTAGTTCCCTCCACAGGTCTTGAGGGGGAACTTACTGGTGATGGTTTAGTGCCACATAAACATGTGGTAGATGTTTCAATAAATGGCCGAACAGTAAAGGCTCTTGCTGACACTGGTAGCTCACAAACCTTGGTTAAACAGGCAAAGACTTACAATCGTGTTGCTCAACGTTTTTACTGGCCAGGATTGTACAAAGATGTGGTTGACTACTGCAAAACATGTCATGAATGTCAGAAAGTGGCTCCTACCAAAATGTCAGACCGAGCCCCGTTGCAAACATTACCAATAATGGATGTACCTTATGAGAGAATAGCTATGGATATCATAGGTCCTTTACCCAAGAGCAGTAGTGGTCATAAATATGCGTTAGTCATTTGTGATTATGCCACAAGATATCCAGATGTTTATCCACTGCGTTCTCTGCAGGTCAAACACATTGTTCGATGCTTAGTAGACCTTTTTTCCAGAGTTGGCGTTCCAAAGGAGATCCTGACAGATCAGGGTACCAGTTTTATGTCACATTTGATAAAGTCTCTTTATGACCAACTTGGTGTAAAAGGTATTCGAACTACTCCCTACCATCCAGAAACTGACTGTCTGGTGGAACGATTTAATGGTACATTAAAGCAAATGTTGAGAAAGTTTATTGATGATACTGGCAAAGGTTGGGATAAATGGTTGCCTTTTCTGTTGTTTGCATACAGAGAAGTACCACAGGCTTCAACTGGTTTCTCCCCTTTTGAGCTGCTCTATGGAAGGCAGGTTAGAGGCCCCCTGGATATGCTGAAAGAGAACTGGGTGGCTAGAGTGGCACCGGGGTCTACTGAAGTGGCTTCGACGATGAACATCATTTCCTACATATTGCAGATGAGAGACAAACTGGAAACATACAGAGAACAGGTTAGAGACCATATGCAGAAGGCGCAGCAAAAGCAAAAGGTATGGTATGACAAGCATGCCTGTGAGAGAGAACTAAAGACTGGTCAAAAAGTTTTGGTACTTTTGCCTACTGGACCAAGTAAGTTGCTGGCTAAGTGGCAAGGACCTTATACTGTGGCCAGAAAAACCAGCCCAGTGACATATGAGGTCATTTGTCCAGAGAAACACAAATCAAAGCAACTGCTACATGTAAACTTGTTAAAAGAGTATCATGAAAGAAACGCCCCAGAACCAGGTGTGAAGCAAATCCTGATGGTACAAGATGTTCGGCCTGAAGACAGTGGCATTCTGGAGGTTGGAGAAGCTGAGATGAGCCCATTCAGAGGCATGCCCAAATCTGAAGACCCTCCTGAACATCTGACTGAAGATCAGTGGCAACAGTTGAATGAGGTGAGGCAATCCTTTCCATCTTTGTTCTTAGACAAACCGGGACAAACAAATGTCATAACACATAACATCATCTTGAAAGACACAAAACCTCTTCGTCTTAAGCCTTACAGGATACCAGAACGGATGGTGGAACCGTTGAGGAAGGAGGTTCAGATGATGCTGGAACTGGGAGTGATTGAGCCCTCAAGAAGTGAGTGGTCAAACCCCATTGTACTTGTTCCAAAGAAAGACCCCTCCCCTACGATTTTGTTCAGACATGAGAAAGCTAAATAGTATTTCCTGTTTTGATTCGTATCCAATGCCATGGATTGATGAACTACTGGAAAGACTAGGAAAGGCTAGATACATTACAACCTTAGATTTGTGTAAGGGTTACTGGCAAGTGCCCTTAGAGCCGTCCTGTAAAGAATACACAGCCTTCCAAATTCCAGGAATGGGCTTATTTCAGTACACCGTGTTGCCCTTTGGTCTTCATGGGGCACCTGCAACTTTTCAAAGGTTGATGGACATTATCCTTAATGGTTGTTCAAAGTTTGCAGCTGCCTACCTGGATGATGTGGTGATTTACAGTGAGTCTTGGGAGGAAGACCTGCAGCATCTAAAAGTTGTGTTGGCAAAGATCCAGGAGGCTGGTTTGACTCTGAATGTGAGCAAGTGTGCCTGGGCACAAGAAGAGGTGAGGTATCTAGGATACATTGTTGGCCATGGACAAATAAAGCCACAAGTTAAAAATGTAAAGGCTATACAAACAATTCCCAGACCTAAAACCAAAAAGCAAGTGAGGTCGTTTCTGGGCTTGGTTGGCTGGTATCGGAGGTTTATTCCCCATTTCTCAACCTTGGCAGCCCCTCTTACAGATCTCACGAGAAAACACGCTTCTAAAGTGATGTGGAATGACGACTGTGAACATGCCTTCCAATGTTTAAAGAGACAGATTTCTGAAGCCCCTGTTTTGCAAAGCCCGGATTTTTCCAAACCATTTGTTGTACAGGTAGATGCCTCTAATGTTGGACTTGGAGCAGTGCTGGCTCAAGGAGAAGCTGGTGAAGAAAAACCTGTGCTTTTCTTAAGTAAGAAGCTGTTTGACAGGGAAAAAAACTATTCTACAGTAGAGAAAGAAGGACTGGCAATTAAGTGGGCAATTGATTCGTTGAAATATTATCTCCTTGGAAGAGAATTTATTCTTCAGACGGATCACCGATCCCAAGCAACATCAGAATGCGAGGATACTGCGCTGGTGCCTAGCCCTCCAGCCATACCAGTTCACCGTCCAGCATTGTCCGGGTAAGAACAATCTTATTGCTGACTATCTTTCCCGTTTGCCGGAGATGTGTTGACCAGAAGGGGGGGGGGGTAGTGAGTAATGTTGGGAAGCATTTAAGTAACAAAGTGTTGCAGGTTACCTTTGTGGTGGCCATCTTGTTTTCCCAGTAAAGAGGAAGCCTGCCTCAATTGCAGCTCTTTTATAGGCCAGTCTGTATTAAGAAGGTGTGTCTTTAGAGTATTTAAAGGGAGCAGGAAATGGATTGGGGGCCATTTTGAAAAGTTGCTGTCTGCATGTGTATGATGTTGGCAAGAGATAATAAAACAATTACTTTAATTAAGATAGAGTGAAGTCTGATGTTTCCCTCACCGCCCCTCACTGCGTAACAACTGTATTAACACAATTGATCTAAAATTAGACAAAAAACATAAAATCAGAGTAGAAAAAGTTATATTTTTTACTGTAACAACCACAAACATTAATGAATCATATTTCATAACTTTAAATGCAATTATAAATTGTCAATTTTAAAATCATATGCACAAGTTTTGCAAACAACAAAATTACTTGTAGCTATTTACCTTTTACCCCTTTTTAATAACCATTTAAAACTATTTACATAGCAATCAGGTGTTCTGCATTCAGTAAGATGCCACACAAATTATTTGTGCCACTCCAAACATTTCTGTCCACTATAAAGGAGAACATCACAGCCTGACACATGCAGGTCTGACAGCAGCAGGTGTATCACTCCTGTTCTCTACCTGGAGACAGCAGTCACCTCATTGTTCTCAAACACAACACAAAACTATCCACAACACTACACACTAACTACACAAGATAACACATGAACTAAACACTCCAAACACGTTAAACGTCATAAATCTCTCACAACTCAAAACTCTCTCTCTCTTTTTCTGCTCTCTCTCTCTCCCTCTCTCTTTCTCTCTCGCCGTCACTCCTAAAACTTCCCCCTCTTCCTAAACAACCGAATGTCATGTTTAGGGATGGGTATCGTTTAGGTTTTATCCGATACCGGTGCCAAACCGGTACTTTTGAAACGGTGCTGGTGCTTAAACAGTGCTCAAACCGGTGCTTGAACAATGGAGAACACAAAATTGGTCCAAAAACCTCTCATGTTCAGCTGTTTTTTGTAAAAAGATGTTAGCCTTTTCTGCAGCTATAGGGGCATATATGTGTCAGGGTTTCTGGGTCGTTGACCCAGTATTTTCAGTTCACATTCACTGTTTATCTACTGCTTGTTCCACTTCCTGTTTTATTGTGTTAGCCTTGGTCTGTGTGCATTATATTCAGTCCTCTTCCCATTTATCATTAGTTCATTAGGTCCAGCTGTTCACTCACCTGTCTCCAATCGTTGTCATTGTTAGTCGTGTATTTAAGCCCTCTCTTCCCTTCAGCCCTTGTCGTGTCATTGATGTTATGTTGTCGTTTCCGCCTGCGTTCAGCCAGCCAGCCATTCAGTCTTTCAGTCCTTCAGTCAGTCGTCCAGCCAGCCAACCATTTCCTACCTCTGTTCTGTTCATCCACTCCTTATAATAAAACTTCACCAGTCTTCACCTACCTGCGAGTCCTGCGTTTGGGTTCCTTCTTCCTCGCCTCCACACAATGCCTGACCAATATGGTATCACTCTTGGCTGGAAGCAGTGCTTAACCCTTTAAGACCTACCATAGAACCAAGTCCACCAGAGCTTATATTATATTTTTACATGCTGTGGAGCCATTTTTGGGAGCATTTCAAGTTGCTATACATCAATACAACCATTATAGCCCAGATTTTAATAATATGTATTCATTAAGTGCATAGTAATTACATAAATTGCAAAACAGTGCAATAAACTACAAAAAAATTGAAAATCGTTTTTGATTTTTTAACATATATTTGTAGTTAGAGAAATTTAAGAGGCTTATCCCTCAAAACTGTAAATACAAAAAAGTTGCACAAAATAGTTTCCCACCACAGGAAATTTATTTTGAGTGTCTTCATAGTTTTATTTTTGAAATACACCAATTTTTATACACTGCAGGAAAAACGAAAATAAATATTATACTGCAAATTTGCAAAAAAGCAGCATATGCATCAAAATAAACTATTTCCAGCAGTGCAATATGAGTCCTAAGCATCCCAGAAACGACACAGAAAGTCACAAAGTCAAAGATAACTTTTAAAAAGAGCAGTATAGGCCCTGAGGCCCTGATCGCAAAAAAGACTACATTTCCGCGAAAATGACGTCACTTCCGGTTTCGGCCAGGTAATGGCGGAAATGCAAAAGTTCGCGCTGACGTCTATTCCAACGTAGGAAGTGTTTTGAACAGCTGATTGGACCGGCAAAGCGTGTTTCTGGAATATTATGTTTTTGTTCCTGCAAGCGCTTTTTATGCAGTTTTTGCAAAGCTTTATGTGGAAGGAAACCGTGACCTAGGACAAGCTGATGGCACAATATGTAAGTACAACTCCTCCGGTTTCATATGCAAAAAAAAATTTTTGCGCTAGCTTACGTGGTTGCAGTGCTACCGGGATTTAAAAATAGTTACGCATAACAGAGCGTTCCCGCTCCGATCGGCTCTAAAGGGTTTATCAATGTAAAAAAACACAAACTTTGTCCAAAAACCTCTCATGTTTAACTGTTTTCGATTTTTTCTTTGGTCATTTTAGCCTTTTTGGCCAGGGTGAAGGGAGCATCTGCCATCAAACAAGAAGACAGCTGCATATAACTACGAATATGTTTGCTAGTTCACCTTACATGCATTCATTTAATAACGTGGTTAGCCCACTCAACGTAAATTATACACGAACAACATTAAGCTACTCACGCAGAGAAGAACGGCTGCTGCTGCCATCATCATCCGTCATCATTTCTGCTACACTGGCAGGGCTAGGGGCCAGGACACTCCTCTTCGGGCTTTTGGGGATGTTGCTAAATCCGGGTCCGATAACAGGCACCACACCCGCAGTAGATGTGCTCGGTGTGAGGTCTCGCAGCAAACTATCAAATACGGCGCATTTCTCGGCTTTTAAAAAAAAAAACGCTATGCGTCGCCAGGTGTTTCAACGAATTTGAGGTGTTACCTCCTTTGACAGTATCACAGTATCACCTTAAAGCACTTGTTGCAGGCTGCTGAGTTTGCATCTTTTGCTGTGAAGTACAGCCAGACTTTTGACCGCCTTCGTCTTGGGCATTTTTAATCTGTAGCTCTGCTCTAAAGGAACGTACGTACCTGGGCCCGCCTACTATCCTCGGAAACATAAAATGATTGGCTAGAATTCAAAGTGTATGACATCTCAGGAAAAAAAAGCACCGAAATAAAGCACCGAAATGTGAGCTGCTTTTCGGTCTGGTTACTACCGTTTATGTCAGATACCGGTACCCATCCCTAGTCATGTTGCCATATCATTTTTGATTGGTCGACATGGTGCATTTTTCCACCAACACGAAT
Organism: Maylandia zebra; assembly: GCF_041146795.1. NCBI lineage: Eukaryota > Metazoa > Chordata > Actinopteri > Cichliformes > Cichlidae > Maylandia > Maylandia zebra. Next base: position 32,375,837 of record NC_135181.1, on the reverse strand, counting down.
GGGCTGTTTCTTGTTTTGTTTTTTTTATTTTATTGTTTTGTTGTTAGTGTGCTTTGTTACTGTCATTTTGCCACCACAAAATGATCAAGACTTGCTTGCTTTTCTGCGTAAAGGACTTTCAAGCATTTTTTTATACACAGTCTCATCAATCTCAAAAATAATTAGACAAAATAAGACAATTACATATAAGGATGGTTTAGTACTGCCTGAAGAAGTTGTTTTTCTTTCAGTGAGAGGACTTTACTGTAGCCACCTTCAGTTGCTCCTTGTTTGTCGGTCTGTGGGTCAGATTGAGACTACGTGAAGTCAGGCTCACCTCAACACACAGCTTGGGCCCTGGAACCAGTCACCTAGAGAGGACCTGAACTGTGCCCAGTGTGGAATTGCTCCCACGAGAGGCAGTGGGCAAGACTGTCAATCAATAAATCAATCATTGATTGATTGATTCATGTATCCCCTGGCCTACTGCCTGCATTTTGGGGTTCTTTCCGCTGGAGAGAGTTGCATCCCAGAGCCTCCAGGTGGGGGAAATGATTCTAAATTGTCATTTGTGAATATGCAAATGACAGTTCAGAATATCCAGCCTTCTTGGAGTCACTGAGTGAGGTTGCCCAAACGATTTCATTATCCTACTGGGAGATTTCATTGCTCACAGAGGTCTGTGTTATTGGACTTATGTACCAACCACAGTTTGAACATAAAGAATGCTATGTTCTAACATAATGGTGTTCATAAGTGCATGTGCCTATATCCTAGGATTGATGAATCAGAATATAGGTTGCACCGTGGTTTGAGGTAAAATGTGCACCTTTTATAACAGTAATGTGTACCTTCAAAAACCATGAATGTGTTTGGGGTATTTGAACCCTCTATCGTTATGCCATCATGTGATAAGATAAATTAGAGTAGAGTGACCCTTATGTTGCTATATAGCCCTAGTCTGTTCTTCTTAGGAGCCTGCCTGTTACTCCAGTTAAAGTAACTTGCATTTTTGTCTTCCATAGAGATACGCAGTGGGAGTGATTATACAATGAGCATCTTGCTCCTGTACTTACAACAAGTTAGTCATCAAGTATAAACTCAGTCATGCAGTCCTGTATAACATTTGACTCTCTTCCGTGTTTGATCGCTTACCCTGAAACTGGTCATACACTGTTCCAAAAAATAGTAATGTCAAAGTATCTTACTGTATATTTTACAGTTTTGTACTGTCTTTCTAGAATATCATTAAATTTACATAAGTAGACTGTGATTTTATATGTAAAATGTAAATTAACGTTAAATCAATGTAATGCAATAAAACATAATTTTCATGATTATTAAATGTATCTGTCTGTACATATGCATACTTAGATTGTTAAAATACATTCACAAATATACCATGATTTCACAAATATCTGTCCGTTATTTGAAATATTGAACTGTTGAATTCAAATGTAATGCTATGGATTTGATTTGATTTGATATACCTTTATTAGTCCCACAAGGGGAAATTTCATAAGGCTGCCGACCTATTGCACACAATGGCGGTGCCATCTTACCCTCCGACCATACATACATTACACAAAACATCACATGGGGAAGACAGGTCAGAGAGGTATAACAATGGAAAATGCACCACATGAGGAAAGATAAGGAGAAAAAAATAACTCCCCCCAGACTGAGCTCTAACAGGGAGATCAGTTTGAGAACAGAAAAAAACACCTCTGCACATAGCACATGAAAAACCAAAGAAAACCAAAGAAACACATGACAAGCAACGGGGGTGGGTAAAGGGTAAGAGACAGCCGATTTAGACAGTACATCCGGGCCTGCAGCCTGTGCGCTGGTCTCCTTGATCCACCATCAGCATCGGAAGGGAATAAGCGTCGAACGCGTTTGGAAAGGGAGGGGGGATGAGTGTGTGGAAAAGTATATAACATGATTCCTGTTGGGTCTGTGTTTCCACAAGCCCCGCTAATTCTAGAGACTTATTCATCATGAAGAAAACAAGACAGTCAATCGATCAATCACTTGCGCAAGGGAGGCCTGTGTCCACCACGAAAATGACCTCACATCTGACCTCCCTTGCTGCCCTTTTTATTGAGAGACAGTTCACACAGAACAAAGCCACGCCCACATGGTTCTAAGACAAGGCATTGTATGTATATGTGTGAACTTCTGTAAGTGTGTGTGTGTGTGTGTGTGTGTGTGTGTGTGTGTGTGTGTGTGTGTGTGTGTGTCAGTCAGACCTCCTGCTGACCAAAGGGTCGTAAACGCAGGAAGCTTACATCAAAAGAAGGAGATCTTCCAGATAGGATGTATCTGCAATAAAACATTACAGTCCCCCCATCCAGAACCTCGAGAATCTGGGGGGAAGGACAGTGTTTATACGTAATTTCATTGTTTGATCACGTTAAAATGTTCCTAATTTGATGTCTAAAAGCACTTGGAAAAGGCAGAATCCCATGTGAAATTAGCGCAACAAACTATTTTCATTACTGAAAGTAACTGTATTTACGTGAGAAAGTTATTTTCTGTTATTTTACGGTAGTATTTTGGCGCCCCAACTGCCAGAATATTACCGTTTTATTACCGTTTTTTTAAGATGTTTTTTTTTAACATCTTAAAAAAAACACTAGTATACTAGTGATATTATGTCACAGAGTAACTTCTAAATGCTTCTAAACTCTTTACTTTTGATTTCTGTGACGTAAAGGAATATTGTCTGCAGAGAAGCTGTAGGTTCAGTCTTGTTCTGTTGGCTGTTTTTGAACAAGCTCCTGGATGAAGACACATACCATGTGAGGCTGTCAGATGTCTTTTCATTCTGGCGACTTGAGTGGCATTCTTTGTGAGGTTCTGCTGAATCCCCTGGAGATCCTCTCATTTGGAGGGGAGACATACCTTGTGTATGACATCCTTCACTGCGCAAACTAAATACAGATCATAAGGTATCTAAGGTAAGAAGTTGAAATGTTTTTTGTTTTTTGCACCAGCAGCAGCAGAATGCAAGCTGAACAGTCAGTCTAAGGAGCAGAAATCTCAGCATCTGACATTTCTGGCAGCAGAACAGATGCTGAGTCGCTGGTATTGATCAGCTTTAAAATAGAGAGAAAAAAAACACAGCTTCAGGTGAGTGCAGAGCACTTCAGTACACAGTTCTTTAGAGCAGCGGTCCCCAACCTTTTTTGCGCCACGGACCGGTTTATGCCCGACAATATTTTCACGGACCGGCCTTTAAGGTGTCATGGATAAATACAACAAAATAAAACTAGTACCGGTACCGAAAAAAAAGATTTATTCATAACACACGTGAAAAGACCCAGAAAAACCGATTAAACAATAAAAACGATAACAAAATAACGCTGAAAACCGATAAAAACCCGGAAAACCATACATTTCACACCTGAGCTTCAACTCTCGCGGCCCTGTACCAAACGACTCACAGACCAGTACCGGTCCGAGGCCCGGGGGTTGAGGACCGCTGCTTTAGAGCCATTCCACTGGGAGATATTTTCTTTCACTTACTAGCTGAATATTAGTAAGTGCTCATATTTAATAGTCATTTAAATTGTACAGACTGTAAATCCTGGGGAACAGCCTCTGATGTGATATGACACACTCTCGGTGATCACTTTACAAATGTAATTATGGGGCAATAGATGAGGGACATTTCATTTTTAACGTAATAGAAAGAGATGAGATTTTCAAAATGGGCTACAGTTCATTTTGAATGTTTACTGATCAGAATCAACCACACATATTTATGACATACAATGAATTATTTCTGTCACATGATTTAAAAACCCTGCCTGAGGGAATTATGGCAATCTACTTTAATTTTTCAGTTTAAGTTTAGTTGGCTTGAATGATTTAGATTGGTTTTGAAACTTTCTTTCTTACTGATACAAGTGTCCTAGTAGGAGCAATAAAAAGCTGAGCCGTGGTTCAGCTTTTTTTAGTGGCACCAGGGGTAAATTTTTAATTCATCACTGCTGGTAAAGAATTTAGTGGAGCTCGCGGTTACCATATACTTCACTCTAACAAAGCCTTCTGACACTTTGTGAAGCTTGATGACTTCCAGGAATGGGAGTTGTGCCTGTTGTTACATATGGCAAGTGTGTCTTTAAACTTTCTTCATATGAGAATTTTCTAACAGCACAATCTTCTTCCTCTGTAGGCAGATTGTTCTGCTTTATTAATTATTAATCCAAATTCCATGCAGCTAAGACTCAAGTGACTACTTCTGCCAGACTGATGTCCACCTGCCCTATAATTATAAAGAAGATTATTAAGAAGACAAATGTCAAAGGGTTTATGAGCAGGCAGAAATGTCACCTAGCCTTAGAATGATTAGTTTGGTGAAAAAGGTTAAAAAAGGCAAAAAGGTTCAAAATCTCAGATCTGGGCCCTGTGTAGCTTGAGATCAGTTTCCTGAGAGTGCAGGTGAATTCCACGATATTAGTACAGTGAATGTTCTCACCACCTCCAAATATACAGTACCGTCATGTATTTACGAGCAGGAAGGCAAAAGTGGGTAAGGCGTGTAAGCAGATGGATAACAGGAAGGCTTTCCAAAGAGGTGCCAAAGACATTTCCAAAGAGCAGAGAAAAAGAAAGAAGCGAGAGTCTTCTGGAATAACTCAACTTAATAGTAATTATAGTCCTGAGAAACACTATCACTAGAGCAGGTTAACAAATTGGATAAATCCAAGCTTAAATTCTGAGCTCCATTGCAGATAAATGCCTGGGGTTTCTAAGGACCACTCCACACTGTATATAAATGCCACTTGTTTTGCACATATTCAACTCTGTATATTTTATATATTTTATTATTATTATTATTATTATTATTATTAATATATTTTTTTTTTTTTTTTTTTTTTTTTTTTTACTATTTAATTTGTAAAAATGTGTATACACACACACACACACACACACACACACACACACACACACACACACGTAGGAAAATATTTAGTATACACATCCAGAAATGCATACACTATTATATATTGTACATATATTTATTAGTTTCAGGTTGGCCATTCTTGTATTTTGCTCGTTTGTGTTGTTGTGTTTGCACATCTCTGTTGCTTGTGGGGCTCGCACACAAGAATTTCACTCGCATGTGCTGTGCCAGTGTGCCTGCACATGTGATGTGACAATAAAAGTGATTTGATTTGATTTGATTTGATCTGCTGCTGGAAGAGACTGGTTAATAAAATTTATACCCACATTTGCACAAACGGGGGGGGGGAACAGTGTGGCACCTGATGGACCATGATAGAAAAAGCGAGATGTCACTGACAAAATAAAAAGATAGCAAACAATACTCAGAACAATGGATCACAATGGAAGCTTTGAAGGCTTGGACAATGCAGACGCATGCAGTGTTTAGTTCTTAAATGTTCCAGCAGTAACCTTTGCAAGTCCTGTCCTCTGCCTCCAAAACTTTGTTAACTCTGTGTGATTTCCTGTGTACATAGTGCTTTTCGAAAATGACTTAATCAAGGTGTATGTATATCAGTGAAACAGAAGGGGTGAAGTGATTATTTATTTTTGTACAGTTTTCCCTTGTGTTTTCCTGAGATAGGGTCTTATGGAGAGCACTTTCCTTTTGTTTGGTTCTGTTTCACACTGGGTATTGGTAGCACTTCTTGGACAAGTTGTGGGTTTTTGGGGGGCTTTTTTGGCGTTGGTTCATCATAGATGTTATGCTTTTAAGTTTATTGCCACGTCTTTCTCACTTACTATGTGTTAATAGACCTCTCTGCATTGAATCGTACTTGTTATTAATCTCTGTCTCTGTTCCACAGCATGTCTCAATCCTGTTTTCCTTCTCTCACCCCAACTGGTCGCAGCAGAGTTTGCAGCAGGGTTTTCTCTGTATCTATTATTGCAGGATCTACTGTACAATATAAAGTGCCTTGAGGCGACTGTTGTTGTGATTTCACGCTATATAAATAAAATTGAATTGAATTCTTGAAAGGAGTAGCATTAAACCTAATCTTTAATTGTGAAGTAAGCTTGAAATTTTGGTTTTGGAGACTGGGACGTGGACACAATTTTAACGCTTATTCTGAGAACCAGTCAGACTGTGTGAAATAACTCCAACTTATAAATTCTGGTCATAAATCGATTTGTTTTTATATAGCATAATTTTCTGACCTCTTTTAAAAGTGTCTTGTAAGTCTTGTAGAGACTGTAAGCAATTTACAAGACTGCAGGCGACTGAAGCGCGGGACTCCGATGCTTGAAGGAAGTACAAAGAATTTATTTACAATGTCCAGGGGACATGTACAACAGTGAAAGGGTGCTATATACAATTGTGCAAGGGTGGGGTCTCCAGGGAATCCAAGGGAAAGAAACGGAGATATCCGTTTCTCACTCCTCTTCTGTCACACACTACACTTTGCAGCCACTCTCCACTTGCTCACAACTTGAGTCTCCACAGGGAACAGGAACAGGTCAGGGATGTCTATGTACAAGGAGAAGGCAAATTGAAATAAATGCTAAATCAAAGAGAGCTACAAGCAATCTCAAAGCCGGGGCTACACTGACACAAGTCAAACAACGATTCAGCGATGAGTGGCCTCGCTTATTCCCCTTAAATAGTGGCAGGCTAATGAGACACAGGTGTTCATTCTCCCACAGGTGCATAGACCAAAGACAGGAACCCATAATGAGTTCTGCCCAGGCGACAGAGGGAGATAGAAAGAGAGGGTGAGGGAGAGAGAACAAGAGAGAAAGTGCAAAACAATAACGAAACCCAGTTGCTGCTGAATACTCCTCAGGCTGGTCTGCCGAGCCATGACATCAATATTTTAACAAAAGGCAACATGCTGCTCTCTGTAATTTGTGCCCAGTGCCCAGTCCCCTGTACTAGGAACTGAAGGATTACCTGTATGATCTAATAGCAGAAGGCTGGGTTCGGAAGTCAAACTCCTCATACTTCTCACCTGTTGTGCATGTCCATATAGAAGACGGTACTCTTTGGCTAAGGATTGATTACAGACCCTTGAACAGAAAAATACATCCTGACTGACAGACATTTATTGTGCATGATGTATTGTACACAATCTGGATCTGCATCCCCTTTGACCTCATGAATGCTCCAGCAGCCTTCCAGAAGAATGTTTAGAAGTTCTTCGGGATAACATTTGTATTCCCTATATTGACAACTTGGCTTTTCAAAGTGAGCTAGTGGCCTGTATGGGGCTGTTTTGCTGCCTCAGGACCTGGAAGACTGGCTGTAGTAAATGGAAACATTAATTCTGCTGTCTACCAAAACATCCTAAAAGAGAATGTTCATCTGTTCGTGACCTGAAGTTGAAGTGCACTTGACTTCTGTAGCAGGATAATGATCCAAAACAGTAAAGTCCACTGATACTATCGACCATAAGTCCACTTATGAATGGCTTAAGCAAAACAAAATGAAAACTACAGTTTTTGCTGCTAAAAGTGGCCCAACCAGGTTAGGGGTCAATCACTTTTTTAACAGGGCCATGTAGGTTTGGATTTTTTTCCCCTTAATAATACACACCTTTATTTAAAAACTTCATTTTCCATTTTCTTGTGTTATTTTTGGATAATATTTTAATTTGTTTGATGATCTGAAACATTTAAGTGTGGCAAACATACAAAAAAAGGAAATAAGGAAGGGGAAAACACCTTTTCACACCACTGTATATGACAGTACTCCTGTCTACTCTGACTATCCAACTTTTTCTAATCAGTCATCAGTACTCCTAAAGTTTTATAATGCTAAAATTTCTGTGCTTCAGCTCTCTTTTCACCTTTGCAAATAAGGGGGCAATTTTTTTTAAATTTGTAATGCAATAAAATTTGATCAACATACTTTATTTACTTTATATTTTTTTGTTTTTTATCTATCCTAGGTAAACATCTAACATTTTTTGTCAAATGCTTTTTTTGTGTTAATTCAATTCAGTTTTATTTATATAGTACCAAATCACAATGGCAGTTGCCTCAATGTGTCATCATCATAAGGATGCATTTCTTATGCATTTCTTGGTACTTGTACTACAGATTTCTCATCTCTGTATCTGATGAATTAGATATTCAGGAAGAAAATTAACAACAATTTTTTGTTGGGGTTTCCATTACAAGGCACAGTAACTGTATATTGTATAAATATACTGTATACAATTAATGATTTAAAGGTAAAAACACAAGTGAGCTTTATTGAAAGTCATGCATGTCCATTTAGATATTGTAGAATAATAACATGGCAGAAATGGATTGTCCTTTTGGCAGAAAATGGTCCGGTTGTTAAAAAAACAGCCCTCCTGCTAGAGCTATTTTTATCAGCTTTTATCAGGAGAGGTCGACCGGTAAACAAATAACCAAATAAATAAATATATAAATTCATCTCAGAGTATTGTCTAAGGGACAGGTGATCTGTATGCTCTACCGCCAAGAGAAGCCACTTATTCCATCATTGCAGAAATCCCTGCTGTACAGCCTTCTCTTGTGCTTTTACAGGCTTAAGTTCAGCACTGTATTCCACTTGTCAAGCCAAAGAGCTAAATGTGCCTATCTTACTCCATTTGACAAAAAACAAAAGAGAAAAAAACAACAACAAAACGACAAAAAACAAAGCTAGAGGTGTGTTTCTCTAGCTTCACTCTTCCTTTTTTCTTCATTGTACTGCAATCACAGGCAGTGGGTTGCAGATTTATAAATCATTTATTTGGAAGCTAATGCACTGCACTTGATGGAAGAGTGCCTACTTTGGCTGCAGTTACACTGGCATGAGATATTGAAAGAGACTTTCCATGTGAAAACAAATAGTGCTTTGTGTCATTGTGCTTGATGATAAATATTGTTGAAATTTAAGTTCATAAATTTCTTTTTTACTTAGAATGAAACTATTAAGTGTGTGCTTGTGGAAGACATACCTGTTGTAAGACTGGCTATTAAACTAGCTGGCTATTTTAGAGTTTTTCATGAACTGAGATTCGGGTTTTATTAAGTATGTACGAGTAAGAAATCATATGTCAAAAGGTAGAATGCATCACCACTGTTGTTGTGTTGGAATTAAGAGTTCCACTTCCATCTTCTTTAAAGCTGATTGTACTAGCTTCTACAGTGAAAAATAACACCAATGGAATAAGTGCTGTGTAGTGCCAAGGTGTTCTGGGAGAAAAGGCTGCAGTATGCAGTTTTTGAAAGCTTAATGCAATGCCTTGGCCACCCTAGCTCGAAAACCCCAACCCTGGGGAGCCAACATAGGTGAACGGAGCAGACAACACTCGGAGGCACAAGGGATGAGTGCAAACCAGACTTTATTTACAAAGAATAAAGTGAGCGACACAATGAGAATTAATTCCATGAAAAGTTAAGTGTGTTTTAACTATGAACTGTGAATGAGAGGACTACAGAGCAAACTATGACCTTAGATAACACTATGATGAGCTATTTCCTAGGATCAATACTATGAGAAACATGACACAATACACAAGCACATCATGAACCAAGCAACACTAGCGACCAGGTAATGAGTCGAGGGAGTGAGTTCTTAGGCTGATGAGAACAGGAGTCCAGGAAACCCGATTCTGGGTAACATCCAGTACAGGAACCCAAAGGTGCAGGAAAAGGGAGTTACTAGACATAGAAGTGGAGCTGGAATGCTCACAATCAATGAAATGAGAGAGACAGGTGTCAGGTCGCAAATCCAGACACTGGTCTGAAGTGAAAATGGCAAATGGTGAAACAGTCCTACTTTTCACAGGCGGAGGCAAGACGTAGAGGGCAGGTGGTCTGGGTGAGTCGTAGAGAAAGTTCCAACAAGAGATCGGTGATTCCCAGAGAACAGCGCAGGGAGGCTGGCAGGTGGGTTAAGTGGGCGAACCAGCAACTGAACAGAGGTAAATTATGGTAGTGAGAAGAATGATGTCCGTAGGATTGCTGTGAATAGAGGAAAACACAGTACAAGAACCAGAATCAGAATCAGAATCAGAATCAGAATGGGTTTATTGCCAGATGTTGAGGTTTACAACATTAGGAATTTGCTGCGGTGCTTCAGTGCAAACAATAAGAATTAAAGTGCTATGTAGAAAGAAAGATAGATATGTGCATGAGATATACATTAGATATATACATGAGAATAAGAATTAAGAGTGCTACGTAGAAGGATATATACATGAGTGCAGGTGGTGATCAGTGCCAGACATGAAATGATGCAGTGACACAGCGTAGGGTCATGTGTGAGTGGCGGGGACAGTCATGTGGTTATTGTTCATGTGTCCAACAGCAGAGGGGAAGAAACTGTTCTTGTGGCGAGAGGTTCTGGTGCGAATGGACCGGAGCCTCCTGCCTGAGGGGAGCAGGTCAAACAGACTGTGTCCAGGGTGGGAAGGGTCAGCTGAGATCCGGGCTGCACGCCGCAGTGTCCTGGAGGTGTACAGGTCCTGCAGAGATGGGAGTCTGCAGCCAATCACCTTCTCAGCAGAGCGCACAACACGCTGCAGTCTCTGTTTGTCCCTGACAGTGGCTCCAGCGTACCACACGGTGATGGAGGAGGTGAGGATGGACTCGATGATTGCGGTGTAGAATTGCATCATCGTCCGTGTTGGCAGGTTGAATTTCTTCAGCTGCCTCAGGAAGTACATCCTCTGCTGGGCTTTCTTGATGACGGAGGTGATGGTGGGCTCCCACTTCAGGTCCTGGGTGATGGTGGTACCCAGGAAGCGGAATGAGTCAACAGAGGTGATGGGGGTGTCGGTCAGGATGATGGGGGGGAGTGGGGCTGTGTGCTTCCTGAAGTCCACAATAATCTCCACTGTCTTCTGGGCATTCAGCACCAGGTTGTTGTGGCTGCACCAGGACACCAGACGTTCAACCTCTCTCCTGTAGGCAGACTCGTCCCCGTCCGAGATGAGTCCAATAACGGTGGTGTCATCTGCAAACTTGATTAGCTTGACAGACTGGTGGGTGGAGGTGCAGCAGTTGGTGTACAGGGAGAAGAGCAGAGGAGAAAGAACACAGCCCTGAGGGGAGCCGGTGCTGATGGTCCGGGAGTCCGAGACATTCTTCCCCAGCCTCACGTGCTGCTTCCTGTCCGTCAGGAAGTCAGTGATCCACCGGCAGATGGGATCAGGCACATTCATCTGGGAAAGCTTGTCTCGGAGATGGTCTGGAAGGATGGTGTTGAAGGCAGAGCTGAAGTCCACAAACAGGATCCTGGCGTAGGTTCCTGGGGAGTCCAGATGCTGCAGGATGAAGTGTAGGGCCATGTTGATGGCGTCGTCTACAGACCTGTTGGCTCTATATGCAAACTGCAGGGGGTCCAGGAGGGGGGCCGTGAGGGTCTTGAGATGGGAGAGAACTAGGCGCTCAAATGACTTCATGACCACAGATGTCAGAGCCACGGGTCTGTAGTCATTTAGTCCAGTGATCCTAGGTTTCTTGGGGACAGGGATTATGGTAGAGGACTTGAAGCAGGCAGGCACATGACATGCCTGCAGTGAGGAGTTGAAGATGCCAGAAAACACTGGGGCCAGCTCGTTTGCACAGTGTCTGAGGGTGGCAGGAGACACACCGTCTGGGCCGGGAGCTTTCCGAGCATTCAGATTCTTAAACTGCTTCCTCACATCTGCTTCATGAATATGAAGAGTTGTGGTCGGAGGAGGTGGTGTGAAATCCTCTTTTGTGTGGGGTGAGGAGGGGGGTGTTGTAGGTGAACAGTTTGAAGGTGGTGATGGCTCTATGGAGGGGGGAGAGGTGGGGGAATGAGTGTCCAAAGTGCCTCTATTGTTGGGGTCGTTGGAGGTGTGAAGGCTGCCTGATGGCTCGTCAAAACGACAGTAGAAGTCGTTAAGGGTGTTGGCCAAGAGCAAGTCGTCAGTGGAGTGGGGGGTTTTAGGCTTGTAGTTTGTAATATTCCTAAAACCTTTCCACACAGAGGCCGAGTCATTCTCTGATATCTGCTGCTGCATCTTCTCAGAGTGCTGATGTTTGGCAATGTCCACTTCCTTAGTGAACTTGTACTTGGCCTCTCTGTAGCAGTCCCTGTCTCCGCTTCTGAACGCCTTTCTCTTTTCCAGCCACAGCTTTTTGAGTTTAGGGGTAAACCAGGGTTTGTCATTGTTATAACTCACCCTGGTGCGTGATGGCACAATGCTGTCCTCACAGAAGTGGATATAGGAGGTGACAGTGTCCGTAAACTCGTCCAAGCTGTTAGAAGCAGCCTTCAAAGTGTCCCAGTCTGTGGTTTCCAAACACGTGCGAAGCTCCTCCACAGCCTCGTTGCTCCACAGTTTTTTGGTCCTCACGACAGGTTTGGAGAGCTTCAGCCTCTGTCTGTACGCGGGGATTAGGTGGATCATGACGTGATCAGAAAGTCCGAGTGAAGCGCGCGGCACCGCTCGATAGGCCCCGCTGATCGTGCTGTAGCAGTGATCCAATGTCCTCTCCTCTCTGGTCGGGCATTTAATATACTGTTTGTATTTCGGAAGCTCATGGCTCAGATTGGCTTTGTTAAAGTCCCCAAGAGCAATGATGAGAGAGTCCGGGTATGTCCGCTCCGTGTGGAGAATCTGCTCTGCGAGTGCGCACTGAGCTGCTCGCGCATCCGCGTCTGGCGGGATGTAAACAGCGGCCAGGATGAATGAAGCAAACTCCCGCGGAGAATAAGAATAGCTATAACTAGATTCTTTAAACTATGATGACTTTCACAAACAATGGTTAGCAGACAGTCTGGCAAGTAATGGTGGTGAGGGTTGGTCTTAAATCCCTGCAGCCTAATTACTCACAGGTGCCGCTTGTACGAGGAGATGAGGCACCTTCGCCCAGAAGTGAAACCACCAGCACCACGGAAAAATCCATAATTCAACTAGAACATGACAAAAACTATCATGGGCCTTACACTGAGTTTCTCTCTGATTTCTCAGACTTTTTATCTGATTTACTGCTCAACACAGATAAAATAATTATTGTGGGTGATTTTAACATCCATGTAGATGGAGCTTGCAAAGAAAAGCGTCTGGACTTCTTTAAGTTACTTGAAGACGTTTCACCTCTCATCCGAGAAGCTTCTTCAGTTCTAAGGTCAAATGGTGGGGAGTCCCAGATTTAAACCTAGTGGGAGTATCCCCCCACAGAGGGACAAAAGGACCCCCTGATGATCCTCTAATCGCCTGAGCCAAGGTGTGAAACTGGGTGTGGGTCCCAATCAGCCAGGGTTTCGGGTGAGCTCATTGTGAAACCTGGCCCCACCTTATCATGCAAATTCCTGAGTTCAGATGGCCCAGGATATGAGTGGGCGTTAAGGCGTCTGGGGAGGGATCTCAAAACTGGATTATAGATGGCAGAGAGTTGGTGTCGTAAACCACCGCCTCTGTTCAAAGATGGTCGCTCACAGTGGACATAGATGGCTTCTTTCACTCCTCTTTCAAACCATCTGTCCTCTCTGTCCAAAAAGTGAACATTGGCATCCTCGAAAGAGTGTCCTTTATCCTTAAGATGCAGATGGACTGCTGAGTCTTGTCCTGTGGAGGTGGCTCTTCTATGTTGTGCCATGCGCTTGTGAAGTGGCTGTTTGGTCTCCCCAATGTAGAGGTCTGGGCATTCCTCACTGCACTGTACAGCATACACCACATTGTTAAGTCTGTGTTTTGGAGTTTTGTCTTTCGGGTGAACCAGTTAAAAGACAAAACTTAACTTAACATAGTTGTCATGGTCCTGGGATGCTGACTCAGCGTTTTGAGTTAATTGTTATTATTTTCTAGTTTCTTCTGATTTTGTATTAGTTCTTAGGGGTTGGTTCTTGTGTTTTATTATTCCTACCTGTGTTCTCCCCTCTGTGCTCTGTTTGTGTCTCTGAGTTTGTGTTTTTAAAACAGTCTGTTAATTTCCTGTTTTACTTTGAAGGTCTGTGTCTCGTTTTGCTCATCAGTTTCAGCTATGTTTTCCCCCTGAGTGTCATTTCCTGATTACCTTGTGTGTGTGTATTTATAGTGCCCATCTAGCTCTCTTCCTCGTCAGGTCGTCTGCTTCCCATGGTTTTGTCTGCGTCTCTCTGCTCCTCGCCTCATGTCTCCCCTTTGTGTATGATTTCAGGTCTGCTCACTAGCTTTCCCAGTTTAGTTTATTTTGTAATTCTCACCATCACTTTGTGTTACTGTCACCCATCATCAATAAAGGTCACTCACATCACAGCCGTCTCTGCAACTTGTGTCCTCCTTTCCCAAACACCACACGACCGCTGCCCAAGCCGTGACACTAGTAATGACTTCACAAAATTCTTCACAAATAAAATTTTAACCATTAGGGAAGTCAAAGGAGCTTGCAAAGAAAAGCGTCTGGACTTCTTTAAGTTGCTTGAAGACGTTTCACCTCTCATCCGAGAAGCTTCTTCAGTTCTAAGGTCAAATGGTGGAGAGTCCCAGATATAAACCTAGTGGGAGTAACCCCCCACAAAGGGACAAAAGGACCCCCTTAACCCGTTTCAGGAGTAATGGGTTAAGGGGGTGTGCGTTGAAGATCTCGCGGACTGGGGCCTCTTCTAGACGTTCCCAGCACACCCTTACTACGCGTTTAGGTGCACCAGGTCTGTCCAGCATCCTCCCCCGCCACCTGATCCAACTCACTACCAGGTGGTGATCAGTTGACAGCTCAGCCCCTCTCTTTACCCGAATGTCCAGAACATATGGTCGCAGTTCTGGTGATACGATTACAAAGCCGATCATCGACCTGCGGCCTAGAGCGTAAGGCGCAGGGAACAAACCCTCTCATCCACCAGGAAAAACCCCAACGTACCGGCAGCAAGCCGAGGGGATATTAGAATACCCACCTCAGCCCACCGCTTCTCACCAGGGGCAACTCCAGACTGAGACAGAATCCAGCCCCTCTCCAGGAGACTGGTTCCAGAGCCCAAGCCATGTGTAGAGGTGAGCCTGACTATATCTAGCCGGTACCTCTCAACCTCACGCACTAACTCAGGCTCTTTCCCCACCAGAGAGGTGATATTCCATGTCCCAATTGCCAGTCTTGGCAGCCGGGGATCAGTCTGCCAGGGTCTCCGCTCCTGGCCGCCGCCCGGCACACAATGCATCCGACCCCTATGGCGCCTCCTGCGGGTGGTGGGCCTGTGGGAGGATCGGCCCATGTCCCCTTTTCGGGCTGTGGCCGGCCGGGCTCCATGGACTAAGGCCTGGCCACCAGACACTCTATGTTTTCTTCATAAGGGTCTTCTGAATCGCTCTTTGTCTGGTCCCTCACACAGGACCAATTTGCCATGGGAGACCCTACCAGGGGGCAAAAGCCCCCAGACAACATAGCCCCTGGGATCCCTGGGACACACAAACCCCTCCACCACGATAAGGTAGCGATTCACGCAAAGTCAAAGGTTACATTTCAAAACAGGATTAAATAAAACAAAGGTGAATAACAGGATTAAACCAGTTGGGAATGCATTACAAATTGCAAGGAGGCATTTAACACCCTGCCTTAAAAATAGTTTGTACTATGTAAAACAGAGAAAACTGTTAATAAAGCAGTACATTGCACGCTGAGTACAATAACCACGGAGAACTTGATCAGTAAGAGAAACCATTTTTCATTGTTTTGCACAATGTTTCACATTAATGGATTTCTTTTCAGTATTTAGTGGCATTTGGGAATCATTTGAAGACTGTTTCGCAAAACAGTGTTTTATTTTTGTTTTGTTTTTTTCATTTTCTTGATTTTGCATATGACAAAAGAAAGAAGAAAAAAAGACGACTGATGAATCTTTTCCTTGATCGAGCAAAGTTGGCAATCTGCTGGAGTCAAAAATATAGGATTGATAATGGACGAAATACTGATTTTGTACAAATGTTAGATTATTTAAGTATTTTTTTTTAAATGGATGAGCTGGATGTTTTTCAAAATCTCTGGGACTATAAAGGTTGTCTGTTTAAAATCATTCTGAACTTTTATTTAGGAATGTGTTGATTTGAGCTTAATGTTTTTTATGGATCATTATTAAGTCAATAAATGTATTTTTAAAATCAATCAAATCTCTTGTGTTCTTTCTTTGTAAGTGTGTTTGTGTATCTCTGTGTGGTGTTTGTGGTTAACTCCTTCAGTTGTTATGTTGATACATCCTCTTTCTATTAAACACATGCATAGAATTTGTGGACTTTGAAGTTTTGGCCCAACGTCCTGCCCTAGTGTGACCAGTTAACCACCATATGCTCATTTACTTCATTTCCAACAGGTACGCATCTAATACCTACTGTCTAGCTAAAATTAATAACAAGACAAATAAGGTTGAATCAGTGTTGCACAGCCCCTTCTCCTTTCTCTCTGCACTGCACACAGCTTTTCCTTCTTAGTACATTCCCCAGATTCCTCCTCGCCATCCAGTCTGAAAGTACTGGTAATTGTGCATTATAAGGTTTTGGCACAGGATACTGTTTAGTATACAGGGGCTATCACAAAGACCTGATACTCCTTAATACCTCTGCTATTAAGAACCAAATAACATTGCAAACACTTCATTAACAGTCTGAGGTTGTTTCATTGTGTAATGATATATTGATGAATGTTTTTAGTGGACAATAGCACTCTTTTTTCCCCCTTCACCACCCCGGGGTGTCATCTATCACTCCATCTCTTGCTAATCGTTGTCTCTG
The DNA here is from genome assembly GCF_041146795.1 of Maylandia zebra. Classification (NCBI taxonomy): domain Eukaryota; kingdom Metazoa; phylum Chordata; class Actinopteri; order Cichliformes; family Cichlidae; genus Maylandia; species Maylandia zebra. The sequence goes on along the minus strand of NC_135181.1, from coordinate 32,359,212 downwards.
GAGAATGCTGCAGTTGTCCCATTGGTGACAAGGTGCATTAAAAATGTAGCACTGTTATCTCTGCTGGGCCATTCATAAATTTTGCATGGTTTGGAGAGGTCCCTGAAGGTGTCTCAGCCACAGAGCTTAATGTCCACAGTAAACATGGACTGTGGTCTTGTGATCAGACAGTATAACACAAATACCTTAAAAATCTACTAATTGTGCGAATAATGGATTAAATGACTTCATGTAATGAGAAGCAGTTGGTTCACTGCAACAGTTTCACATAAAATAATTACGTATTTTCTTTTCTTTTTTTTTCAGCTTTACCAAGCTAAACACTTCTTTTATCTATTCTGTAGTATGGCCCTTTTTCTTAGCAGACGCAGACAGTTAATCAGAAAACAAATGGTCTGAGAAGAGCGAATATTAGCCCAGATGAACGTTAGAACAATTTATTAGCTATCCCATTAGACTGTTGATGAACTAACTGCAGTTTTCTTGAAATAATTCTAATTTCCAAGGTGTGAAGAAGTGAAAGCATTAACCAGATTTGGTCATCAGTTTTCCCCAGTCGCTCATACTGATATAAAATAGTCACAGGGCTGCACACTGGACTAATGAATAATACTAGTGCTGTCAGCGTTAATCTCGTTAAAATTACGGTAATGCGGCAAATCTCCATTAGCAAGTTAGCGCGGATCGCCCAATATGTGGGGCTGCACACGTAGCGTCATCATGTTAGTGTGGTTAGCTCGTCAACGCGTTAGCGCCGTGCAGCCCCCACACACGGGTGATCCCGTGATCCCGTTATGACGTTAACATCATTTTAACGAGATTAACGCTGACAGCACTAAATATTGCACATAGCACCAAAATTATGATAGACTCCATGAATTTGGTAGCCCTAAAAGTTTACTTTACAAAAGCCGTGCATCGTTCTTTCGAGAAAACAAAACAAGAAAAAATGTTTCCAGTTTTTAAAAAAAAATAATAATAACAATTTATCAAGAGAAAAAGTTATCCAAACCCTGTTTTTAAACTTTTGCCCATATCTTGATGATATGGAGAATATGAACGGTGAAATCATGATGAAAACTGCAAACTCTAAAGCCAATGTATCAACAAAACAGTAAGAGTCTATTTTGGTGTAGCAGTATCCAACTACATAGTCTTTTCTTTTCATCCTGTTTGTACAAAAGGCCAGCCAGTTCGCAGAACTCACGAACGGAGCCACATCTGCGGAGTAAGATATCAGCATACTGCTGCCGTTTAGCCAATGAGCGGTGAGGCAACTCATTCTCTTCACCAATCAGAAGACACAATTCTACCTCATCATTACGCACACGTCGACACAGAGAGTTCGGTCGGAGCTGCAGGTGGGAAGAGTCAGCAGAGTTTTACTCACCGTGTGGATTTTCATTCCTTCTAATGCTGTTAGCGGTGTGCGTCCATGAGACTGTAAGTTTCTGTGTTTTATCGTGTTTGTTCTTTGCTGCGGCCATTATCCTCCCTTGTTTAATCCTTGGCGCACACTTTGTTTACCGATTGTTACTGCCGTTTACTGCGAAGCAGCCTCTGCCGTGCGGTCATTAAGGGACCGTCACTAATTTCTCATGTTAGCTCTAGTGTAAAGTGCCTAGTTAGGATTTATGTAAATAGTAAAATTAGCATTTGTTGACACTCCCTTATTTTGGTTGAATGTTCCACTATCCAAATCAAATCAAATCAAATCACTTTTATTGTCACATCACATGTGCAGGCACACTGGCACAGCACATGCGAGTGAAATTCTTGTGTGCGAGCCCCACAAGCAACAGAGATGTGCAAACACAACAACACAAACGAGCAAAATACAAGAATGGCCAACCTGAAACTAATAAATATATGTACAATATATAATAGTGTATGCATTTCTGGATGTGTATACTAAATATTGTCCTACGTGTGTGTGTGTGTGTGTGTGTGTGTGTATACACATTTTTACAAATTAAATAGTAAAAAAAAATCCAGTATCCAGTATTGTTTGTATTGTTGTATTACACATTTAATTCACTCTGTTCACATAATTATGGAAGACTTTTATGTTCTTTCCAACAGAAACCACACCATCACTCACCACACAGCATATAGCATTTTACAGCCTGTTAAATCCCCTCACTCACATTATGGATGTGTGCTTTGGATTCTTGCTAAATAAATGAGTGAACGACAGATACCTGAGTGGCAGTGGATTTTGTGGATACGCCAGCTGTTCTTATCGGACAACCCTGTTGAGATTGTGGATTCATAGAGTCAGCACCTTATCATCTACATCAGTCATAGTCAGGAGGTCAAGTCCATCCCTCTTAAAGTGACCTCCTCCATTACAATGTTTGAAGATTATGCTAGCACAGACAAAGCCATTCAGGAGAAAGGATGCCCCGTCAGTACCATTGTGTGTTTCCTTGTCCACCTGAAAGCCTGTATCATTTAACATATTTGGGCTAAATGTTCAAAACAATGCTAATGCCCGCTCTGAGATCTGAAAATGCTTCCAAAGAGGGTATTTATTACAATCATCAGCAGCTCAGTCAACCTCTGGCCCTCAGAGGTGTCACATTTCACATTATTGTGATGGATTGTAAAGCTGCATGGGTGATCTTGTGGAGGTCAAAACGGTCACAAACTATCATTTGAATGCAGATCTTTGCAAACTGTCATATGATGACTCTAGATGAACTTTGTTAACTTTTTTTCTTCTTGTAGGAGTGATAAATGCCAGAAATGCTGAATTTTGAGATTTGTTTCTGTATGTAATCTTAATGTATGTAACTCTTTTGTTCCAAAAAATGGATTCTGTTCATCTGGATGTAGTGTTTTCAGTGGGAGAAATGTTTCGCCATTCATCCAAGTGACTTTTCCAGACTGATTAAATGTTTCTCCCAATGAAAATTTTACATCCAGATAAACAGATTCAACATTTTTCAGGATTTCCTTACCTGCATGATTGAGCATGCATCAAGTCATAACTCTTTTAGGTAATCAAATAAATATTACATATCTAAGTGTGTTTTATGGTTCTTAAAAAAGGTCTTAGAGAACAAGGCACCAATGTGTGCCTGAATATATAGATGTGCTTGGTCAGATCCCCAAAACAGCTTTGGTACTCCCTCAGTGTCCCATCCATGCTCAGGTCAAACACGATGTGAGGATATTGATAGCCCCAGCATAAAGACCCACTTTACTTCCAGTAAAGAAAGAAAGCAATAAAGTTATGTGTGGACCTTGACATTTATTGAGAATCTTGAATGCTTTCTGCTGTTCAGCTTTTGAGAGGTATGTACTACAAAGCAGCACCTAATGCATCAACACTACAATGAGCGGGTGGAGGGAGGTTTGGAGTCTTCTCTCACCCCCGTTCTCTGCGGCCTGCTGGAGCGGGGGGGCTAGGAGGAGTTGGCCGTCTGGCTGCGGTCTGGAGTGTGGGGCCTCCCTGCTAGTGCGGAGTCGGGGCGGTCTGCCTCTCCCCACCGCAGGGAAAAGGGTAACACCACCTGGGTCTGGGTGCAGTTCCCCCCTCCAGGGGCAAGGGTACCTAGACCCGGTTCGTAGAGTACGCTTGAGGAGTGTGATCGTGTGTACAGCGTCTCTTTATGTCTGTCTCCACGTTGGTTGAGTGTGGAGTAAGTGCATATGAGAGCATGAGGGGGGGAATGGATGTTTGTGTCTGTGTGTGCCTGTATGTCTGTGTCTATATGTCAGGTTGGGTATCAGACGCCACCTCTCTGGGGACATCTCAGGCCCTCCAAGGTTTGGAGGCCTATCTCCACCCACCACCACTTCCCCTGCCAGTGGCGGACTCCCTCAGGTGTCGGTGCGTTGGTGGTTCTTTGTGTCTGGGGGTGGGCGTCAGGGTACACACCGGCTCACTCCTTGGCGGCCGCTTATCAGGGCCTGGAGCCTGGGGCTCGCTCGGGCCACTTCGGAGGTGGGGTGCCCCCGGCCTCTCGGCCTGGGGCTCGGTCACTCAGGCACAGCTGGCTGCCGGCGGAGCTCACGGGCGCGTCACTGCAACTCCCCCTGGCTTCTGCTCCGCGGCTGCTGAGTGAGCCCTCATCTGGGACTCTCCTCAGCTCTTACTGAGACAGTGGCGCGGCTGCCCCTCTGTTGGTCTTCCTTGGTCTCTTGTGTTCTGGGGGCCTCTGGATGTCTGGAGTTTTGATCTCCTCCATACCTGCTTCATGCCCTGGAGGACGGGGCTGTGGCTCCCCACACTCCCTAGCAGATCGTTACATGGAGAAACCTTTGGAATGCAAGCATGCTGATCCACACAGGTATGCACACAGGTGTACACACGGGTATTCACAGACGCGGACTACAGCTTTCTTGGCTGCTGCCTCAAAGCGCATTGTGCGCTGTCTATCTTGCGTGCTGCACAATATCGTTCATTACTTAGTATCTACTGATATTTACTGCTGGCTAGTTTATTGTGATGGTGCCGTTTTTTTTATTATGTTGCTATTTGTTGTTTGCTTTCTCTTCTGTTTTTTTTCTCCATACAGGTGACCCAGGTGGGTTTTTTTTTTTTTTTTTTGTTGTTGTTTGGTTTTTTTTTTTTTCTTTCTTCCCCCCCTTCTCACCGTCTCTTCTCCCCTTTGGTTTTCTTTCTCTCCCTCTCTTTCTTTCATTCTTTCTCCCTGTCCTATCCCCCAGTCATGTCTGTCCCGTTTGTAGGAACTGAAAATAAAATAAATTCATAATTATAATAAAGGTCAATCAAATGGACCAATATGGCAAGGCCATGATGATCCACTTGGTAAAATAAATCCGCTTGGCATCTTTCTTGGCCTTAAGACAACAATTCTGATGGCTAAAGATCCAAACGAGACACAAAAAAAAACAAAACAAAAAAAACAAAGCAGCACCTAAGTGTCCAGATAGTGAGAGCATCTCTATTATGATACAGGGTTTCTTTAGTGTATTTTTTGGTTTTGTTAGAGATTCTAAAAACATAGATTGTATAAACAATTCATTATTCATTCATTATGATTTCTAATATAATAGTTTTCGCTCCCTTATGCCCCTTTTCTGCTACTAGACCAGTCTGTGTTTGTAATTGATCACAGTCACATGCAAAATATGGGGTACGGTTATGGTTCAGATATTAAAAGTTGTTACCTTTCAAATGAAGTCATTGAAATTTTTCTATTATAAGATTTACCTTTGTGTATGCCAAAGTGGTAAGAATTCTGTGCATAGATGTAGATGGGAGTTTACCACTAACGCCAGACACACATAGTGACCAAACACAGTGACACGTGTATATGAACAACATTACAACAGTGGTATATAAATTATAAGGCTAATAAAAGTGCCCTTTAGCAAGGCACTTCCACCTGCTTTAGTAAATGTGTTGGCGATCAACATGAGGAAACTGATTGCATTTTGCACTGCCCCACCATATGTGCAAGAATTTGAATGTGAAACAGGACATTACTACAAAAGAGCACACATGCTTTGCACATCTTCCATGGCTCAATAAAGATGCGACACATTAGGTCTGAAGGTGAATTCTAATCATTTTCTGTGGTCTTGGAGTTACATGCTTTAGGTTAGTTCGGGGGGGTTGTCTATGGAAAACCTTGACATTCCACCTGTGCATCAAAATGTTTTTTTCCTTCCTTTTCCCCCAAGCAATGTGAATCAATAATCTGCCTTTGCTTCAGTCTCAACAAAATAAGTGAAGAAGAACATAGTTGATGGTTGTCTATTATGGACATAGGTTTATCAGTCGGCTTCATAGTGAAAATATCTTTATTTAATTGCAGCTAAAAGCACTGAAGACTGGATTGGATGTTTTAAGGAACAATAAGAAAAAATGATAAATGATGTTGCTTTTAGACTTTGATTCTGATTATTTTAGGCAAAACATGTGTAAGACAGTTTGTAGAGAGTAACACAATGGTTTTCCTTCAGCATTACATTTATAAATGATTAGCGGTGACACTGGCTTTGGGAGGCAAAGCTCCCAGGAGACAAGGCTTATAGTATGGAATTATCCCATACCAATAAGAGTCTCATAGCCGTTGTTCAAGGTCCTATTATTCATTATTATTCATGAATCGTTCTTGCTTAGCGTCTTCTCCCTTGTCTGCCCTGTTCACTCTCCTGCTCGAAATACACATACCTAACTATGTACATTAAAAGCCTCGTGGAGCATAGATTAATGGTAGTTCATAAATAGATGTGAGCTAGTTGCTAAACCAATAAAGCCCAACACTTCAGTAGTCATTCCACAAATTAAAACACAATATTCTTATCAAATCTAAAACTTAAGACCATATGACAAGGTTTGCTCAAACCCAGTTCCCCCAAATTTGAGAAAGCAGCACTTCACAGACCTCATAAAGTCATATTTTATTGCATGCAAGAACACAGAAAGCATATTTCACGTGCTGCCATTGAAGAATTTCTTAGATATATGAAGCTACCAAAATGATGACCAGTCTGTGGCTCTGGATTCACCACTTTCAATATCTGAATTTTACAAACCCCCACAGCATCTCCCAAACAATAATGGCCCAGGTCCAGATGGTTTTCCAGCAAGAGGAGCCTACAGATAGTCCATGGTACTCCTCTTGGGAAAGCAAATATATTTGGCACAACAAAGCATCCAGACAATGATTCTGCTTGCTAAAACTGCTGGACAGGATAGGTTAAAAAGTGTTTTTCTGTGCTCTTGATAGCTACTTACTTTAAAGCCATGTTTAAAATGTGTTAGAGTGGCAGGACACATTACAAAACTACAACTTTGTCAATCCTTGAGCTGTTTTTCTCTTGAACTACCTACTACCTGTGTGACTGTAGTTCCCATTCCACAGTTTCTTATGAAATGTCTTTACCACAGTAAAGTTAATTTAACTTAAAACTCTGTTTGCTGAGTCTGCTTTGTGAGTTCTGTCGGTTCCTGAGCAGTGACGTTCATTAAAGAATATTTATTTTCCACCTCGTACTACACAGATTTCTCCAGATTCCTGAATATCACATAATAAAAACGAGATTTTCAAAGTCCATCCATCCATCCATCCATTCGCTTCCGCTTATCCTTTTCAGGGTCGCGGGGGGCGCTGGAGCCTATCCCAGCTGTCATAGGGCGAAAGGCGGGGTACACCCTGGACAGGTCGCCAGTCTGTCGCAGGGCTAACACCATTATTTTGAATTCATTCTACAATTTGTAGACAGTTTTTTACAGTTCTAATTACTACAGCAACTCCCCAGAGCAAAGTTGCTGTGGTAATCAGTAAACATTACAAAGGCAGACTATTTAACAACTCAGCTCGACAAAAAGTCAGTCAGCACCAGACATTCCATGCCTACTAACCTAACAGCAGGTACTCATTCAAACTGGCAGGGCAGGGCAGGACACTCTTTATTATGAAGGATCCCCACAAGGGTTTGACACTCTTAAACTACCAGCAGGTAATCTGTCACTAGGGATGGGTATTGATAAGATTTTCACGATTCCGATTCCATTTTCGATTCTGTTTAACGATTCGATTCTTTATCGATTCTTTTTTTTAAAAAGGAGAACACTAACACTAGCTTAGAACTTTGTTTTAAATCTTCTCTTTGAACGAGATAGAGATTTAGGAGTAACATGGCCTTAGAAACCCAACAGTGAGATCTTAAGAGATCCACAGCCTACGGCTCTTCCATGGGGTGTCACAGGGTCCCCAGGTTGAGATTCACGAGTCCGGAGCGGAATTAAAAACATGACATTCATTTTAAGGTTATTGCGTGTTTTGTGAGCAAATTCTTTTGCATATTCGTAGTGTTTCCTCCCCTGAATGAAATATCTACTTTGCAAGTATTGCAAGTTGCCCTGTTGTCATCCGTTCTCGTAAAGTATAATCAAACTTTTGAGCGTTTGAGCCGCCATGTTTCCTGCCAGGTAAATGACGCTCCGCAACGTGGTGACGTCATTCGGGGCGACTGGACTCGATAAGGGAATCGTTTGCAAAAATGGCAAACAATTCCAAGGAATTGGAACAGTGGGAACCAGTTCTCAACAAAAACCGGTTTTCGATACCCATCCCTATCTGTCACTCTACAACATAGAAGGTAAGGCACTGTATTTAGATTGAAGATCATTGTAGAAGAAACAGCTGAACAAATAACAACACAAACTAACAAATACCTAAGAAAATGCAATAAATAAATACAGGAATATAATTTTCAAGTGATGAAGAATATAGTTGCAATACTGTACCCCTGCCTTACTTCTGCCGATTCAAAATAACTGGTGTACTCTCACTGGCATGTGAGAGTACACAAATACTCTAGCCTCTTATCCTGACCGTAATCCAACTGTACATATGTTTGATTTTATATATTCTCTAGTGTCTCCTATGTCTTTTAATTCTTCTTTAAATAAGCTAAGTGAGAAACAGTATGTTAATTCTCCCATATTTCCTGTACAGCAAATAAATAAATAAATCGTATAAAGTAGAGCTGGGCGATATAAGATTTTTTCATATCACGATATGTTTTTTTCATTTCAGGCGATAACGATATCTATCACGATATAAGCCAAATAACTATATTTGTAAGATTTAAATGTGCCGTTGCTCACAAGTAAAATGTGAAATAATCAGCAGCTTGTTTTTATTTAAATATTTATTTCCCATAATAAGTTCAACAGGGTAGATGTACTTAAGGGACATGAGACTTTTTCAGATAAATAAAGGCAAATATTGCAAACTACACAAAAGGCAGCCGCTAAAGCGTTTAAGTTTCAAAATAGAACAAACGAAACAGACTACTAAATTGTCAATTCCACTTAGAAACAAAATATTAATTCTAAAAATAAATCTTAGTTTGTTTTACAGAAGAACAGACAAAATTGACTAACTTTTGTCAATATCAAATAAACTGAGAACTAAAAGGAAATTCTCAATCTCTCCTTGTTGTATAGCTTAGCTTTTCAAACAGTTTTAACAGTTACTTTAGTCTGACAAAAGCCGAATGACGAATTAGCGCTTCCAGTCAGAGACTGAGGCTACGTCCACATGTACACGGGTATTTTTGAAAACTGAGATTTTCCGTTTTCGTTTTAAAAAATAATCCCGTCCACACATAAAGGGAGAAATGAAGGAAAACGCTGCTATGAACATGCCAAAGCAGCAGGTGGAGCTAGATTCCTAACCGTGCAGAAATGTTGGCCAATCAGAAGTCTAGAAGCCTCGGTGGGAAAAAGTAAACAAAGCTGGGGCATAGAAGCAGAACCGAGTCGTATGTGTGGAGGGACAGTAACTGTATGTGTATATGTAAGCATTTAAACACTGCAGAGAGTAGAATTAACAGTAACAGTATTGTAGAAATTCATTTCACCGAAACAATAACGTGGCGCACAAAAAATCTTTGAATCTTTATATTGAATATTTGAATATTCAAAAACCTCAATAATATCCACCCATCCATTCTCTTCTACTTGTCCTTATCGGGGTTGTGAGGGGGAGATCCAGGGCTCACCTCAACAATATGCCCAACTAAAGCTGGATTCAGACCAAAACATCCCTTGTTGTGTTGTAATAGTCTGTGAAAAAGATAATATAAATGCATTTTACGTACTTTCTTTACTTACTTGAATATGTGCTAGAGAAATAAGAGTAGCCAAAGAGTCCTCACAAAGGTAACCACACACACACACACACGCGCACACACACACACACACACACACACACACACACACACACACACACACACACACACACGCGATAAAACACACACACGCGCACACACACACACACACTGTCCTTTGAAATGACAGTTATTGACCGATACGGGCACTGCAATTAAAGGTTAAATACATTTTCAATTTTAAACATCAGTTGTCACGTTATTGAAGTGGTTTTATTAAAGCTTGGAGAGATTATGCATTTCTATCAATTACCCAGGAGATGCTTCTGTCATTCATTTCTCATTCTAACATGTGGTCAAGAAGACTGAATTAGTCTTAAGTTATGTTGCTAGTGGCACTTTAAAGTCATATTGGATCATTTGGAGGTCCAGGCTTTTATTATCAGTTAGTCATTTCCTTATAGTGTACAACTGAAGCTCTGTCACTTTCTTAATGTGACTTTCTGGCACATTAAAAGTAAAATAAACTGAATTCCTCATAGTATTGACCAAACCTGAAACTGACAACCAGCTTGTCTATACATTTACTTTTTATGCTTCATACTTGTACCCAATTACATTAAGTGTAAAGTAATGTTTATTTATTAAACTGAATTTTCTTAACAGAATGAATTACTAGATGCATTTGAAATTTAAACAGGGTCATATGCAGAATATATGAAGCGCTCCTGAAATATTATGTAACATTTTGTTACACATTATATTTTATATATAAGCAATTTAAACTGTTGTAAAGATGACATGTCATGGTTCCAGCTGTTTAAATGTGTAAATTTCTGTACTTCATTTAAATGCAGTGGAGTCATTTACAGCTTCAAGATGCTATTTAAGTCACAGGACTAAAAACCTAGCAAGCCATATGTCTTATGTTTCACTGTTATAGTGTTCTTTGACATGAGTACTCTGATCCGCCATGGCAATATAGGCTCTCAAAAACTATCTATTGTCTTTTATAAACCTATAAATTTCACATTAGGGGGTTCGAGAAAGGGTGGTGGTGTCATAAGTTGCAAGTTTAACAGTAAGGAGACCCTGAAGAGCACTTACTCATCTTGGTTATGTTTAGGCATCGTAATTAGGTGAAAACTGCATGGTTAGGATTAGGAAAAGATCATAAAGGCATGGATGAGAAAAGACACCCTGTAAGTTCTTTTTCTTTAGTTTTTGTGTTTGTTGTTTTTTTGTTTGTTTTTTTACAAAACACCATTAATCAATCCCCAAAGGATGTGATAATACATAAAAGAAGCTTAGTAGTTTGTTACCCTGTCAAGGATTAAAAACTGTAAAATCTTTATAATCCTTTAACATGCTAAACAACATTTCTTTCCAAGTGCTTCAATCCAGTTGCTGGTTGTAAAGATAAAGAAATGTGATTTGTCTGAGGAGTAAAAGCAATGTATTCAGCATTGATGCACTGAAGAGCAGTGTGTGAGTAATGTAAATTCCAGTTTTGGATGACTGGGAACACCGAGTTGAATAATCCCTCACTGAGCATTTCATGGATGACCTTTCCGGTCTTCAGCATGAACGGCGGTAATGTGAAATGCAGATGGAAAAGAGAGTGATCGGGGTTCAGCAGGGGGTGAGCAGCGCCCTGTAGCTTTGATTCCTCCTAGGCTGCTATGAATCTCCAATGAATTTTTGAGATCACAAGAGATGTGCTTGATTTGATAACAGTAGCATCAATAAGTGATATCAAACCAATGCTGCTGAATTCTTCAGGGACACTTTTAAAAAGGCCTAATGTTTAAACTCTGCCAGCCTTAAAATCTTCATCTACAAGGGCTAAGGAAAAAAATGTCCATACAGTAAACTAGGCTGGTTTCAGAGGCTTTGACAAGGTGACTCATAAAAGGGGTGTTACATATAGAGAGCAAGACACGCTGGGGCAGTCTGGAAACTCAATCCTCTTTTTCTCTGGTGCTGATAGATATGCTGCAGTCTGTGATGGTGCCTCGTAAATATGTCATTTACCCAAATCAAAGACAGAAATGTTCCTGTTGTATTTACTGGTAGTCTGAAGGTCTTTCTGAGTGCATGACTGTCAGGAACATAAGAATTTACCAGGAGATGTAAAGATCACAAATGAAGTGAAAATCATTTACTTGTCTGGAGTTTTAGTTTTTTTTTAACAGCCATTAAATGACTCCTGCATGGGAGGGTTTTTTACATCTCATCCAAAAGTCTCTCATTATGTCCTGTACAGTCCTTTATGATCTTGGGCATGTTTCCCATAAGGCCTCATCTGTCTGTCCTGGTGTGACAGAGGGGCCCGGCCTCCTCTCATTCCTGTCCAACAGCTTCATCACTCACCTCTGACTGCTGCTTTCTCCACATCAAAACAATGCCGTGCCAGAGTGAATTAGTATGTCCTTCACCTTGGGTGGAACCCTGTCATTACTTTGCCAAGACTCAAGTGAAGAAGGTATGATTTAGCACACGCTAAAAAGCGCAACATTGGTATATCTTCAAAGGCTCCAGGCACTGAAAGACATTAGGTTTATGGCTATCTTTCCACTCCCTCAAGATTTAGTAAAAGAAAATGTAAGGACAGTTTTGAACCAAGCACTTTAAATATACACTTTACAGTGTCCTTAGCACTGCTGAATTGACCACAGGTGCATTGGTTATATTTATAAAGTAGTTAAAGTCATCACAGTATTCTATAGATACACTGAAGTCTCGCAAACTATGGTCAGATGAGTACAAACTGAAATTTAATGAAGTTTAACATGAAAATTGTTTTCACTCCAGCCAGGAAATTAAGTATTGGAAAAGTTTTTACGCTTGATTTGATTGAAATCAAATATACATTTTCTCTAATTTTATTTTCAATATGTGTCAGAACAATATAGGGGCAATAAAACAGACTTTAATAATCCATATTTAGCATGCATAGATTTGATATGAATGACTTTAAATTAATAAAATTAAAAGAGAGCAAGAAATAAATAAAATTTAAAAAAAGAAGAGGGTTCAGGCTATACTACAAAAGGAAGATGGCCATACTAAATGTGATTTTCAAGCACCTGTACAAACTGTTGCCTTATTTATGAATGCAATATCAATACTGTAAACTGTATTATTAATGCAATGGTAATGATGATGATTATGAACCATAGCAGTAAAATATTTCTCTAATCCCCACACTGTATTTCCACTTTTGTCATTTTCCTGGCAAAACATACCATAACATCTTTGCACACCAATTTGAAGAGTGGGCTACAAGCTAAAATGTTTAAATAGTTATGGATAAACTGCTGGGCTGCATAAAGTCCCATTATAGCATACTCTATCGTTGCTGCAAAAGCTTTCTGAAGTGCCGAGACTGCCAAAACAAATTGTTTCTAAAATCTTTTAAAATCTAAATAAAATCAGAAGTATCAAAGTGCATGACAAACTTTGTGCTCCTGCCAAAGCTTTTGGCCATGACTTTGTTAGAGGTCCCCTTGGTGAATGTGGAGGTGCTTCAGCTAGTTTTTTCTTTCTGAAATATACATTTAAGGACTTCACTGTCAGATCTCAGTATGTGCTGCAGAGCTTGTACAACGTGGCATGGGTTTTCATGTGCCAGGCAAACACATGCATACTGAATTCTGAAAGTGTACACACACGTGTACATTACATTATTACAATAAGCAGTTTAGGTATCAGTTAAGGTGTCATGGCTACCTCCTTTACAATGCTACTTTGACAACCTTGCTGCTGAACACCAACTGTTCTAAAGGACCTTGCAGCTGAGCAAAAAGACTGCCGTGTCCTGTGTGATGTGGATCGATAGTACACCCCAGTGAAGCACACCTCCTTTACAGCTGCTGAACTTGAGCTAGAAGGGTTAAAGGAATGAGGTAGAGCAAGGGCAGGTGTGGATGCAGACAGAATCTTTGATGAAGATGAGAAGCAGGGTGTGGATCGAAGATAAAGAAACCTAAAGGCTCTGACCGAGAGGGAAGACAGTCTACATCCTCACAGGTTTTGGGAGAGGGAGAGAGGAATGGATATCAGAATGGTCCATGAGAAATGGTAGTAAGTCAAAAAGAAGGCAGGAATAAAAAATAAAAAGGAAGCTGCATTCACATTTCAGCTGGGTTTGTTTTGGAAAGCATGGATGGGGTTGGTCTATCTACAGGAGTCAACAAAACAGAAAGAACATAATGTAAAGCATTTAAAATAGTGGTGAATAAAATAAAAACTTTCATGGGTACAAACTGATGAGACTGAAACAGAATAATTGTTCTTTATAAAAATATGCAAAAAAAACCTGTGAAACCAGTGAACTGAGGTTAATGGTGATGTATGGAGAAAAATACTGCACTATGTAGATCTTTCACATCTTCTAAAAGCCCCACTGAGGTCACTTCAGAAGACTTAAATGTGTTTTCATATTTTCAACCATGATAGAAGGCCAGGCCTGTGGCATTTTGGGTCACTTGTGGATGCTTTGTTAGGAATAACCAAGAGCTGTGCAGCTGTTAGTGGGAAAATGGAAAAGTTGAAGCAGGGCTTTGAGAAGAAGAAGTGATGAAAGTGGAGGTTGGTTGCAATAATTGACCTGGAGCAGATTTTCACGCTGTGCTGTTTGCATGCTTTGTCAGAAAAGACAATGGAAACTACCAGAGGCAACGCATGCCTATAAATAAGGCAGGAAGTATAGAAAGTAATATTGACAAGGGAAGAGGCTGTGTAGGAGTCCATTAGTCTCATAAAAAATGAAGGCAGGCATTAGTGGTCAGGCTGAGAAAACAACCCTGAAGTTGAACAATCACAGTTTTGTGTCCTCCTCAAGACAATGCATGCAAAGTCAGTGACCTGAACTGAATTCTCTAAGCTTCTTCTCTTTTCTTAGTAGTTGTTAATGGAAATAAAAGTAGCTAAGATGCATTGACTGTTGTTTCCGTACTATATACTGTATCCTCTATAGCCCTCTTCTAAGGCTCACAACTTAGAAACACATTCCTGAAAAAGTGTTTTATTTCCCCATGGGCACACTGTAGGGAAGTTATATTTGGTACAAAGTTTACATTGCAGTCCCCCCATTGCATACGGAAGACTGCAATAGAGCAAACAAATATCCAATTTAACTGTCATTACAATCAATCATGCAGATGCTCCAAATTGCCAAATGAGACCTTTTGCAATGTGATCAGTGGCGTTTGTTAAAGGACATGAAGGATATGAATATAGTGCTTGATGAGCTTTCAGTCATGTCTAACTCAAAGAAGGGTTGAAAAGCGTTCTGAATACTCAAAAGTGCATTCAGAACACTAAGTTGTGTATCTCACTCTGAATCTCAGCACAAGCCTCTTTTAATTTACCCCAAATAAGCAGTTTTTAAACTCAGCATTGCAAATTCAAAGAGCAATTTCCCAGCCTCCACCAAAAAAGTGTTTTTTAAAGAGAGCAAAGAACAGCAACAGACTATACATATTCACAAACATTCTTACATTTTATGAGAATAGCCACACCTTCTTCTGTCATCTACTCTGGCTCTAGCGCCCTTTCTGCCAGAGCGATGGTGGCTGAGACGCAGCTGAGCGGATGTGTAAGTGCTTGGCTTAAAAGAGGACATGTTGGCTGCATTTAATCTTCAGCTACTCTTTCTATAGTTAGGTAGGAGTCAGACCATGTTTCTTTTTAGCTGAAAAACATTACACCCAGGTAACTTGCAGTGTTGAAAACGTGTTTTCCGACAATGTTTGCTACCTTACAATCCGTCCTGCTCTGTAGTAAAACCAGCAACATTTCATTGTCCTGTTGCTCCCATTGAAATGTATATGACCTATTTAAAATCTAAAACTTAAAATTGTCCATAGCCTGCTGTTGTTACCACTGTCCTGTTAGAAATGGATACTAACTAGCTAACTTACTGAATGCCCATTAACCTTATAACTCCTGGTGTGTGTGTGTGTGTGTGTGTGTGTGTGTGTGTGTGTGTGTGTGTGTGTGTACAGACAGACAGCCAGGTTCATAATGGATATAAGTACGTTTTTTCAAAAAAAGGAGCCACATTCAGGTAAAAGTGTAAAATCAAATGAATATAATCAAATGAATCAAATCAAATTTGGTCACCTCAAACAAGGAAAATCTCTGGCTCTCACAGACCTGTAACGTCTTCTGTAAGAAGCTTTTCTGTCCCCCACTCGTTACCTGTATGAATGGCACCTGTTTGAACTCATCATCTGTATAAAAGACACCTGTCCACAGCCTCAAACAGTCAGACTCCAAACTCTGCCATGGCCAAGACCAAAGAGCTTTCGAAGGACACCAGGAAAAGTATTGTAGACCTGCACCAGACTGGGAAGAGTGAATCTACAATAGGCAAGCAGCTTGGTGTGAAAAAATCAACTGTGGGAGCAATCATCAGAAAATGGAAGACATACAAGACCACTGATAATCTCCCTCGATCTGGGGCTCCATGCAAGATCTCATCCCGTGGGGTCAAAATGATCATGAGAACGGTGAGCAAAGATCCCAGAACCACACGGGGGGACCTGGTGAATGACCTGCAGAGAGCTGGGACCAAAGTAAGAAAGGTCACCATCAGTAACACACTACAACGGCAGGGAATCAAATCCCGCAGTGCCAGACGTGTTCCGCTGCTGAAGCCAGTGCATGTCCAGGCCCGTCTGAAGTTTGCCAGAGAGCACAGCAGAGGATTGGGAGAATGTCACGTGGTCAGATGAAACCAAAGTAGAACTTTTTGGTATAAACTCAACTTGTCGTGTTTGGAGGAAGAAGAATACTGAGTTGCATCCCAAGAACACCATACCTACTGTGAAGCATGGGGGTGGAAACATCATGCTATGGGGCTGTTTTCCTGCCAAGGGGACAGGACGACTGATCCGTGTTAAGGACAGAATGAATGGGGCCATGTATCGTGAGATTTTGATCCAAAACCTTCTTCCATCAGTGAGAACTTTGAAGATGAAACGAGGCTGGGTCTTCCAACATGACAATGATCCAAAACACACCGCCCGGGCAACAAAGGAGTGGCTCCGTAAGAAGCATTTGAAAGTCCTGGAGTGGCCTAGCCAGTCTCCAGACCTCAACCCCATAGAAAATCTGTGGTGGGAGTTGAAAGTCCGTGTTGCTCGGCGACAGCCCCAAAACATCACTGCTCTCGAGAAGATCTGCATGGAGGAATGGGCCAAAATACCAGCTACTGTGTGTGCAAACCTGGTAAAGACCTATAGTAAACGTTTGACCTCTGTTATTGCCAACAAAGGTTATGTTACAAAGTATTGAGTTGTATTTTTGTTATTGACTAAATACTTATTTTCCACCCTGATTTACGAATAAATTCTTTACAAATCCTACCATGTGGATTCATGGATTTTTTTTTCACATTCTGTCTCTCACAGTTGAAGTGTACCTCTGGTGCAAATTACTGACCTCTGTCATCATTTTAGGTGGGGGAACTTGCACAATCGGTGGCTGACTAAATACTTTTTTGCCCCACTGTATTTTATCTTATTCTTTCCCAGTTAAATTTACCCTTCATTCTAATTTGTGTTGTACAGTTATTTCATTTTTAACTTTAATTTTTATATTTTATTTTATTCCTTCCTAGTGAAATTTACCCTTTTTAATTTTCATAATTATTTCCTATCTTATTCATAGCCTTTTCTTTTTTTCTTTAGGTCACGAGCAGTTGTCTAAGCATTTCACTGCATATCGTACTGTATATGACTGTGTACGTGACAAATAAAATTTGAATTTGAACATCACTTTCACAACAGCATCTATTTTCATTCAAAGGCTTTATGGCTTTTCCTATAATACCTGGGGGGCCAGTCTCTAGTCAAAATGCCCGGGCCAATTTTTTGTCCCAGTCCAGCCCTGCTGAAAGGTCAGGTAATTTAAGAGATTTCCTGATTTGATTTAATATCTTTGGAGAGTGTTTAACAACAAAATTACAACTGATCCATTTGTTAGAGGAACTGGTGTCAGAAAACAATAAGGCCGGTAATGAGGTTTCAAATACTGTTGTTGACTCTACCTGAAGCCAGAGCGGGAGATTGTCATAACGGTGGTCAATAGGCAGACCCCACTGCCAGTGTAATAGAGCTCTTGAGTTTGCAGCCCAGTAATAGTGTCTAAACACAGGGAGACCCAGCCCCCACTGGAAGTACTTTTTTGAAGATGAGCTTTGGATATCTGAGGGGGTTTTCCTGCCTAGATAAATGAGAGAATTAATGAATCATGCTGCTTAAAAAAATTAAGTGGCAAGTAAATAGGGAGGTTTTGAAAAAGATATAG
Organism: Maylandia zebra; assembly: GCF_041146795.1. Taxonomy (NCBI): domain Eukaryota; kingdom Metazoa; phylum Chordata; class Actinopteri; order Cichliformes; family Cichlidae; genus Maylandia; species Maylandia zebra. Next base: position 32,341,290 of record NC_135181.1, on the reverse strand, counting down.
AAATCGTGGCAGAGATACCATTCTAAATGCATTTATTCGACCAAAGACAAAGGGAGCAGTTTCCATTTTCTAATATCCTCTTTGAGCTTATCCAGCATTTCCAAGAAGTTCAATTTATAAAGAAGTTTTGGATTTTTAGGAATCTTAAGGCCAAGATTGATAAAGGATGTAGTCACTAATTTAAATGCGAGTGAGCTGAGAAACTTTGGGCACAAATTATCTGTTATCGGCATGAGCTCAGATTTGTCCCAATTAATCTTTCCCAAAGTGTTTAATGCAATTTAAAATGTTAGGAAGTGAAATTTCTGGTTTGGAAAGACAGATCAATAAATCATCTGCATACATATTAACAAGACTTTCAACATTTGCAAATTTGACTCCCTGTATGCCTGGGTGGTTTCTTATATTAATAGCAAGGGGCTCCAGAGCTATGTCAAAAAGAAGAGGTGAGAGAGGGATTTATCTGCATTAGTGAGGATGCAGGACACCGGACACAGATAAATCATTTTAACCCAATCCATGAAATATTCCCCGAAACCAAATCGTTTAAGGGTCTCAACTATATAGGGCCATTCAATCTGATCAAATGCTTTTTGGGCATCAAGAGAGAGCACAAATATTTTTGCCTCTTTTCCATAACTTGAATAAATTGTATTTAATAATAAACGAATGTTATTAAATGACCATCTACCAGGAATAAATCCTGTTTGGTTGGGGTGTATAATTGTTGAAATGTGTTTGTTTAATCTTGTAGCTAAGACTTTGGTTATGATTTTATGACCACAATCTAATAGAGCAATGGGTCTATAATTTGCTGGGTCACCTTCCTCCTTTCCAATTTTATGAAGCAAGCAGATATTTGCATCATAAAGTGAAGTTGGTAACCTTTAATTTTTAACTGAGTCCTTTACCATTCTAAGCATGAGAGGAATAATTTTGTTTTGAAAATTTTTATAGAATACATTACCAAATCCGTCTGGGCCAGCTGTCTTTCCAAGCAGTAGGGTCTGAATTGCTCTTAAAAGATGGTTTTCAGAGATAGGGGATTCAATTTCTTCTCTCAGGGCTCCATCTAGTTGAGGAATAGATAATTGGTCGAAGAAATTGCAGAAATCGCTTTGAGAAGGTTTAATTTTACTAGAATGCAAGTTTTTATAGAATTTGGCGAAACAAGTGTTAATTTCCTTTGGGTTGGTGCTTACTTTACCGGACTTCATATTCACTTTTTGGATTCCTCGTTTTGCTTGTTCTCCTCTAAGTTGGTTTGCCAACAGTTTTTCTGGTTTATCTCCAAATTCAAAATGTCTCTGTTTGAGCTTCAAAAGAAAATTGCTAATGCGTTTATTTAAAATTGTGTTTCAAGATCTGATTTAAGTCAGTTTGCAACAAGGAAGATCTATATACTTCTTCCAGTTCAGGAAGCTTTGTTTCTATTTCTTTGAGCCTTTACTTGAATAGTTTTTTCTTGGAAGATTCAAAGGAAGAAATGTGGCTTCTCATTACGGCCTTGAAAGTCTCCCATAGAATAGAATCCGAAACTTCCCCATTATCATTAGTAGCAAGAAACATATCAATATTTGCACTAAGATTGTACGTACACTCTTGATCGTTCAGAAGGGAAGGGTTAAAACGCCAATTATAATTCTTGGTCAAAATGTTTTTGAAGACCATTGAAACTGGGCTATGATCAGATATTACAATATTATTGTAATTTGAATCAACAACCATGGGCAGAAGCTCAGAGGATATCAAGAAATAATCAATTCTAGTATAAGTTTTGTGGACGTGAGAGAAAAATGAATAGGCCCTCTCAGTGGGGTGTTGTAAGCGCCAGCTATCAATTAAATTTCTGGTCTTGACTAAGTCATTCAGAGTCTGCACTGACATAATATTTCGAGGGGCTTTTGTGGATAGTCTGTCCAGAAAAGTGTCAAGATAGCAATTAAAGTCACCACCAATAATAAAGTTGGAGGCAACTGTTGGTATTAAGTTGAAAACTTTCTTAACAAAATCAGGATTGTCAATATTTGGAACATAGATGTTAAGCAAAATTATCGGTAGTAAGTTAATTTGACCGGTGACTATGAGGTATCTGCCATATGGGTCAGCAATCACAGAGTCTGAACAAAATGAGACATTCTTTTTAAAGAGAATCGCAACTCCTCTGGCCTTACTGGTAAAAGGAGCTTGAGATATCCATTTTTTCGTAATCTTCGTTGGTAATTAATATTTATATGAGTTTCCTGAAGGAATATTATGTTCGGTTTAAGTGATTTGAGATGGGAGAAAACTTTACCGCTTTTAGTTACATTTACAAAAAAAAACAAAAAAACAACACACTTGAACACACTGAAACAAACCCATATGGAAAAGATATATATATATATAAATCTTATAAAGTTTGTATCTGTCTTGTGTGAAACTTGTATGAAAAGCATATAAGAGTGAAAACAGATATAAGATCCCTTGAAAAATTATATAATGAAACTTGTATGTTTTGGATACTTACTAAAACAATGTATGAAAGTAATGAGAAAGTGGCCACTTTCATGAGTAAATCATGTAAGCCTTATATGATTTACTCATGAAAGTGGCCATTTTCATGAGTAATCACATATAAGTTTTTACTATTTCTTTTCCATATGGGAACCCACAAGCACCCCCCCACTCCCCGTCCTCCCCCCACCCCCACATGAAGCACTTCTGAAATGAAGTACTGGCGTCCCTCTCGGCCCAAAGCCACTGGGCACACAGCCTTCAACACGTTCCTCTATAGAGTGTCCAATTCAACCAGAAAACACTGTGCTGAACTCTGTGCTCAAATGAACTAATAAGTGAAAACTTCAGTATGCCGGTCTCCCAAGACATTAAAAAGTAAAAATGGTAAATGGCCTGTATTTGTATAGTGCTTTACTAGTCCCTAAGGACCCCAAAGCACTTTACACAACCAGTCATCCACCCATTCACACACTGGTGATGGCAAGCTACATTGTAGCCACAGCCACCCTGGGGTGCACTGACAGAGGCGAGGCTGCCACCGGGCCCTCTGACCACCACCAGTAGGCAACGGGTGAAGTGTCTTGCCCAAGGACACAACGACCGAGACTGTCCAAGCTGGGGCTCGAACCGGCAACCTTCCGATTACAAGGCGAACTCCCAACTCTTGAGCCACGATCGCCCCCATGATTGTATTTAAGTATTTTACAAAGGAGGCATAAAGCATACAGCTCTACTCCAAACTATTCAGCTCAGAGTTTATAAACATGAGCACCTCATCCAGTGTAGAAAAGACCTTCAGGTGTCCATTATGTTTCACCTGGAGTCTAGCTGGATACCAAAGGCTGTGTTCCACTTTTTTCACCCGCAGCACCTTCAACACCTCATTAAAGTCACGACGCTGCTGCCTCACCTCCGGTGTATAATCCAGGAAGTCTTGGTGTCGCGCCTCCCGCCGGTGGAGGTCTCAGCAAGTGGTGTCCTCGGTCGATGATAACCAGAGACTTGAATGTTCCTCCCCTAGAAGCTTAAGATCAAATCTTGGATAAATTCAGCCAGTCTGGGTCCCTCTGCTTTCTCAGGAATGCCGATAATCATGATCTTGTTTCAGCGCGAGTGACCCTCGAGGTCATCCACTTTTAATTTCAATTCTTTATTCTTGCTCTTCAAGTTGGAAACTACTTTGTCCATGCGGGACAGGCGATTTTCCTAATCTAGAGCCAGCTCTTCCATAGATTTCACTTTCTCCAGCAGCTCTTTTTGGGATTCCTGTACTGTTTGAAGAGTATGCTCCAAATTGTCAAACCTTTAGTTTATGTGACGGAGGATTTTGTTGGAGATCTTCTCCCATATTTGTGGCAGCTCTTCAGTATCGTTGTCACCTCTGTCTTCGGGGGAGCCAATGCTAACCATAGGGTTAGCCACGGTGCTAACAGCGTTAGCCAAAGTCGTGGTTCGTAGTGAAGAGTTAATCTGTTCACCAGGTTTTCTGGGCATCTTTTGTTGTATTCGGTGTAGGCTTCAATAGCTGGCTTGTTGAGAGAAAAGTTAATTAAGAGACCGTTAAGATAAATTTTTGAGTTTGGCACAGAGGAGCGTCAGGAAACATGTCTATTCCATGTGCTGCTCCGGAAGTGACCGGAAGTAAGAGCTCTTTTAACAGGAAAAAACCTCCAGCAGAACCAGGCTCAGGGAGAGGTGTCCATCTGCTGCAGCTGGTCAGGGCAAAGGAATGGGTGTGTGATATAATTTTTTTTCAAAAGCGGCTTGCATGGGTAAGCCTTTATTGAAGAAAAGCCAATTAGAAAAGCAAATAAAATAAAACAGCACTGTTTTTACACACAAATATAATTATTTTATTCCCTAATTGCAATGGTAATTTCATGAATATGAAATATATAATATTTCACAAAATAAATGAGAGAGCCCGAATATTAACACAAAATCTAGAAGAAAAAAATATTACATAAGAGGTATATAGAGTGATTATGGTCATCTCCTCTTTACAGAAATTCTCTAGATACTTTAGGTTTTTTGGTTGCCATTTATCCACTTGAAGCTTCAGCTTTCTCCACAGATTTTTTATATATTACTGAGGTTTGGAGACTGGCTAGTCAAATCTATTAGCTTAATTTGCTTCCTCTTTAGCCACTCCTTGTTGTCTTGGCAGTATGTTTTGGGTCATTGTCATACTGGAAGACCCAGCTTCAGTGCTCTGATTGGGGAAAAAGGGTTCTTGTCCAAGAGTTTAAAGTATGGCCTCTTCTATTGGCTCATCCATACAGTGAAGTCATCCTGTACCCTTTCCAGAAATAATTCCCCAAGCATAATGTTGCCAATGGCCAACAGCATTTGGGGGATTCACCCTGTTAGTGCAAACATACCATTTTAAGCCTTACAAATTGTAATATTATTGCTTTTTTCATAGACTCATGTGTGAAATTATGTGTAAATGTGTGAAATGTTTTGGGAGGTCACGGTGGTCTGTTCTCAGGATTACCATGTATTTGGCATTGCCTTATTCTCCCAGATGTTCTTTTAGTATTGCTCATTTTCTGCCCTCTGGATATGCCCATGTTATTTCCTTGCATCTCGTCTTTAATCACCCATTTGGATGTGAATGGATGAATAAGGCAATTTGAATGCTTAGATTGGACAAGAAGCAGTCCATTTACCATTCCAACGTGCATCAGTGAGCCTTGGCCACCCATGACCCTGTCACTGGTTCACCACTGTTCATGCCTGTGGTGGGGTGCGTTTGGTGGCTTGGCTGCAGGGAGTGGAGCAGCGGGTCCAGATTGTGGAGTCCATTGGTGCTGCTTTCTGGAGGGACAGATGGGACCAGAGGACCGTCCCTTCGCGTTTGCAAGGGGGCTGCACAACACCGTGGCAAGGTGGCTGCAGGAGGTGCGGCTGCTGAACATGATGGTGCTCATGGGGGGGCTCAGGGCTAGGACGATGGAGTGGGTCTGCTGTTGCTGGCTGGTGAGTCTCGAGGCTGCATTGACGCTGGCTGACGACCACCTGGCAACCCGACTGGAACACCCGTGGGAACAGCCATGGCCAGCAGCGAGGGACCGATTGGTCCTGGCCCCACTAAGGAGGGTCTTGGGAGGAGGAGGAGCGGGACCTTCCCGGGAGACCCCACCGGTTCCACCGGTAATTCACTCCACGGAAAATTTTCCACTGAAGCAGTCTCGTGATGATACCCTACGCTCAACCTTTGACCAGGTGATGAGTATTGTTGGTCAGATGGTGCACCCTGAAGCAGCACTGATGTTTCCTCATTTTGTATTGATTAGGGACAGATTGTGTTGAGTGAGCCATGACACCAGTTCTTGGTCCCTAAAAGCTGCTGGGAAATGATTTTCCAGGGGGCCCATTACAACCCAATGGTCATTCACGTGGGGTATGACTAAACTCTGGATAGAATAATGACCCGATTTTATTGGCCGAGCATCCGGGCAAATGTGTGCCCAGAGGGTCAGCTGTTTAACCAGCTGGCCATTCCAAAAGCACCATTTGTTAGGAGGTGGTGGGTAGTTGTATTGTTGTTTTTTGGGTTTTGTTTCCCTTTCTGGCATAGGTAGGCGGGGCGGGGCTTGATAGCATTCCGGCACACCTGCGGCGCATCGGACGTCATCAGTGAGCGCTTTTATGGAGCTGAGTCACGGACGTCTGGTGTCGGAGTATTGTCGCTGTCATAAGTGGTAACGTGTTGGTGCAAGCTGAATCTGTTGATTCCACGCTATTGAGCTGCATGTTTTGAGGATCCATCTCCTGCCTGCTTCTCCTTTTTACTAGCCTGTCCCGCTGCCTGCTCGCCTGCCTAGTTTTCTTTGTGTCAGGCGTTGTGTGGAGGCGAGGAAGAAGGAACCCAAACGCTGGACTCACAGGCAGGTAGGTGAAGGTTTATTATAGGGAGTGGGTGAACAGAGGGTGAACGGACACTGACTGGCTGGACAACTGAACGGCTGACTGAACTGAGGGAACACACGGGAAGGACAACGTAACATCAATGACACGACAGTGAACAGGTAGAAACAGAGTGCTTAAATACACAGACAGATGAGGATGATAATGAGAGACCGGTGGGTACACAGCTGAACATAATCTGGCTAATGACACAAGACGAGCTGACACAGGAAAAGCAGGAAGTGAGCACATGGAAGTGGCAAAATAAACTGAACATGAACAAAACTGAAAACACTGGGTCACCGACCCAGGAACCCTGACAGTACCCCCCCCCCCCCCCTCCAATGGCCGGCACCCGACGGCCAAAAGAGCAAAGAAAACAGAACAGGGTGGGCGGAAGGGGCCCAGGACGGAGGGACGGAGTCCACACCGAGACAGCACCGGTGGGCGGCCACGTGGTCCGCGGCCGAGACGAGACAGTTCAGGCGGGTGGCCATGTGGTCCAGAACATGGCTGACGCGACGACGCGGCAGCAGCAGGACCAGGCGAAGCAGAAGCTGAAGCCGAGGCCGGACCAGGCGAAGCAGAAGCTGAGGCCGAGGCCGGACCAGGCGAAGCAGAAGCTGAGGCCGGATCAGACGAGGCAGAAGCTGAGGCCGAGGCCGGACCAGGCGAAGCAGAAGCTGAGGCCGAGGCCGGACCAGGCGAAGCAGACGCTGAGGCCGAGGCCGGACCAGGCGAGGCAGACGCTGAGGCCGAGGCCGGACCAGGCGAAGCAGACGCTGAGGCCGAGGCCGGACCAGGCGAGGCAGACGCTGAGGCCGAGGCCGGACCAGGCGAGGCGGAAGCCTCTGGCTGGAGACAGGCAGGGCCAGTGGGCGCGGAAGCCTAGGCTGGAGACAGGGAGGGCCAGTGGGTGCGGAAGCCTCTGGCTGGAGACAGGCAGGGCCAGTGGGCGCGGAAGCCTCTGGCTGGAGACAGGCAGGGCCAGTAGGCGCGGAAGCCCCTGGCTGAGGAGCGGCCGGGCCAGCGGGTGCGGAAACCCCTGGCTGAGGAGCGGCCGGGCCAACGGGTGCGGAAACCCCTGGCTGAGAAGCAGGAGAGCTCACAGCTGGCTCTGGGTGCTGTGGCTGCCGGTCCGGGAACTGAACAGGATGGTAGACGGGCGACTGGGAGACAGGAGGCGACTGGACTACAGACTGAGCAGGAGCAGACTGGACTGACTGGACTACAGACTGGACCGGAGCAGACTGGACTGACTGGACTACAGACTGGACCGGGGCAGACTGGACTGACTGGACTACAGACTGGACTGGAGGAGACTGGAGGACAGGAGACGGAAGTACAGGGGGCTGGAGTGAAGGCTGAACAGCAGGTGAGGGAACTGACTGGAGTGGAAGCTGAACAGCAGGTGAGGGAACTGGAGTGGAAGCTGAACAGCAGGTGAGGGAACTGGAGTGGAAGCTGAACAGCAGGTGAGGGAACTGACTGGAGTGGAAGCTGAACAGCAGGTGAGGCTGACGACGGAGTTGAGGTTGGTGTGGCTAATGGCTGAGCTACAGATTGAGCTAATGAGGGAGATAAAGCTACAGCCTGAGCTAGTAAGGCCGGTGCCTGAGCAGGGGACACTTCAGCTAATCTAACTAGGGATAGTGCGAGGGCGTGAAAGGCTGGGTCAGGAGGTGGATGGAGTGGTGACGTAGCAGGTGAACCGGTTAGCTCTTCCAAGCCTCTAGGGAGGTCAGGCTGGGTTCTGGCTGCCCTCAGCCTGGGCGCTGGGACAGGCACGGAAGGTGGCTGGACACCAGTCACCCCCACCTGAGAAACAGAAGCGGGTGTGGAGGTAGACTGGGTCGAAGCTGCCCTCCTCCTGGGAGCTGGCACTGGTGTGGGTGTAGACTGAGCCCCCGTGCTGGTGGGAAATGGCTGAATAATGGGTGTGGAAATAGTGACGGTGTGTGTGTTACTGGCAGATTTATTGGAGATTGTTCTGGTTTTCCTGCCACCACTATCTACAGTCTTTGGGAGAGCAGAGCAGAACAAATCTTCCCAGTCCACAGTCCTCCAGGAGGGAAACATCCCACGAATCAGAGATGGGGTTATTGTGCGTTTTGAGTGAATAATCAGATGGTGAGTGCGAAAAACAGTCACTGGAGCTCACCATCGGGAGTGGTTGAAAGTAGTCTGTTTTATGGCGGCGTGTGCGCCGCTTTCTCCGGGAAGAGGAAGCGGCCGGGGTAAACAGCAGAGCCTCTGGCGCGGTAGCCTCCGTTGAGCCGAGGTGGGAGGCGTAGCCGTTGTGCCATGGCGATGGTGGAGGTCCGGCGAATGAGGCGGCTGGCGGGCGAGCGAGGAGCGGAGCGGTGGGAGAGCGAGCGGCCGAAGCTTGGCCTGTGACGCCCACTCTCCGCGGCGAATGCTCCGATGCAGGTGAGGCAGCAGGTGGAGGACCGCGGCGTCTCCGAGGCCCGCCCAGAGCCAGGCGAGTCCCCTCAAAGACGTGCTCCCTCTCTGAGAAGAGCCGCTGTTTCCCCCTGAGCTTCTCCGCCCAAATGGAGAGCGCTACCTCCTGCCACTCGTAGAGGTCCGAGTCCGCTGGGTTCCAATCGTGTCTTCGTGGCACGGGTCGTGTCATTCTGTGTGGAGGCGAGGAAGAAGGAACCCAAACGCAGGACTGGCAGGTAGGTGAAGGTTTATTATAGGGAGTAGAAACAGAGTGCTTAAAAACACAGACTGATGAGGATGATAATGAGAGACCGGTGGGTACACAGCTGAACATAATCTGGCTAATGACACAAGACGAGCTGACACAGGAAAAGCAGGAAGTGAGCACATGGAAGTGGCAAAATAAACTGAACATGAACAAAACTGAAAACACTGGGTCACCGACCCAGGAACCCTGACACTTTGTGTTGGCTTCTTTGGATCCGTGACGGAGAGTTACTTCATACCAGTCTGTGACCACCGCTACAGCTGTAGTTCTGTGTTTCAAGTAAGCTCTCCAACTCTCCCCGTCCACTTTAGTTTAACTCTCGGCTCTTCTTGCACATTTTTACCTGTCACTGTATATAGCCCCTTCCCTTGTAAATATTTCCCTATCATTGTATATAAATCTGCATCACTGCTATCTTGTGCCCGTGTGTGTTTCTGCCACTAAATCCATCCGTGTAAGTTCTCCTAACACCATTTTCCCATTTGAGTGCATTGGCATGGACCTTATCGGGCCATTTCACCGACGTGCATGCAGATATCGCTTTATATTAGTTCTGGTGGATTATGCAACACAATATCTGGAAGCACTACTAATGCGCACCATTTCTGCGAAGAATGTGGTGCAGGCACTGTTTAAGGTCATCTCTGGGCTCAGACTGATGGGCTGGTGGAGCGGCAGAATAAGACTTTAAAGTCCATGATTTTGAAGTTCATTCACGAGGATGAATGCAATTGGGATTGCTGGTTAGACCCCTGTTGTTGCCTAGACTCAGGAAATTTTCACTGGGAGATAAATTGCTTGTGTTAGTCCCTTCTTCTAACTCAAAGTTACTAGCCAAGTAGCAAGGACCCTTTGTGGTCACACGACCAGTGGGGAATGTGGACTATAAGGGGTGGAGCCACACAGATATATGACCTCAACGTCTTTAAATCATGGAGAGAGGCTGAAACCACTTCTCTGATGAGCCTGGTTAAGGAGAGAGATGAGTTGGGGCCGGACGTGCCAAATTCTGATGATCATCTCACACAGGCCCAGGGAGCTGATACTGCTGCTTTGCAACAGCGTTTTGCAGATGTATTCTCCCTCTTACCCGGCTGTACAAATCTCATGGAGCATCACTTTGAAACACAGCCTGGCATGATGATGTGTTCATGGCCCTACAGGTTACCAGAGCACAAAAGAGATGAGGTGTCAAACTTTGATGCTTATCCTATGCCCTGGGTCGACTAACTCCTGGACCGGTTAGGCACTGCTAGCTTTTTTATGACGCCGGATTTGAACGAGGGCTACTGGCAGATTCCCTTATTTGAAGAGTCACACTTCCATTCGGCTTGTTCGGATGGCTCCCCGTCCTAATTTGGACGGTGGGGGTGTGTGGCAGGGTGTGGTTGGTGGCTCAGTTGCAGGGGAGGAGTGGACTTTTTTCAAAAGTAGCAGTATTATGAAAAAAATACTAGACATATTGATTTTGATGCTAGGCCCTTCAAAATAAGGAAACATGCTCTCCATCCATCAGAGTGCATAGGTAAATGTCAAAACATTGTTCTACCTTCAAGGTTCCTTTATTTATGATTCACTTCTTAAAAAGATGACTCTTTTTGATAATAATAGACAACAAAAAATTTTTCTCACACAGTCGGTAATTTTAATATGCCAACATATGCTGTAAAAATAAAATAAATTTAATTCCCAGATCAGTGATGATTGGCCTTTGTTGAAAAACTGATCAAAACTCTAATGGTGTTCTATATGGGGTACTCAAGGGCAAAAGTTCAAAGAAAAGATTGGGAGGAGTCTGATAATTCCATTATGATATATATTTCTTTCTGAATGGGATGTGAAAATATCATTCGGGGCAGGTATGCATGTATTTATTTTATTTGCAGTTTTAGCAATCTCCCCAGGGCCTGAAAGGCTGCAGAGCTGCTGCTATACCACACTAAGATGCCATAGGTCAGGAGGCTTTCAATGGAGCAGTGACACCAGTAGATGATGTGGCACGTTAAGTCATAACCATGTCTGAGGTTTTAATCGGGCAAGCCTCCTGCTAGTAAGTACTGCTAGTAGATGCTAGTAACAATGTCCTAATCTTTTGCACCTGATGTGCAACTATGTGTGAATTCACGCATTTTAATTGGTAATAAATATGGGGGTGTCCTAATTTAATCTTCACCATTAAATTGCATTTTTAAAGAATTTCCATTTTAAACATTTAGTAATATTACTGGAATCTCCCACTATTGTTAAAATTTATATTAAATATATTTCCGCACAGCAAATTCAAAAGTGTTAAATGTTTTGGTGTTAGTAGTCTTCTTGCAAAAGTAGAGTTAATTGTACTCTAAGTAGAGTCACATTCTTTGAATGTAACTCTGAGGTGTAAAATGATAGTACCGTAATTGCCGGGCTATAAGCCGCTACTTTTTGCACAAGCTTTGAACCCTGCGGCTTTTAGTCAGGTGCGGCTTTTCTATGGATTGTCCATGATTTTTGTGATATCGTAAGACGATTTGTTTTGTTTGTTCCGCTGTTGTACGGCACTACGTTGCCTGGCGGAAGGATCGGGGTTCAAGAGTGGTATGTTGGTCACATGTCCATCCGCCAGGCAACATAGTGCCGTACAAGTAGCGCGAAAAACAAACTTCAAAGTAGCGCTACGCGTTCAGCGGGAGTCGTGGATGACCAGCGGCGATAAGTTATGCTCAACTCCACCGGTGGATTCTGACAGCGTGGAAAATTGTGAAAACATCCACGATCACCCACGGATTTCGAAGGGCTGGACTACTGCATGATGGAGAGGAGGACACCGCCACGGCCCTTCTGAGGGTGTTCGACTCTGACACTGACAATGAGGATTTCTTTGGTTTTGAAAGTGACAACGAAGGAAAGAAGCTGAGAGTGGATGACGAAGCCATCCTGAGCCTGTTCGTTTCCGACACTGGAAAAGAGGACTTTGGTGGTTTTAGTGCGCAGGAAGATGGTGGTGAATGACTGACTTTTCTTCTTGTTGAAGCCATGTCACTGCACCTGAGCCTAAAAGGTAGTCCGAATCTATTTTTCTGGTGTGCTGTAGGTTATTGTTATGTACTACATTTGTTACTCATTTATGAAGCACAGTACATGTGCAAATATGTATCCATAACTTGTTTTTCAAAATATTAATAAAAGGGGTGTGTCTCCAAACAGCCATCTCTTTCCTGACAATTCGCTTTGTGCATATTCTCTTACATATGATAAGTCAACATTGAAAAACCTGCGGCTTTTGGTCAGGTGCGGCTAATGTATGTACAAAACAGGATTTTCCCCTGATTTTAGCTTGTGCGGCTAATATTCAGGTGCGCTTTGTAGTCCGGGAAATACGGTAGTTAAAACCGAGTGTTAAAAATGAGTGTTTCTATGTCAAATCTGGAGGTGTTACAATGGAAACATTAACTCTTGACCTCTTAACTCTGAACTCCTACAGGGGCTATGACAGCTATAGGGCTTTGGAGCGTGATGTCACGGGGGTGGGCGTGGAAAGGATTTTGGCCCGATCCGCCATTTTGGGGGTCTAGCGCAAGTGAAAAGGGAGCGAAGTCACACACAACAGCCATGGTTCGTATTTGCTGTGTGGTCGGCTGCAATGTTCGATCACACGACCGGCAAGAGAATAAGGTTGAAAATGGTTTATCTTTTCATTCTTTCCCAACCTGGAAGCAACATGAGGCAGCTCGTGTATCGGATGTTACCAAACAAAGGCGTCTAGTCTGGATAGCAGCTGTGAGACGAGCTGATATCCAGTTCTCTTCCATCTCCAAATATCTGTTGGTGCTCCAGACATTTTCATTCCGGTAAGTTCTAAATATGTTCATATCACTCTTTATAGCCTATTAGTTTTATTTTCGATGCGCTCTGAGGTCATAGCAAATTAGAACAAACATCCTACTGAGAAATTTTGCAAAACTACCTTCTATTTATAGAGTTGCTAATTATTTGGCATTATTGCAGCAAACCAGCCTATGAAATGGATGAAACATCGTGACTGGGTTCCAGTGCTACACAAGGGACCTGCTTCAAACATACCACCATGCCAATCAGATTACTTCTTCCATGTGAGGGTGAAGAGGTGACCCTTCTGGATAAGATGGTGAAGGTTTGCTGCGTTTGGTGAACAGTGTGATAATAAAACCAGGGAAAAATGAAACCTGCTCCTGTTAAATATTCTTAAGTCTTGTGCTGTTAAAATTGCTGTATTTTTTCAAAAGATACAGTAAATAAAGTAATGTTAGTAGTGGGTGAGATCATGTAAACACTCATGATTTTGTGTAAACATTTTGTCATTTGTAAACTATAAATGACATGGATTCTACACTGTAACTGATGTGATGTTCTATAAGGTGGTTTTAATTTAAAAAAAAAAAAGAGGCAAAAATTTGTTTGTTTCTTTATTCAACTTTTGAACAGTGGGACTCAGTCAGTACATATTCAGTAAATGCAAATTATTTACACAGCAGTGCACTACAGGCATAAATCTAGACCCCTAGATAAAACATTATGGGTCATTCCCACAACCCACAGCTTTACTGTGTTCCAGCAAAGTATCCAATAGCAGTGACAACTCCTCCACAGTAGCAGGTGGGATTTTTCTGTTTTGAGGACGGCTCCTTTTCCCTGTCACTACAGATGGTCTGTTTATGTTTTGATTGAGAGCCTTTTTTTGGGCAGCTGAAGAGGAGAAGTGTATCTTATGGCCAACCTCTGGCTGTATCTTGGTCATATTACCCAGAAAAACCCAGTATGCAGGTTCATCTGTAACAGTCCTTGTGCCACGGATCAACACTGTTGCTTCTACATTAAACAGAAGAGCAGCGACATGGCTGCAGGTCTCTGCGACTCCGGCCTTACAGGTGCAGTGGGCGGCTTCAACCTTCCTGTGATGCTCACAGTGACCTATGGCTGCAATGCTGGTTCATTCAGTCTTTGAGAGTGCAGTACCTGAAACACACACAGACAAAGTTCATTTAAAGACAAGAACTAATGAGCCAAGGCAGACATATATGTCTTTAATCTACTTTATCATAAATGTAACAAAGTGTTTAGAATGTTAGCACATACATGTCATTTTTCATTTCTTTATGTGTCCATCTATAGAACGCTGCATGTTATATTCTAAATCTGCCTGTTCTCTGTCAGAAACCTGCCTGCAGAAAATGAACCTAAAGTATGTAATGCAAGGATGTCATCACTTTAGAGATGGAGAAAGCATAAAGTGACAATTATGAATCACTTAATATGATAAGGAGATTCTGCAGGTCATTAATCAGTGTATAAAACTAAAATAAAATGTATTTTTAGTGACACAGGATACAAACATGGAAGCAAGATGTATAATTAGGATTATTTATAATAAATATGAATAAATTAGTGCAATTTCTTTAACCATAAAGAACAATCCTTCAGGACAATGTCTCATCAATGCACTGAACTCACTATGTAATCCATCTAACAGCCTCCACATGTTCTCACTGTAATTTCCCCTCATGAATGAATTTATGCTGGACTAATCTGAATGTTTGCAGGGAAATCAAACGCATTTCACTCGCAGTACTCGAGCTGACTTACCTTTGTTTGAATGACGACTTGTACGCGCTGACTCCACAGACAAGGTCAGGCTACGTCAATAGCGGTTGGTCTTCAGGGTTTCTACTAGTGATGTGCGATACCACTGATTTCCTTTCCGATCCGATACCAAGTAATATTCAGGGTGGTATCGACGATACTGATCCGATACCGATACTTTGTACAAAAACGTATTTTATTTATTGTATCTCAAATTATAGCGTTATAATGATTACAGGGCATCAGATTACTTGTTCTTATCACTTAATAATGCAGGGTTCATCATATAGAAACATGATATACAAGTCACTTTGATAACTTAAAAATGTTATTGTTTGGCTTTTTCAGTGTTTTATTTGTTCGTGAGTAAATCGGTTTGGCTGAGATTAAAGTTATTAGATTAGATTAAATTTAACTTTATTAATCCCTCAGGAGGGTTCCTCCGGGGTTTTCACACAGCTGAATAAACGTCAAACAGAAAATGATTAAAGAGAAGTGTGAGACGGTCGAGAGTTTACGTCAGCGCCCGGTTGTATTCACCCTCCACCGAGGGAGCTCGTGACGTACAACCCGGCTTTCTTTAGACCGCGAAGGCCAGGTGCTCAAGTGGAAGCAGCCTCTGAATTTGGACACCCCCGCTGTTTCCGGGGCCGGCCAATAATAAAGGTGATTTAACGTATTTTATCCGATAAATAAACCCTGTAAAATGTATTTATCACCCCCCCCCCCAACAGACCTTTTGAATGTCTCCCTAGTAGGCTACGGCCACAACACCTCACTCTTGGAGCACTTTTTTACCACATGTATCGCAAACCACGTCTCAGCTGTTTGTGGAGGTAAAATACGTCCGCACAATTACGCTCAGCCATTGTTGTGAGTGCGCACGCCAAGGCGCTGCGAGACATTTATACAGCCGTATTTCGCACATGACTATGAAAGGCGGAAGAGGAAGTAGTTCCTTTGAATGTAGACAATCCGAATGTTATAGTTTCTTTCCACTGTGTTCCTGTTAATGATAAACTACAAATTTACTCTAAATTACTAAAATATCGATATTTTAATGTGAGAATCGATTCTAGAACATAAATGATTGGTATCGGAGGAATCGATATTTCAGGATCGATCCGCACATCACTAGTTTCTACTCCACGGCCGTATTTCATACGGGTCCACATTTCCAATGCACGCTCTTTTCTGCAAGTACCGCTGCTTCGCCTCTGGACGCAATCGGTCTCTATACAGTTCATTCTCTTTTGAGCTGCTTTTAAGCATCTTTCTTGTAGTCGTCGTTCCAACACAGTGTGTTTGTGTTGATTCGTAGACCCTGAAAATGGCGCTGCGCTCCCATAATGCATTGCGGCGTGACGTCAAATCCAAAGCCCTATAGAGTAAATTCACAGACTCCGCCCCAAGCACCATAGGCTCCAATGCAAGCTGAAGTGAATCCGTTTCAGAACATTTTGCTCTACATATTTGAGTTGTTTGCCATGCTTGGTAAGTAATTTTTTCAAAGATTGTTTCAATTATTATTATTAGCTTTTACTTCTGTGGCTCTTTGGAGTTGAGACAAAGCTGTGTGAAAGGCATTAGCCATGTTGCTCGGAGATGGAATAATATTCTGTTTTAGCTAGCTGAAAGGTATTGTTTGCGGGCAAATACCACAGCCTTGAAAAAAAGCTTGCATGTGAATTTTCAGTCAAACTTTTGGTCAAACACACCTAAAACAATGTCTAGAATGTGAAATGTTGGTATAATGGTGCTACTTGAAGCCTGAAAACGATCTCCCATGAAAACAAAAACGAGCAAACAGCAGTAGCAGATGTCCTGACTGGGTTCTAGTTAGCATTTAGATCCCTCCAGAGTTTTGTGCACACGTTTTAGGTTAAAATGAAAAAGGTTGAGGTTTTACATTTATTACCTGTTGCCTGTGTCCTTGTCTTTTTGGAAAATACTTTACACAAGTAATGGCTCAAAAAGGATTCCTTTTTTTTTACTGTGCTGCAATTGATTACTGGATTATGTGTGCCATTAATTAGTGTCAACTAATTTTTATTCAATCTCCACATAGGATATGCTTGTGAAGATGGAATATGGGGGAGAGCAGAAGTGTTTTGAAATTGTGGTGCACAGTTCAGAATAAATGTTTTTCAAAAACCATTGTGTCTTTTTAGTAAATGTTTATTTCCAAAAGAAATTTCTAGAAGTTCAGAACAGGAAAATTCCCACTTTTTGGAATTAACTCTCACGTAGTTAAACTAAAATACTCTTTGAGAGTTAATATATAAACTCTTAACACCAAGTGTTAAATTATCAACTCCAGACAGATTTGGTGTTTAACACTAAATCAGAGTTAACGTACCAACTCTCCAAAAAGAGTTAAATTAACACTCTCTGGTGTGGACCTATATAGACACTTTTAATAGTGTTGAAATCAAATCCGACAGTGTTAATTTGGACATGCTGGATTTGCTGTGCAAATACATTAGTAAACATACAGGCTTTTTATAGGGTGTTAACATTTTTTACAAGAATGAATTTGCCCAGGAACCAGATGCTGGTGATCCACCATGTTTCTTCTAAAATCAACAATGATTTTTTTTTTATTGTTTGGGTTTTTTTTGGTGTTTAAATTCAGGGTGTTAACTGCACACCAGCCTGTCAACCACTGCACCTCCTTCCTGTATGCTGTCTCATTTCCTCTTTTCATAAGGCCCATCACAGTTGTATCCAGTGTTGGGTAAGTTACTTTAAAAAAAGTTAGTAATTACTATTACTAATTACTTAATCAATATTGTATTTAAAATACTTATCTAATTACTGTGTCTGAAAAGTAACTTAATTGCTCAATAAGTAATTTAACTAAATACTTATTAAAATCCCCATAAACCTTGAGTGGACAAACAATAGAAATTAAACTCTTTAAATAATAAATAATTAAAAAAAAAATATGAGTCAACATGAAATAGTTTAGCCTTTTTGCTTCCTGAATCATCTTTATTACATTCTATAAAAAAATAGATTCTTTAATAATTACATTTTTTAGTAAGGAATGTAACTTTCTTTAGCTAAGAAACACTTTTCCAGAATAACAAATATATTTTTCTGCAACATATCTGAATAACAAAAAGGCTTAACCTAAGAAATGTTATACATGACATATTTCACGCAGTAAACATTAAAATGTTTACATTTTCAAAGCAATGAGTAATATATTCATACATAATGTATGTAATCATGTCATATGATTCAACAAAGTGAAGTTAACTCTGAACTTTGGTTAACAAACAGAATTCCTCTGAAACTTCCTCAAACCAATGAGCACCATATTTCCTGCATGCTGTATGCACTCATGTTTTCCAAAACATTTTTTGTACTACTTAGCTGTGTTGTTTTTGAAAAAGTTGTTGTATCTCATTAATGTAAGTCTCTCAAAGCGTTCACTTGACAGTCTGTTCCTTCTGGGTGTAAGCACAAGATTGCCGAGGCTAAAAAGCCTTTCGACTGGTGCGCTTGATGGTGTGGCTGTGTTGTACCTCAGTGAAATGGCCTTAATCCTGGGAAACTGGCTAAGAACACCCAGCTCAGACCCAGCAGATTTCAAATATTCCATCACCTCTGTTTCAGCAGAGTAGGTACAGTCGTCCTCCTCAAATGAAAAAAACATCATCAGTGGAGTTAGCAGGGTTCTTGTGATCTTGACCAGGTTGTTGGTCTTCAAGAGACAACCCACGGCACTCTGTAGTAAGCATTGCCCTAACCATGTCTTTTTTCTCTTCTTCTCTGATCCAGCGTAACTTAAATTTAGGCAAAGTGACTGCAGCCAGGAGAGCTTCTTTATTGTCCATCATTGAGGAAAAGCGCACCTTGATCGCCTATGAGAAAAAAATACATCAGACACTTCACATAAGAGCATGATAAATAAAACAAAATTTTATTTTAGGGTAAGGCTATATATAGATTACCTTAACAATGATATCAGGGAGGGATGCTGTCAGCTTAAGCTCGTCCTGCAGTGCCAGCGTCCTGGACATTAGAATCTCCAGAATTGGAAGAAGGATTCCAAAATAGCAGTTCTCTTCTCCTTGCAATATGTCTAGTGCAACAGTGAGTGGCTTCAACACGACACAATACTCCTTTAGGAACAGATACTCCCGATCAGTGAAGCATTTGATTCCAAACTGAGTGCAGACAGTATTTAATTCAGCAAGGGGAATGTCAGTGATCCTGGACAGAGCGTCGTGAAATGAATTCCATCGTGCTGAAACAGGTACTGTGAGTTTTTTCTTGAAAAAATTATCTACCAACTCTGAAGCAACAGAAGAACGGTTTGCTTTTGTCCACATTGCAGAACACTTTGAAGTTGCACTTCTGTAGATGAATTATGCCTCATTTGCTGGAAGCCATTTTTCAACATGATGAAAAATTAAGTTCAGTGTGGGTGATGCACACCTTAAGTGTGGAGGGAGAGAAAACTGTCCTTCAGATTCTGTGGAGAGGGTCTGCTTAACATCAGTAAATGTCACCTCTTCATCTTCTTCCGATTCCTCATCAGAGTCTGATTTTTGGAACATTCTAAAAGCTTTGATAAAATTGGACCCATTGTCTGTCACGGTGGCTGTCACTTTAGAGTTCAGTCCATAAGCCGAATGTACTTGCTCGATTTCATTGCCGATGACATCATATGTGTGTCTCCCTCGAACTCTTTTACATGCTAGCGCTGCATGTCCTCGTACAAAAGTAGAAGGATCAATCCAGTGTGCCGTCATTCCGAGAAAACTTTTGTTATGGCTGGTCCAAATGTCAGCAGTCGTGGAAATATATTCCAAAGTCTCGAATGTCTCTTTAAGCTCCATTTCCATGTCAGCATAACACTTATCTAAGTAAGTAGAAAACGTTTTTCGATCATGCAGTGCTGCTTTTTTGCCACACACAGGTATTTTGTTTAATATGCACCTAAAAGACGGAGACTCTACAGTACGCAGCGGTAGCATCTCTTCCACAACGTAGCCTGCAATCATTTTCTTAAGCTCACCTTCAGACACTTTCTGTGTTGCTGAAGTGAAATCAAGTTTCGTCTGCTTAGCAGGAGTTGCCGCAGTGTTATCCATGGATGATGAAGATGGCTCACTCAGAAGGCTTTGTCTGTGCTGCCGTGTCAGGTGCTTCAGCAGATTACTCGTGCTATTGACAGCGGCCGATAATTTTTTCTCCCCAGGACATAGCTTACATATTACCGTAATGTTCTTGTCTGCTTGTTTTGTGAAGTGACGGGAATATTTCCATTTCATAAAACAGGCCCTCGCTTCAGCCGAGTCTGACATCTTCTGCTGTAGAATACGACTATGCGGCAACACTGGTTTTATCACATGCAAAATCCACTCTCACTGGCATCTTTTGTCCTGCTTGTCTGCTCTGTTACCTGGCTCTGCTATCATTGAGTTGAACCATGTCTCCATAAACACCATGATGCAGCAGTCTCAAAAATTCTTCTGAGCAGAAAAGGTGAGTGTTAACTTACTCATTGGAGGCCTGCATAAGTTACATACACAGTCTTGCTATTGTTTCCTGTTTCTGCACTGCCTCTGTCGCCTTCCCTCAGGACAGTAATCCACTGAGATCCTGGTAGTCTGACGATCTCATCCCAGGTCACGGTTGTTGTGGAAGTTTTCCACTTAAATAAAGCCTGCAGACGATCGGTGAGCGGTAGCTAATGTAAAAGGTTAACATATGTGTTTAAGTTGAAATGTGTGGCTGGTAAATCTGGATTACACTAATAGTTAAAAAGTTAAGAGATAAAAAGACTTACGGGGATGTTAGTTCAGTTTATGTCTTCATACAAGGAAAAAGGGAACACCCCAGTTATATTTTGGTCTTTGTTATATCGTTCAGTGTTAAATCAGTATTTTCTAATTACACTTTACATCTTCCATGGCATTACTTAAAAAATACCACTAGGTAGCGCATAGCGGCCAGGAGGAGCGTAAACCCCCCTGGGAGGCAAATCTGCAGAATAAATCCTGCAGTTGAAACGTAAACAAGTTCATGATCTGTGCCTCTTTATTTCAATACACAGCTGCGGGATCTAGGATCGCACCCCTCCCAGGCACCTGTCACACCAAGGGGGCAACAATCGTGGGGGCTCGTCCGGGATTAGTGCCTCCTCTTGACGGCAGCTAATCATGAAGTAATAAACTAAGACCAACGTGCTACGCCTGCTCCATCTGAGGTACCAGAATGGCGGCTGTGCAGGAGCTGCGACGAGGAATACAGAGAAAGCTTCATGAGCTTATTAACACTGCTAAGACAGAGGTGTTGTACAAGCTTGTAGACACCATCAAGGATGAGGTGGAAGATGACCTACCAGGAGATGATGCAACAGAGGTGGAACTCTATGACTTCATTGTGGACTTTTTGAAAAGTGACCGGCTGGCAAGTCAGGAGGACCAAGGCATGTCTCGCCTGCTAGTACTCAATGACTTCATCACTGACCTGCAACGACCTCCGGTGGCTGCAGATGAGGACTGTGAGCTGGGTGCAGAAACAGACTCTGTGGTAACACCTTCAGTAGTTAGTGTGAAGGCAGATAGAACCTGCATGGTAACCAGTCAAGTAACTGATGTTATAAAACTGGCAGATGTTGCGGCGCTCCTGCCTCGTAGAGAATTCAAGCTCCACAGTGGACAGATTTCTGACTCAGATTCAGATGTTAGTTATAGCTCTCTGTGTAGACAGATTGATGAAGGGCTAGCTGAGAATTTTACAGAAGCAGAGATAATCCGAACTGTCCTAAAGATAATTAAACCAGGTACATTTAAGGATATGCTAATGACCAAACCTGGATTAACGGTGGCTGAGCTCAAACGGTTCCTCAGAGCACACCTGAGAGACAAGAGCAGTGCAGAGCTATTTCAGGAGCTTAGCAATGCTAAACAACAGGACAGAGAAAGTCCACATCAGTTCATGTACCGGCTAATGGGGCAAAAAAAGCGTGTGATGTTTGCTTCTCAGCAGAGTAGCTCAGAGTTCCAATATACCAGTCAACTGATTCAAGGAGTATTTCTTCACTCATTGTATCAGGGAACTCATTGTATCCAGGAGGGACACCGGGCGGTGGGCTGTCTGCCCAAGAACAAATCGGGAAACAGCAGAGGGTCACTGGGGAGGGACCACCAGTGATCAGACAAGAACCAGGGTCCCAAACCATTGTAACAAACCATGAGAGAAGAACTCCAACTGATAATCAGCCACTCCTAAGGAAGAGAGCGGGGAAAGGAAACCGTGTAGCTCGACTGATAGGCAAAAGGTGTATGCTTACCTGTCACCTTAATGGGGTACCAACTGAGGTGCTACTGGACAGTGGTGCTCAGGTCACGATAATGGCAAAGTCGTGGCTAGAGAAGCACCTACCAGGCACAAAAGTCAGGTCGCTTGAAGAGCTTTTGCCAAATGATCCACTCAGAATAACAGCAGCTAATGGGACGGATGACCCCTTTGAGGGTTGGGCTGAGGTACTCGTGGAAATCAGAAGTGAAAAACATGGCCAGGTAGCCATACATATACCCATGTTAGTGAGTCAGAGCTGTGTGAACGGTCTGTTATTAGGTTTCAATGTGATAGAGGAGCTCATCCTTGAAAGTCTGGAGAGATCAGGGAGTGTCAGTTTAAGTGATTTGCTAGCAGAGGCATTAAAACTCCATCGAGATACTGCTGAAACAATTGTTTCTGTTGTCAGTGAAACCCCAACGTGCCAACAAACTAGGAATGAGATGATCAGATTAGGAAAGGGAGGTCTCACAGTTCCTAGTGGCCAAATATGTTAAGTGAAATGCCATATCAGGGGTTGGCCTGAGGAGGGGACAATGTTATTTGAACCAGCATTAAAAAGAGATGTCCCAGATGGACTGGATTTATTTCCTGCTTTAGTTAATGTGCCTCCTGCTGCATCTAAAACTGTAAAAATCCCAGTCTGCAATTCAACCAAACATGATATCTTCTTGCCACCAAGGACGGCCTTGGGCTGCATAGAAGGAATCATAGACAGCAGGCCAATAGATTTTGGTCCCCCTTATCAGCAGTCAGGTACTGATACATATATACGTACCACGCAGGGTAGCCAAGCCAGTCACAACAGTATCCCAGAGAATTATACATCAAAAAAATGGCATCCTCCTGTTAACTTGGAGCATCTTGATCAGCAGCAGCAGGAAGTTATGCGTCAGATGCTCTTTGAGGAATCTGATGTGTTTGCTAGAGAGGAGGGAGACATAGGTTGCATACTCAACTTGCAGCTGAAGATTAATGTAACTGACAACAATCCAGTCCAAAAGTGCTATAACTCTATCCCTAAGCCTTTGTATCAGGAGGTTAAAGACTATGTAAAGAATCTCCTAGACCGAGGTTGGATCCGCAAATCTGTGTCCTCTTACTCCTCTCCAGTTGTCTGTGCCCGTAAGAAGGACCAGAGTTTGCGGCTATGTGTGGACTTTAGGGGACTGAACAAAAAAACAGTCGCAGATCGTCATCCCTTGCCCGCGCATACAGGACTTACTTGACAACCTGGGTGGTAACACATGGTTCTCGATATTAGATCAAGGAAGCGCATATCACCAAGGGTTTGTAAGTGAGGAATCCAAACACCTTACAGCTTTCAACACACCGTGGCGGCTTTACGAATGGATTCGAATCCCATTTGGTTTGACAAATGCACCTGCAGCATTCCAAAGGTGTATGGAGGGAGTGCTGGACGGAATTAGAGATGAGTGCTGTGCTCCATATCTTGATGATGTATTGTGTTATTCTACATCCTTTGTGGCACATGTCAACCACCTCAGACAAGTTCTGGGCCACATGAGAGAACACGGAATCAAACTGAGACCTGCAAAGTGTGAGTTGTTCAAAAGAGAGGTTCGTTATCTTGGACGTTTAGTATCAGGAGATGGAGTTAAGATTGATCCAAAGGACTTGGAGGCCGTCATGGCTCTGAAAGATAAAATGCCTCATACTGTTGGAGATGTTAAGTCCTAATACCAGAGGCGCAAAACACCAGCTACTGGTAGACAGAACAATCAGCCGAGACTGCAAGACCAGACTGACCAACCTGTTCACTGCCTGGATTGATTACAAGAAGGCCTATGACGCAATGCCCCACAGCTGGATACTGGAATGCCTAGAATTGTACAAGATCAATGGGACCCTAAGAGCCTTCATCAGGAACTCAATGGGGATGTGGCGTACAACACTAGAGGCCAACTCCAAGCCCATAGCACAAGTCACCATCAAGTGCGGGATCTACCAAGGAGATGCTCTGTCCCCACTGCTGTTCTGCATAGGCCTGAACCCCCTCAGTGAGATCATTAACAAGACTGGCTACGGATACCGACTACGGAACGGAGCAGTTGTCAGCCACCTCCTGTACATGGATGACATCAAGCTGTATGCCAAGAGTGAACGAGACATCGATTCACTGATCCACACTACCAGGCTATACAGCAATGACATTGGAATGTCGTTCGGACTGGAGAAGTGTAGCCGGATGGTAACAAAGAGAGGGAAGGTAGTCAGAACTGAGGGGATTGAACTACCAGAAGGCAACATTGCAGACATAGAGGACAGTTACAAGTACTTGGGGATCCCGCAGGCGAATGGGAACCATGAAGAGGCCGCTAGAAAAGCTGCAACCACCAAGTACCTGCAGAGGGTCAGGCAAGTCCTGAGGAGTCAGCTGAATGGTAAGAACAAGATCCGGGCCATCAACACGTACGCCCTGCCCGTGATCAGGTACCCTCCTGGGGTAATAGGCTGGCCAAAGGAGGAGATAGAAGCCACTGACATAAAGACAAGAAAGCTCCTTACCATGCATGGAGGGTTTCACCCCAAGTCCAGCACCCTGAGGCTGTACGCTAAGCGGAAGGAAGGGGGCCGGGGACTGGTGAGTGTCAGCACCACAGTCCAGGATGAGACAACGAACATCCAAGAATACATTGGGAAGATGGCCCCAACTGACCGAGTGCTCAGTGAATACCTCAGGCAGCAGAAACCCAAGAAAGAGGAGGGAGACGAGGAACCATCATGGAAGGACAGGCCCCTGCACGGTATGTACCACCGGCAGATAGAGGAGGTGGCTGATATCCAGAAATCCTACCAGTGGCTGGACAAAGCTGGACTGAAAGACAGCACAGAGGCACTAATCATGGCAGCACAAGAACAAGCTCTGAGCACAAGATCCATAGAGGCTGGGGTCTATCACACCAGGCAAGACCCCAGGTGCAGGCTGTGTAAAGATGCCCCAGAGACAATCCAGCACATAACAGCAGGGTGCAAGATGCTAGCAGGCAAGGCATACATGGAACGCCATAACCAAGTGGCCGGCATAGTGTACAGGAACATCTGTGCCGAGTATAACCTGGAAGTCCCGAGGTCAAAATGGGAGATGCCCCCAAGGGTGGTGGAGAATGACCGAGCTAAGATCCTGTGGGACTTCCAGATACAGACGGACAAAATGGTGGTGGCTAACCAACCGGACATAGTGGTGGTAGACAAACAGAAGAAGACAGCTGTAGTGATCGATGTAGCGGTTCCGAATGACAGCAATATCAGGAAGAAGGAACACGAGAAGCTGGAGAAATACCAAGGGCTCAGAGAAGAGCTCGAGAGGATGTGGAGGGTGAAGGTAACGGTGGTCCCCATGGTAATCGGAGCACTAGGTGCGGTGACTCCCAAGCTAGGCGAGTGGCTCCAGCAGATCCCGGGAACAACATCGGCGATCTCTGTCCAGAAGAGCGCAGTCCTGGGAACAGCTAAGATACTGCGCAGGACCCTCAAGCTCCCAGGCCTCTGGTAGAGGACCCGAGCTTGAAGGATAAACCGCCCGCAGGGGCGTGCTGGGTGTTTTATAAATAAGTATATGAAGCATTTGTAAAAATATAAAACCATAATATACATAAAACACAATTACTTAAAATAAATCAATAAATACACCAACACTTTAACCAATGCTTTCTCAGACTGGATGAGTAACGGGAACCACTCACTGTCGTATCTGTAAGTGCTAAAATTATACTGTTACTCGAACCATCCAGTCATTCTCTAAAATTGAACATTAACTTTCTTAAAAGTGCTTTAAAAGTCCAAACACCCACAGCTACAAACATCTGGCTGGCACTAACACTTCTAGGTATCCTGCAAAGGATTCTCATCGCATCATTATATGCAAAAGGGGCGACCGTGGCTCAGGGGGTTGGGAATCGCATCTGTAGTTTGTGTGGAAGACAAAATCCCACCCTGTCTGACACCATTGCTGATACCAAAGGGGGCAGAAATACTGCTTCCCCATTTAACCTGCATGTTCTGATGAGCGTACCAGTAAGAGAGAATCCTCACGATGTATTGAGGAACTCCCTGTGTCTTCAATTTATCAAAAGGTTTTCTGTGGTTCACTCGATCAAAAGCCTTACGGGCAATCGTGGCTCAAGAGTTGGGAGTTCACCTTGTAATCGGAAGGTTGCCGGTTCGAGCCCTGGCTTGGACAGTCTCGGTTGTTGTGTCCTTGGGCAAGACACTTCACCCGTTGCCTACTGGTGGTGGTCAGAGGGCCCGGTGGCGCCAGTGTCTGGCAGCCTCGCCTCTGTCAGTGCGCCCCAGGGTGGCTGTGGCTACAATGTAGCTTGCCATCACCAGTGTGTGAATGGGTGGATGACTGGTTATGTAAAGTGCTTTGGGGTCCTTAGGGACTAGAAAAGCGCTATACAAATACAGGCCATTTACCTTAGAGGCATCAATGAAACACATGAGGACAGATGAATTTTTAGCCCTATACAAACTGACTATTTCCTTGAGTGCATATATGCACATGTCAGTGCCGTGCTTTGGTTTGAAGCCAAACTGATTATCCAGAGAAGAGATGAACACACTAACTCTATCAAACAAGATTCTTTCTAACACCTTAGATAAAATACTGGCTAGTGCAACTGGCCTGTAATTATCCAAAAAGCTTACTTTTGCAGCTTTGTCTTTCATAACTGGTACCAGTAAAATACACAGCATTGCGTCTGGTAATATGCCATGAATCATAAACCCAGTGAAACAGAGTGCTAAAAGAGGAGCTAGCCTTAAACTAGCATGTTTTAAATGTTCTGCAGTGATGTGATCCAAACCAGAGGATTTATTATCAGACAACCTATGAATGGCTTCATATACTTCATGTGTCCTTACACTTATTGTGTCATTACTCATGTCAAGATTGTCCTCATATGGATCACTTTTTATACAGTTAAACAACGCACTGTAATGCTGTCTCCATAATGCTGCAATGTTATCTGCCCAAGAAACACCTTCAACAGTTGATGGTAGAGATGGTTTACAGTTATTAAGAGCTTTCACCTCTTTCCAAAAATCTGCCATATTATTACACAGCATTTTCCTGGCCAAAGAATCTGCTCTCAGCATTTGCTCATTTTTAATTAATTTCAAAGCACTTTCTTACCACAATGCATTCTTCGTTTGCCCAACTGTTGCTTCCTTGATCTGTTTCTTCTCTTCCTCAGACACAGCCAGTGATGCCAAGAGATAACTAGCCTTGTCTTCTGCTTGGGCAAATCCCAGGTTCCTCAGCAGTCCATCAAATGTCTTGGCTGGTGGAGTCTAGATTTAAAACAAAAGGATTTTAAAGGTTTTAATGGGACCAAGCAATTTTGACCACAGAGTAGTGGATGATGTCTGTAGTTTACAAGAGTTTACATACATATATAATTTATACCACATGTTAAAGTAAATATCAAATTACCTGAGGGCATTCTGGACTCAAACTCCGCCCCATCCCAGTAAAACGCTCGCATTTCGATAGAGATGCCACTGCCCATTCCTTGTCCTCCTGGATGACAGGTCTTTTGATTCCAGCTGAAAAATAAATAAAACATACTTTTAGTAATCTAAATATATAGTAATTTTAGTATATAAAACACAATGCTTTTTAAAAAGTTAAGAGAATAATTAATTCAAAGAGCAAATTTTAAATAAATAACTGACCTTGTGTTGTTGATGGTGTCATCTCAGACACTCTCTTGGCAGCAATTTCTTCTGCTTTGGTTGATTTCACCCTCTTCCACACATGTTCCACGTCAGTGAGAGACACATTCTTCTCCACCCAAATCAACAATGCCGCCATATGATGGCACTTATCTTTGCCAATCGGGCACTCACTGGAGCTGAACCTGACTAACAGATCCTCAACATGCACCTACATTGAAAGAAAGTTAATGCTTACTCTAAACATTCTAACAAACACTTGCAGTGCTGCTCTGTTTACTGGTACTAGGGTTAACTAGGCTAATATAACTGGTACTAGGCTAACATTACTAACTCTCCAAAACCTCTGTGTTATGTAGATTTTAATCTTCATTTACTTCCACTGTTATAGCATTGCTGTACGTGTGTGTGCTTTATGAATTACATCAATGAGTACAGAATATCTCATGTTTAATCGTCGGCTAGCTAGCTTACTCCTAGCTCACCTCAAACTCGTAAATCTTATTTTTCATGGATGCCTGGACACTTCCCTTTATAATTCCGCCTGGGAGAACGGTTACACAGACCACTTTACTAGAGTTGAAGGAATTAAGACCCTTTTTAACCTTAATTGGTACTTCGCTAAAGAAGGAGGTAATCGTGAACAAAGTTACTTGCTCCTTCGTCGTTGTTTCTTCAGGAGAGCTTGGGCCCGGAAATACCAGCAACGTCACCCGTGACGTCTGACTTAAAGACCGGATACAAGCACTGCCATCTTGATTTTATGTTATAAGCAGAAAGGAGAATATCTGATGCATTTTTAGGGTAGACTAAAAGGTAAGAGAAACAATTAAAGAAAGTCTGTGTCATGGTCCGGGTGTGTGCCAGTGTGTCTCCCTCCGAGCCGGCATCTCCACCCCTGGGCGGGGCCTCAGTGTTCTGCTGATTGCTCACACCTGTGGGTAATTTAGCCGGGGACTCATAAGGCCAGCGCACTCAACCTCTCTTCGCCAGATTCTCAGCTAACCCTTAGTCAGTGCAGGCCACCACCGTGATTTCGCACTCGCTTTGTGAATTACCTTGTCTCATTGTGTGTTTGTCTCATTGTGTGTTTCTCTCATAGCCACACCAAGCTGCCAAACACTAATCTCTGCCAAAGAGCTCCAACCCGGATACTGGACCACCTGACAGTCCCACAGGCTGTGCACCCGAACCACCTGCCTGCCTCTCTGCCTCCACGCCAGGAGTTTCGGACCACACACCCGGACCACTCACCCCTCCACGTCACCACCGACCACCCGCGGCAAGTACGCAGTACGAAGGAGGATTCTGAACGAACAGCTTATCCATATTTCTCCTTACCCATACCTGAACGTCTGTACTCTATTTACAGTGACCCTGACCCTTTCCCTGGACCCAGTGTGACTCTCCCTCCAGCCCAATCCCCGGAACTGCTGTTCTCACTGACCAAGACCAGATTGTTTACTTAGCCCAGGCTGCTTAAGACCCCTTTGATTCAGTTGTGGCACTTCGCACTTGTTAACCTCACTTTCCAGTTTATGAAACACTTATTGAGTAATTAAACATCGTCTCTAAAACTACTTACGTGCTGTTCGGCGTCCTGCATTTGAGTCCTGTCACCTTTTGAAGCGGCCACGGCCGTGACAGTCTGAAGAAACTATACAAACTATAAATGCAAAACTGAGTACAGCAATGTGCATATGTACATATCACCTGAATGATATAACAGTGGATTATTTCACAGTTTTCATCAGAGTGACAGCCTGGGGAAAGAAACTGTCTCTGTGGCGGCTGGCTTAAGCAAACAGCCCTCTGTAGTGCCTGTCTCAAGGCAGCAGTTTGAACAGGTTATGTCTGGGATGTGAGGGGTCTCCACAGATGTTTTCTGCCTCGACATGTACAGGTTCTCGATGGAGGGAAGGTCAGCACCAGTGATCTGATTGTCCTGATTGTCCATTGCAGTTTGGCACCGTCCTGCTTCCTGGCTGAGACGAACCAGGCAATGATTAATAAACAGGAAAGAGGACATACTGGATGATGGCAATGTGGAAGATGACCAGCAGCTCCACTGGCATGGATTGCTGCAGGAAGTAAGACCTTTGCTGAGCCTTCTTCCAGAAGACCACTTCAAATCCCATGAAAAAGTGGAATTATAATCTAGGAATCTGAAGTGACCTAGTGACACCTCCTGTCTGTACGGATTTCATAATAAAGCCTGACATTTTCTTAGCAGTCAAGAGTATAAAATTAGTAAAAGGAAAGAACAAGGGAAATCACACTGTATATATGTAGAATCACCTAGACTTTCTAATGATTATTACTAATCTTTATATTGAATATTGAGGTCCATAAAAGTATTATACTGCTCAGTGCATTAAAATGGAGATGGAAAATTATCAGGTACCGATGATTAAAAAAAGACCTAGTATTTCCTTTAACAGACCCTATTAGCATTGCATAATATTCAGATTTACCTGCCAACAGCTCATTCTTATGGTGGCACATGTGTTCATCATACATGTCCATATGAACAGCAGTTTTCAAAGGAGCAAAAGTATCCTTCTGCAGTGCATCAGAACCTTCTGACTCCGATGAACTACACAACTTCATCATAAGTTGATACATTGCCTGTCAACTCCACTGAAAAAGGCAGTTATGTCAGTGTTCTTAATGTTTTGATATGAAATAAAGCAAAAACAGCTTGACTTACATAATATTAAATTGACATTAAAAGATACCAGATCCTGGTCCTGGTATGGGAAGGTCAAATAATACACAGTTTTGAGGAATAACACCAGACTAAAAGATAAGATCGAGAATATGGCTCTTGCTGTAGACGAAAATTATTATAGACATCATGAGAAATTCCTCGTAGGAATATTAGTTACAGTGTCCATATGTATATTAAGATCACCCTGCAAAACAACATTAACATAGACATAAAAGGAACAGTGACCATAGAGTTCCAGTGGTGGCTAAGAAGAATGAAGTAAAAGCTGAAGAAGTTTGGCTGCCATGTACTGAAATACAAGAGTCACTGGGAAACAATAAAATCCAGGGGTCCAAGCTCCATGACAGAGTATAACAACCTCACTCAAACAGATGAAAAGACAGTAACTTAAGTAATACAATTAATCAGATTACAATAAGTATGTGGAGAGCTGCAGCAGCCATTAGACCCAGCATTCATGCAACTGGAAATCAATAATAAAAGCTTTCTTAACAATAACTCACTATTTTTAAATTATTTTTGATTATTCATTTACATTTATAGTTAGATTTTACTGTTTAACATGCAAAAATAACTCCTATCAAACAAATATTATTATTATTATTATTATTATTATTATTATTATTATATCTCCTTGAACCATGTAAGGTGGAAAGAGTGCTGTGCTGCTGAGTTCATCCAAGGATCAGATGAAGTGGAAAGAATATTTTGACGATCTCGTCAATATCACTAACACACCTTTTTTAGATGAAGCAGGGTCTGGGGGATGACTTGCCCATCACTAGGGCTGAGGTCACTGAGTGAATTAAAAAACTTCTTGGTAGAGGAGGCCTTGGGTAGATGAGATTCACCTTGAGTTCCCTAATGCCCTGGTTACAGTAGGACTGTTATAGCCTGTTGGTGTAAAGTCACATAGAGATCGGGCACCCAATAGAATTGGGTGGTGGTTTCCATCTTCAAGAAGGGGGAGGGTGTGTTTGAACTACTGTGAATGCTGGACCAACTCTTTACTCTTTCATTGTTATGAGCCATTTGTTCACTGTACAACTGTAGTGAGAGCTTGGTCCAAATTGCAATAACTTGGACTCATTCTCAGTTGGCCAGTGAACTCTGCCAGAGCTGCTTTCTGTGGCCACTGATTTTTGTTATGGAAAGAATTTCTAGGTGGTGCAAATTGGCAGAAGGCTTCCATTTTGGTGGCCATCAGTTTCTCATCTCTAGCTTTTGCAGATGATGTGGTTCTGTTGGCTTCATCAGGTAGTGGCCTTTAGCTTCCATTGGAGCAGTTTGCAACCAAGTGTGAAGGTTTAGGAATTAGAATTAGCACCTCTAAATCTGAGGTCATGGTTCCCTCCCGAAAAAGGGTGATGAGCCCATTCCAGGTCAGGGGAAAATTGTTCCTCCAACTGTGTTCAAGTAGCCTGAGTTCAAGTATCTTGGGTTCTTGTTCACAGTTGAACGTGCATTAACGCGTAGGGCCACGTCTGTGGACTCTCCCAAGTCCAAAGACTGAACTTCGCAACCTATCTCAACAGCAAAGGTTAGGTACCCTTTAGAGAAAGCTAATTTCTGCTATTTGTATCTCCAGCATGTATCTATTCTTTTGGTGAATACCCACAGGTTTCTCCAGAACTCTGGGTAGTCACTTTTATGTTGTAGTGAGGAGAGAGCTGAGAGTAAATGTGAAGCTGCCTGTTGCAATCTACATCCTGTAATTACTGAAAGAAACAGATATAAGCACTGGATACAAGTGACATATACAAACAACTGAAATTAGCTTTTTTTTCAGAGGGTAGCTGATTTCTTTATTAGAGATAGGGTGAGGAGTTCAGTCATTCATGGGGGACTAGGAGAGTAGAGTCATTACTCAACCATGTCCAAAAGAGCCAATTAAGATGTTTCATGTATGTGACTAGGTAGTGCCTCCTGGGTGAGGTTCCAGGCATGTCCCAACAGGAGGAGGCCCAGAGGTACCCAGAGGCACACATTAGAGAGATTGCATCTCTCTACTGGCCTGGGATGCCTTAGCGTTAGAACCAAATTGGAAGCTGTTATTTCTTCTCACAAGGATGAAGAATATATTTGTTATTCTGACAGCAGTTTGGAATATTGAAACTGGGTGCAGATAAATTCATACACTCCATGAAAGAATATCAAGTGTTCCCTAATTTGTTTTTGCTGCTTCAGCAGGAAATTTACTTTTAAGTAACAGATATAAGGTGCAAGCATATGTTCATACCCTATAGTGTGACAGGTACAACATCTCTCAATAAAATGCATATTTGTCTTTTTTTTTTTTCTTTTTTACAGACAAGGAAGCAGCACACTCTACTGTGGTTTATCATTCTGCAAAGTCACAAAATCTGAAACTGCTTTAATGAATGTCATACAAGTCATCTGTATTGTCACCAGAGATGGGCAGTAACGCGTTACTGTAATCCGATTACTTTTTTCAAGTAACGAGTAAAGTAAGGGATTACTATTGCAAAAATGGTAATTATATTACCATTACTTTCCCATAGGAACGCTGCGTTACTGCGTTACTGCGAGAATGTCTCATGACAGTGACGTGAGCAAGTGCGACGTTTGTGGCAACAGCTGTGTGCAGATCAACAATGGATAATATATCGAGTGCGGGAGAGAGTATGAGCGTGCAGCGTTTAAAGCGTGGAAGTACTGACCTTATTTTGAGTTTGATTCCTTAAAAAGTGACAAAAACATTAGCGTCCGTTGTTCGTGGGAAGAAAACTTCTTTTTACAGCGAAAACCCCCCCCTAAACAAGCACCGAGTGTGCAACGACGTAACGGGAAATTCACAGAGAAACTCGCGGATTCTTCAACTGACCGCTGCGGCACACCTGCACCAAGGTAAACCTCCGCCTACCCTACTTCTGCTTTACAGGTGAAAATAGAGCAACAGGACCGCTAGTCTGTGACTTTATTTATTTTCTGCTGTGTTTTACTTGCATCTATTTGAAAGAGTGAGTGTAAACACACACAAGAAAATATTTTATGTGCTGGAATCTGCAGAAAATAGGTTTAAATGTTAAACTAATTTATTTAAGTCAGAGAATGTTGCATATAATTAAATTTTTGCTTGATGCATAAAGTTAAAAGATTAAAACTAATAAAACAAGTTTTAAAAAGGGACCTTTCCATTTGATTACATTTTGCATGATGGATTATGCAGAAAAAGTAGAATTGGGCTGAAATATCTATCGCTTTATTACCTATTCAGGTTTTAAATCGTGTTTTTAAAAAGTAACTAAGTAACTAAGTAATTAATTACTTTTGAAAATAAGTAATCAGTAAAGTAACGGGATTACTTTTTGGGGAAGTAATCAGTAATTAGTTACTGATTACTTTTTTCAAGTAACTTGTCCAACACTGATTGTCACACTGATGGCAATACACTTCTATTACAGTACACTTTGACTACTACTTCTCCCGCAGTGGCAATGATGTCAGAACCTTTAATTATTTGAATGTCTAAGAGAGGTAAAATCTGTGACGTATCTGATTACATCATTGCCTCAGTGCACACCTTCAGAAAGAAACTAGCACTACTATTTCCCCAAGCAGCGTAAGAACAGCTCTACTACAAACGTTCATGTTTTAAAAATGTTTGCAAATTGAAAAAGATTGCATATAACTACAGGTTTATGAATCCTGGATGATTTCCACTGACTGCATGGAAGAAGAAATAGTCAGTCCTCATGATTCGACAGGGAGCAAATGAAAAGGAGCAAATATGGCATAGCGTTTTGGATCAACATAACACAAAATTGTTCAGCCCCCTCCAGTGGCGAGTTCAAGCAGAAGTTAGTCCACAGTATGAGAATCCAGTTAAACATGGTACCACACTTAAGAATTCCAGAGGGAGAAGACGTGACGCTGAATCACATGCAAGGTAATAAATTTAGAAATTTAGATTCGGAACCTAACATTGTAACTTGTAGATAGCTGAATGATTTGATGATCATGAAGGAAAAGCTTTTTGAGGGCTTGGGACCAGTACCTGGAACACATAATTATAATTTATCACATTCTTCTGGTATGTAAAATCTTAGTTGTTCTTGCATTTGTTAAAGAAAACTGCTCCCTGGCAGGAAATAACCATCCCTATTTTTGCATAAAAAGTGTTCACAAACAAACTGAGCCATTTAGAAAGGTCACATGGGTTGAGGTTTTTCTAGCAATTATTGCAGCACTTTATTTATGTGCTGAGGATTGCTTGGTATCATTAATATGAAGCAGCGATAGGCTGATAAATGTGAGATATATGGAATGGGTCCAAGTAGCAGTAGTTGAACTCCGGACCAATGGCAGCTTGCTGATTGCTCGAGTATTCTATGGACATTGCTCTGATAAAACCGAAAGAGAAAATGCTTAAATGAAGGGGGCAAGGAGCTTACCTTAATGGTTCAACCTCAGCCCCAAGAGGTTCCTTCTCAGGTTCAGCTTCCCAACATGAGAGGGTAAAGTCTTTTATGGGGCATCAGAGAGTGTTACAGTCAATATGGCTGTACTGCTTCTCCCTTTATAAGATTCAGTGTTATGTAGAGGTGTAATTTTAATCATATTTTTAATTAAATTTTGCCTCATTGAAAATCTCTCCAGAAAATAGATAAGTGTCTATGGAACTATAAAAAAATCAAAGATGTGTGTTGGCGCCTTATAAGTGAACACATGAGCGGAATTAGTGGATGTGTTATTTTGTGGATCAATATTTACTCGTCCCCTGTGCCATCCAGAGACTGAGAAAAGTGTAGCTGAAGGCTGTATTTTATTCAGGCGTATTCATGCATTTGCTTAATAGATTACCATTTTAACTTCTCCTCACAGGATCCGGTACAGCCAAAGAAGAATGACGGTACTTTCACAGAAAACATGAATTTTGTTACATAATGGAAACAAGCTACAGAGAAGGTGCCTGAAAAATTAAATAATAAAAGGTAACAGATTCTGTGATCTAACTGTTTGATTTAACAAACACCGAGATTATTTTCGATTGCTCCCCTCCTGCTGCACCTGAACCAGCTCACTGACACTCCACTTCATTTTGTCATTCACAAAGTGGGTATGGATAGAGGAGGGATCAATCATTTGTCCTATTATAAGCAGCCACACGTATGGCAAAATGTCTGTCACAGTTGGATCTTTGAGATGATGTAAATAATTGAGTGAAGATGATGTAGAAATTAATTTAGCACTGAGCAAAATGTATTTAAACATTTTACATACAATTCTGACAACTTTGGGGTGGCCGTAGCTCAAGAGGTACAGCACGTGATCTACTGATTGGAAGGTTGGTGGTTGGATACCCCAGTCTGCATGCCAAATATCCTTGGGTAACATACTAACCCCAAGTTGCTCTCTGGTGCATTCACCGCAGTCTGAATGTTAGTTAAAAAGCACATAAGAAAGTGCTTGCGTGCATGTTGTATAAAGCGCTTTGAGTGCTCTGGGAGAGTAGAAAAGTGCTATATCAGTCAATTTACCATTTCATGTTAATGTTTGTTCACAGATTGAGATTCAGTCATTAAATGTCAAACAGCATCTTGAAAAGTACACTGTACGAAATTCCGAGTCAGCATATTTTTCACTGGAAATCACTTAAATCATTCTCAGTGGGTCAACCCCTTGATTCCCCTAAAGAAATAGACTTGGTAACAGATCAGTTATGAATGTCTATTTGCAGGACGAATCTAAAATGGACCACGATTTTGATTGATTTAAAAGGATTGCGAATTCAGTCTGGATCAGGCACATATCCACTTCAGCCCGATCATTTCCCAGCTTATGATGTGACTTATTTCACATTAGTGATCTGTATTCCTTTTTTAAAATGTCTCATCTATAGTGAGATATTTTAATATGTTTGCCTTTTATGATAAAACTTTAAATTTACAGTTGTTCTTTTAAGCTAAATGTATAACAGTGACTAATATCAAGAACTACTACTATGAAAACTATCAGGAAGTAGTGTCCCCCTCAGGTGGTAGCTGAATAATTATATTTAAAATCAAATGTAAAATTAGGATTCCCGCTTCGTCTAATGATAATTAAAGTTGGGAGGCCTAAATCATGTCAGTGGACATTATAAATACATATACAGTATAAATAATTTATATCAGACTTTATTCCCAAACTGATTAAAATGACTCTTTTCTTCCCTCTTGGTTTTAAAGATAAATATTAGGGTCAGCATTAACACATGCCTATTCATGTTCCTTGGTGTACTGGATTAAAATGGAGGCCCTGCTCTGCATTTTCCCGCTGCCAATGTGAATCATAATCTCAGGGCTTCATAGATGATTCTCTACTCTTGCACGTGCTTAACTCCAAGTGAACATACAGAGAGTTGATTGAATTGTAGTAACTGTGATAATGCCTGAGCTTGTACTGGCAAAATCATTTCAAATTTGTTTTTTCACACACACATTTTGTGCTTGCTTGAGTTGTGCGCTTTCCTCTATGCTGCAGCCACTGCTCTGGTCTCCAAATTTTTCATACCACTTCTGGGTCCCAGCATGCTGCTTAGATAGGGAAGGATTGATTAGAGTGATGACTGCCAGTTGTGTCGGCCAGCCTCCCCTGGCACTGGCCCCTGAACCCACTGCCCCATCTCTTCTCTGCAGGTGAGATACAAAGCACACCCCACCACATGACATAACTCAGATCTGGAGCGGGAAACTCAAAGTTTCTAGTCTCAGAGTTATTCAACAGAGAATTTATATTAAGCTCAGAGTTTGTTGAACATGTTTTTTGATATAGGACCATAAACACATATGTGGTGGCCACACTCTCACTATCGCTGAACTGAAACGATAGATTATAGTTTTTTTCTTAAAAAAAAGAAATCCCTCATTTGGTGATGTGATTATGGTGGGGGAAAGTAGTGTCTCGCTAAATCTTCCATTTCTGTTCGGTTGGGTTGACAGCTAGTGATTGTGAAGACCATAAGGTATGATTTACAACATTTTGGTCCTCATTATACCATCCATTGTGCCCCCACGTCCTAAAAATGAGACCACTGTCATCTTGTATGAGATGACTACCAAACTGCCCCTGACAAGTAAATCGTAAATGGAGTGATTCTTATAGCACCTCTCTGCTCTACTTGAGCACTCAAAGCGCTCTATATAACATGCCTCATTCAAGCCATTTTTTTCCCACACCTAAGTGCTTTCTATCTAACCTCCACACATATTCATACTCTGATGGACGGATCAACACAGATAAATGATGAGATAAAAGTATTTAAAGTGCATAGAATAAAGTGCTGTGTGTATGGGTGAATGCAGTTTGTACTACTGCAAACAAAATAGCACATCACTTACCACTGAAGAGGATGAATGGAGCCAAAAGCACATGAGCAAATGTCACCATGGCATAAACAGAGGTGTGTCAGTCAGTTTCCTTGCACTGCAAAAAGTTACTATAGGTTAAAGAGAGATCGAAAAAAGTGTGTCACAATTGGATCTTGGAGATGATGTCAATATTTGAGTGAAGATGAGGCTGAAATGGCTTTAAGACCCAAAAAACAAAATGTGACTATCCAGAGTTGGGACCAGGAAGCAGAGTTGCAGTCTTACACACTTCTTTGCATCTTCTTCCCTCCCATTATTCTCCCAAAACCCCATCCCCTTAGAGATCATGTCAGATCCTAGATCAGCAAAAAACAAACCAAAAACCAGCAACAAGTGATTTAAATATAAACAACTCAATAAAAAGAAGAAGAAAGCCTTCAGGTCTGCCCGTCATGGCAGCTGGCCACCCCCTCCCTTAGCCTGGACCTGCCGAAGGTTTCTGTCTGGGAGCAGGTTCCACAAAAGAGGTGCTATCAGTTTCTTTCAGATGGGGCCTGATTATTCACAAATTTTTGTTTAGATTTCTATATTTAACAAGAATCACTCCCTTTAAAAGGAGTACAATGTGTTTAATGAATTTAAAAGAGCATTTGCATTTTGTATGGTTCATTTTTATCTTGGTGAGGTTGATATCCTGTTTTATTGTGAAGAGCTTTGTAAGAGGAAGTAAATATGGTTGTGATCGGTAACTGCACTATGAGAAGTTGTGATGGAAAGTACGAGAAGTTATTCCAGTTCATATATAAACACTTGTACAATCAGTTTGACAGTCTTTGCTGATGCACACATTTTTGAAACTGCCTGTGAGGAACTGAGGACATTTCAGCTCAAAAGCCACCGAGTGACGCCATTTTGGAGATGTCCGTGATCGCTCTGTATTCCTTCACGCATAACTGTTTCTGTACAGAACGTGCACTCTGCCCTCTGGAAGCATGGGACTACAGGGCCTATATATGTAGAAGCAGTCAGCGTGCTTGTGAATAACTTTTATTGTTGTTGTTGTTTATTCCAGACAGCTTCCTAGCTGTCTCCACACCACACTACACCACACTAGATCACACTCCTTCCTCCTGGAACTGGAGGCACTGTAAAAAGGAAGAGCGTGATCGCTTGATGAGCTGCAGCTGGTGTGCCGGCCGCCCTGGCACTGGCCCTCGAGCATGCTCCACCACCCCTCCCACACCTCCGCCACAATTATAAAAAATATGTCTAAAATGAGTCCAAGTTTGGAAAGACGTCAACAACGACCACATCTGGATTATAAATAGCCCATACACTGAGATTCTACGAACTCAACAGTAGAAGTTCAGTAGACTTAGACAAAAAGACGTCGCCTGGTGTTACAAAACAACCCATTCAGTGGCCCAAAACTGTATGTCCAAAAATGACTTCTAAAAGACATCCCTTCTACGTTACTTTGCGCAGTGCGAAGAGGTTATCCAGGTCTTTATGTTTTCACAACAATCCTGAAGTTTAACTTATTGGAGTGTGTTATCTGGCTTCATGGATAGACAGAACTAGGTAACTTTTGAATAGCAATGAAAATGTATTCTATGCCTTTGAATGACACTGCCAAAGGAAAGCATGTGTAATGTAAAAATAATTGTCCATATCACTGAACCTGTGTGTGTGTGTGTGAAGAAGACTCCTCATTTACCGTATTTCCCGGACTACAAAGCGCACCTGAATATTAGCCGCACAAGCTAAAATCAGGGGAAAATGTACATACATTAGCCGCACCTGACTAAAAGCCGCAGGTGTTTCAATGTTGACTTATCATATGTAAGAGAATATGCACAAAGGGAATTGTCAGGAAAGAGATGGCTGTTTGGAGACACACCCCTTTTATTAATATTTTGAAAAACAAGTTATGGGTACATATTTGCATAACTTCTTAGGTATATGTACAAGTATCGGTAATTACAAGTATACATGTACTGTGCTTCATAAATGAGTAACAAATGTAGAATATAACAATAACCTACAGCACACCAGAAAAATAGATTCGGACTACCTTTTAGGCTCAGGTGCAGTGACACAGCTTTAACAAGAAGAAAAGTCAGTCATTCACCACCATCTTTCTCTTCTTCCTGCGCACGAAAACCACCAAAGTCCTCTTCTCCAGTGTCAGAAACGAACAGGCTCAGGGTGGCTTCGTCATCCACTCTCAGCTTCTTTCCTTCGTTGTCACTTTCAAAACCAAACAAATCCTCGTTGTCAGTGTCAGAGTCGAACACCCTCTGAAGGTTGATCTGATATCCTTGTGTTGGTGTTGTTCCCAGATCATCATACTAAATGTTGTTCCAGGATCACCATTGCAAGTGACCAATCAGAATGTTGTGACGTCATACTTTTGCGACTTCGGGAAAAACCGGCGTAAAACAAAAAACTGTACCTAAGCTGCGTGAAACCGCCTCTGTCCGCCGATCAACGGACCTTGACCCTAACCATAACCCTTTAATAAACAGTAAGCAGAATTGATATTGTCCTTGCAACAATGGAATTTCATAAATGCACGAATGGCTTGGCGCGCAAAAGAATAACGTCACAACAATGTGATTGGTCACTTGCAATGTTGAACCTGGAACAACATTTTCATGATGGTCTGGGAACAACACCAACACGAGGATATCAGATCATCCCCCTCTGAAGGCAGTGTCCTCCTCTCCATCATGCAGCAGTCCAGCCCTTCGAAATCCATTGGTGATCATGGATGTCTTCACACTTTTCCACGCTGTCAGATTCCACCGGTGGAGTTGAGCATAACTTGCTTTTTATTTATTGCCGCTCGTCATCCACGCCTCCCGCTGAACGCGTAGCGCTACTTTGAAGTTTGTTTTTTGCGCTACTTTTACGGCACTATGTTGCCTGGCGGATGAACATGTGACCAACATACCACTCTTGAACCCCGATACTGTGTGTCTGATCACATGCCCTTCCGCCAGGCAACGTAGTGCCGTACAACAGCGGAACAAACAAAACAAATTGTCTTATCAAAAATCATGGACAATCCATAGAAAAGCCGCACCTGACTAAAAGCCGCAGGGTTCAAAGCTTGTGCAAAAAGTAGCGGCTTATAGCCCGACAATTACGGTACATGAAAAAATTGGAGTCTATTAGATAGATACAACATGATTCAAACCACTAAACTACAAATACAGCAATGCCAGAGCTCGCAGGCAGAAGGAAAAACAGAAAAGGAGGCGCAAAAAAAAAAGAAAAGCTAAGAATAAGGAGGAAGGAATAATAAGGACAGAGCACAAGTTGAAAAAGAGAATGCTGTATTTTGTGCTAATTGTGTGAGTATAAGTGTCTACGTTGTAAATGTACTTCATAGTGGAAAATGGAATGGCTCTTATAAAGCGCTTTTCTTCTCTCTCTGAGCACTTGAGGCACTTTACTTGCCTCCTTCACACAAGCGCTTTTTTACTTACTATTTCATTGTAAGTGCTTTCAATGTAATATTCACACACATTAATACTCCAGTGCACCTGAGTGCACCTTTGGCCTAGCATCTAGCCCAGTGATGTTTGGCATGCAGACTGGAGCAGGGAATTGAATCACAACATTCTGACAAGTAGGTGAGGTGTTCTACCACCTGAGCTAATGAGGGGTGGCGGTAGCTCATGTGGTAGAACAGGTCACCTACTTATCAGAAAGTTGGTGGTTCAATCCTCTTTGATCACCTCATTATAGCCACCCCATAATGAGGGACAGATACTATCTCTACTTTTAAGATTAGGCTTAAAACTTTGCTTTTTGCTCAATCATATAG
Source organism: Maylandia zebra (assembly GCF_041146795.1). Lineage (NCBI taxonomy): Eukaryota > Metazoa > Chordata > Actinopteri > Cichliformes > Cichlidae > Maylandia > Maylandia zebra. The sequence continues at coordinate 32,299,666 of NC_135181.1, read as the reverse complement.
TTAGGGCTGGATCAGGTGACCCTGAATCCTCCCTTAGTTAAGCTGCAATAGGTGAAGGCTGCTGGGGGATTCCCATGATGCATTGAGTATTTCTTCTTCAGTCACCTTTCTTACTCACTATGTGTTAATAGACCTCTCTGCATGGAATCATGCTGGTTATTAATCTCTGGCTGTCTTCCACAGCATGTCTGTCATTCTGTCTTCCTTCTCTCACCCAATCGGTCCCTCCTTGAGCCCGGTTCTGCTGGAGGTTTCTTCCTGTTAAAAGGGAATTTTTCCTTCCCACTGTCGGCAAAGTATGGAGCCCCGCAAAGGACATGGGAGGAAAAAAAAATTAAGATGAACTTTTGCGAGATCTCGTAAAAGTTTTGCAAGATCTCGCAAAATAGACTGCATCCTTCGCAGGCCACATTTAAAGGCCGAGTCAGTGTATCCTTCCCCAACCTATCCCAGAATTCATAGCGCAGCCCAGCAATTCATTTCTAACAATGGCGGCAGCTATTTTGTTTTAATATTAGTCTTTCTGGGTCACAAAATAAACTTTTAAGATATTTTTTAGGCGTGCATGTAGCTGTGTAAACTTCAAATATCTGCTCGGTTTATCAAGACATCACATATTTGCAAAAGTGCTCCGACATTTTCGGAGACGTCTGTTACCCACCATTCCGAAGCTAACGGGACTACAGCCGGGACTAACACCACACTCCCAGCACATCGTGCCTCGACCTCCCGGTCGGCTTCGAGCTGGCGGTCTCCAGAGGATGCGGCCAAATTATTTGCGAGGTCTCGCAAAAGTTCATCTTAATTTTTTTTTCTCCCATGTCCCTTGCGGGGCTCCGTACCAAAGTGCTTGGTCATAGAGGGTCATATGATTGTTGGGTTTTTCTGTGTATATTGTATGGTCTACCTTACAATATAAAGCACCTTGAGGTGACCATTATTGTGATTTGGCTCTGTATAAATAAAATTGAATTGAACCAGAAGTAGAAAGGGAAAGACTAAGGAGACCCCGGCTTTCCACAACTTCCCAAATCTAATCTAAAATTCATGGTTTGGATGTGGCTGAAATACAACTACTAAACAAAGTCTTCGCATCTGAACAGGCGTACAAGATGATATATCATACATATAGTTATCAGTCGAATTGCCTGTGCAGTAGGTAGGTGCATATGTTTGAGTGTGTAAGGCCTATTTGGAACATTCTTTCTCCTGAATTGTATATCCATGGAGACTTTGGTGCTCCATAAGTTGTTAGATGGGGCTTTTTGTGATTTAGAGGGTCTATAAGCATATTTGCTTAGGCTGCTGCCCCCGTGACCCGGCCTCGGATAAAGCGGATGAAGATGGATGGAAGGATGGTGTCAGAAGACTTGATATGGGTTGATAACAAGATCTCGCTCCCATTTTGTAGTTGGATGGGAATTCATTAAAGTTTAACAATGACTTATAAATATTTTAAAACAATTTAGGGGAACAGCGATTTAAAATTATGTTACCCAAGTAGGCATTTCAAAATTCAGTTGATTGGAATACAAGTTTTTCTATATGGTGGACATCAGTTGCTGATAGTCAAGAAATCACTGTTGGTCATTCCACACTAGTAATGTCAAAGTATCTTACAGAAATAGGCCTCTGCACCTGGGGTGAGGGTGTGGCCATGAAAACAATGTGACATGGGGTGGCTGTAGCTCAGGTGGCAGAGCAGGTCAGCCACTAATCAGAAGGTCGGTGGTTTGATCCCAGGCTGCTTCCTGGCTGCATGCCAAATATCCTTGGGCAAGATACTAACCCAATGTTTGCCTACTGGTGGTGGTCAGAGGGCCCGGTGGCGCCAATGTCCGGCAGCCTCGCCTCTGACAGTGCGCCCCAGGGCAGCTGTGGCTACAATGTAGCTTGCCATCGCCAGTGTGTGAATGTGTGTGTGAATGGGTGTGAAGTGTGAAGCGCTTTGGGGTCCTTAGGGACTAGAAAAGCGCTATACAAATGCAGGCCATTTACCATTTACATGCCATTGGATGTTTGGACACATAATAACATGACGCTAAGCATTGGCCAAAGAATGTGAACTAACAACCACAAGGTCGTGGGTATGCCAGCACTGTAGGAAAAAATTCTAATATAAAAGTATTTTACTGTGCATTTTACAGTTTTGTTCTGTTCTTCTAGAATATCATTAAAGTTACGTAAAAAGACTGTGATTTCACATTTCAAATGTAAATTAATGTTAAATTACTGTAATGTAATAAAACATAATTGTCATGATTATTAAATGTATCTGTCTGTACATATGCATATTTAGATTGTTAAAATACATTCACAAATGTATCACCGAGAGCCATCTCGTTTGGCTCTCGGTGAAGGCGGTCGCACTTTTCTCCTCTCCTCCTTTCCCTTATCTTCCCTGCTTAGCCTCTTGTGTCCTTGTCCTGTCTCGTGTGTATTACTTTCCCTGGAACAGTCTCTCACTGTCGTTCTCTAAAACCTAAAAGAGAATTATGGATTTGATCAACTGGTCTCTGAATGCTATTGACACCCTTTTCTCAACGAGAAATCTGGGCTCGGGAGAGCCCGAGTGCCCTGGAGGGACTTTCCCTGCCGGATACACGATGGACGAGTGGCAGAAATGGAGGATCATGTGCCTGGCGGGACTGTCGATCGAGGACGCTGAAGATATCTACCTATTCGGAACCATGATAACAGGGTTCTTGCTGATCGGAGCTGGCTCGGCCCTGGCTTATCGGAGAATTAAGAGAGCGGAACCGGCTGTTCAAACCCCCCCCAAGGCCCGCTGGAATTGAAACGATGGGACGAGGCGCGACTTCTCACAACGAAAGCAGCATTGTTAACACCTTGAAGACACTTACAGCTGCCGTGAAGACTCAAAATAACACCATTGAGCGTATATTGGGATACATCAAGGAGAGGCCTGCTCACAATGAGACCCTTGAGCGAAAGTTGGATCACATCGCAGAATGGCTCACTGCAGTTGTGGGGTCTCAGAATCAAAAGAATGACAACACCACAGAACGGAAGTTTGATACCATCATGGGGAGGCTCGCGGTTCTCCAACGGGAGATTGAGAGACCAGTGTCGGAGTGTTAAAGTACAGCTTTGAAATTCTCCTGAGCTGCTTGCATAAAAGAAAAATCAACAACATCAACATGCGGATACCTAGGCGCCAGCTGCGGGCCCAAGGCTGGAGTCGAACAAAAACTCCCAGATAACGACTGTGTGTTGACTATTCTTCCCATTCCATGCAAGGCCACCTGGGTTGGCTGGCAGACTGTTTACTTAGCCTGATAGGGCGGAGGACACTGTCTCAGCTGAACTCTGGTAACGCACACACATACATTTACACTGATAAGCACACACTCATCCCCCTCCCTTTCCAAACGCCTTCAATGCTTGTTTGTGGCGGGTCTGTGTGCTGCGCTGGAATGGTAGCGCTGTGCAGGGCGGCTGCTGTGTTCGCTTCGTATTACTCCTCAACCCCCACCCAATCCTGTGGCTTGTCATGTCTTTCACAAAGTTGTGCTGTGGACATTTATGTGCTTTTTGTGCAGAGGAGTTTTTTTTTTGTTTCCTGTTCTCATGCTGTCCTACCATGGAAGCACAGCATGAGTAGAGGTCTCCTTTTTCCTCTTGTACTTTCCCATTGTGGTGTATATTTCAGTGTTTTTCTGTAACGCTACCGATCTCCGACTTGTATCCCCATGTAATGTCTGAGTTGTGTCTGTAAGGTCGGGGGGTACTATTTCACTTCAGGGCAACCTGCATGTGGCGAATAAAGCTTTGATTGATTGAATGATTGATTGATTGATGATTTCACAAATATCTGTCCGTTATTTGAAAGATCGAACTGTTGAATTCAAATGTAATGCTATGGAAAAGTATATAACATGATTCCTATAAGCTTGTGTTACATCACATAAGTATTATTATCATCGCTATTTAGGGCGATTGTGGCTCAAGAGTTGGCAGTTCGCCTTGTGATCAGAAGGTTGCCGGTTGGAGCCCAGGCTTGGACACTCTCGGTATTGTGTCGGTGGTCAAGACTCTTCACCTACCGCCTACTGGTGATGGCCAGAGGGGCCGATGGTGCGATATGGCAGCCTTCCCTCTGTCAGTCTGTCCCAGGGCATGCAATCCATTATTGTTTAAACCAACTGTTGACTGTATATTTCTATACATTTACCTATTATGATTCATATTGCCACATTAATTGACCTTGTTTATAGGTAATTTCATTGTTTGATCACGTTAAAATGTTCCTAATTTAATGTCTGAAAGCACTTGGAAAAGGAAGAATCCCATGTAAAATTAGCGCAGCAAACTCTATTTTCATTACTGAAAATAACTGTATTTTCATGAGAAAGTTATTTTCTGTTATTTCACGGTAGTATTTTGGCGCCCCAGCCGCCAGAATATTACTGCTTTTTTAAGATTTTTTTTCCCCTATTTATAGATAATTTCATTGTTTAATCACATTAACATGTTCCTAATTTAATGTTTAAAATCACTTGAAAAGGCAAGATCCCATGTAAAATTAGCGCAACAAACTGTATTGTCATTACTGGAAATAACCGTATTTTTATGAGGAAGTTATTTCTCTTATTTTACGGTAGTATTTTAGCGCCCCAGCTGCTGGAATATTACCGTTTTTTTAAGATGTTTTTTGCAACAGTGCATATTTTGATATAAATTCTTGGAATTAAATGAAGTTTCGGCAAAAGTGTTGATTTACTACATTTGATGGTATGGATTGATATTCTAATAAGATGAGAACTTATCTATAAGTGTGATCATCCTCAGAAGAGAGGTAGGTAAATTAATACATGATCAGCATTTAGGGGTATTACCTGTATTCTTTTAGTTTAAATCCCTTTAATATTTATATTTTGTCAGATTGCTGCTACTAGGGCCTCAGCGAAAATGACAAAAAGCGAGCCTGAAGGAAGCTATGGGAAGTAATATTGTTTGTCCTAACATGTGCATTTAAAGACTTGTTTAGTGTTTTAATCAGCTAATAGAAATTTTCAATTAACTTGGTCAAATGTTTTCTCTGTATCTAAAGAGACAACTATGGTTTTGAATTTCTTAATGAAACACTAGTCTATTACACATATCTGTCTATCTGCATGTATTATTGGGTGACTCTCAGCCTTTGATGAAACCTGTATGGCCAAAATGTATTATAAATGGAGTGACTGTTTTCTGGCAAGGTCTTTTAGTCTTCTGGCAAGGACTTTGCAAATTGTTTTAAGGTCTACTTTTATGAGTCAAAAGGAGCGGTAGCGTATTTGCCTGATTTAAGAAACAGGCTAATGTTGGTAGAAATTTACTTTTGGAGATGTGTGTGGAGATGTGTGATAGAAAGTGGGTGATAGGCCAAAATTCTTACTGGAAAACAACATGGACATTCTGATTTGGAAGATACTGTAGGACTTAGTGGAATTCAGATATTGAAAGAAGTGAATTCAAAGCCACAATCTGTTCATAATTTAGTTTAGGTAGATTTATACTGTTAAGAAATTCTTTATTAGATTCCACAATTGGTATATCTGTGATGAGTATAAAGCTTCAAATTTTTTTTAGAAGATTTATTTATTTATTTATTTTATACAGTATATCATGAGTAATTTTTCCAGTCATATCTTGGCTTTAACTGGTTAGCAAGATATTTTCTGGCTTTATTGCCAGTTCAAAGATTTCCACACAATGACTTTTTATCGGCTGTTTCATTTCATTCCAGCTTATGTTCTTGTCACAAGGCAGTATGGGCAGTTTCTAATGAAGTTAATTTTTTTGTTCTCACGTGTGGTTTTTTTTTTTATTTTCTTTGCTAACAGTAAGGTATTTTGCCCATCTTTGCTCCCTTTTTTTGATTTCCAAGGAACACATGTTGATATTCCTAGAAGTTTATTATCTTCTAATTATATTGCCCTACGGCTTTTGAAATAATTAATGCAGTCTTGTTCTTTAACTAATGATTTATCCACTCTCCAGTTTGTAATTCATGGTGTAACTCTTTTCTGTGTCAGAGAGATAGATACTAGTTCATGATCCCTACTAGTGATAGGATGAATCTAAATGTCTGTGATATCCATCATAATACATCTGCTAACTAAAAAGTAGTCCTGAGAGTGGGGTGGGTATCACTTGATAACAAGCTTGCTTCTCACCACCAGTTCGTTCTGCTACCCCTGGTGGCTGCCCCTGGTGGTAACTTGGCTTCCTTGTTCTGTTCCTTCATCCCATATCTAAAGCTGCTTTATGTTCTCACTTTCTACCAGATTCTCCTGCTGCCTCCTCCCCCACTGGGGTGTCCTCCACCTCCAGAGATGGTGTGGACTCACCATATCCAAGCTGCAAGTAAGCACACCCCATGGCAGTACACACTCACCTCTGGTCATTCTCTTGCCTTTCTGCCCAGTAACCTCTCTCTCCTCTGTTACAGAGCTCCCCATTCCTTCTCTCTCCATGTGCTCCCCCTGTCAAATATTTCTCCACCCTCGACCATTCTCGGCTCTAGGTCCCCTGTTTACGTGTTTGGTTTCTAGCCATGTTCTTGTTTCAGTTTCTAGATTTTGTATCACTTTCTTGTCCCATGATGGAAAATTCTGTACTTTATTTTTCTGACAAATTATGTAAATAAACCTTGTAAATTGTTCAACATGTGTATTGACTCTGCTCTTGGGTCCAGTTCTCGTATATCCATCAGTTCATGACAGTTAATATGCAGTACTTTTGGTACATTTTTAAAAACGTCTGTACACATTGCAGCCTCTGAATGTCTTGAATGCCAGTAATTAAACACTTTCAGCAATCAACCAAATATATTTTTGTTGAAAACAATTTAACACTTTCTGTAAACACTTCTTCTTAATTAGTCTTATATATTAATATTAGATTAACAATATGTGTTCTCAACTTGTTTTGAAAACAGTGTGAAAGGCTTAGGGAGTGTGGTGGAGAGTTGTTAATGCCAATTTCATGTTGTTATCCTAAACAGTGTAACTTTTGTGTGAGTTACTAACTCCTATATCGCCCCAAGATCAGACTGCTGGCGTACTTGTAGTTCCTAGTCGGAGTTTTTAAAAGTAGAATGGTTGACAGAGACTTCAGCTTTCAGGCAGGTGGTTACTATATAAAAAAAGCCTTCCATAGAGCTCGGATATATTACTATTCGTCACTGAAAACAGGAACAACTCCAGGTTCTTTTTTGGCACTGTGACCAGGGTGACAAAGAATCAGACTGAGCAATGAATTTGCTAATTTTTACACAGATAAAATTTTAACCATTAGAAAAAAAAGAAAAAGGAAACTACCGACAGCTTCCCTCCTGGCTTATTTCAAGTTAAACTTTTACAAGTGCTACTATTTACTTACTCTTCCTTCCTTTTTGAGTCAACTTTTACATTTCTTCCGATAAACCACCAACATATCTTTTAGACCCCATTCCTATAAGACTATTCAAAGACTTTTCAACATTAATTAATGCTTAAATCTAAAATATTAATAATTTAGCCTCAAAATCATCTGTTATAATATTCAAAAATTTTTGAAACATTTCTTGTCAAACATATTTCCAAAGAAATTGCTCATTTCATGAGCTTCAGTCAGGATTTAGAGTGGATCTTTGCACAGAAACAACACGAATGAAGGTTACAAACAATCTTCAGTGGATTCATTTCTCTGGTTGTGCTGTTAGACTTTAGTGCATTTCAATAACGTTGACCACAGTATTTTACTACAGAGATCAGAACGCACCAATGGCATTACTGGAGTTGTGCTGCGATGGTTTGAATAGTATCTGTCACACACAAAATTAGCAATGTATTTCCACAGGGTTCTGTTTGGACTAATACTTTTTACATTATACATGTTCCTCTTAAGCAATATTATTAAAAAATGCACACAAAAACGCATACATTTTCATTGTGTTGCAGATGATACTGTGATTTGTTTGTAAATGAGCAGCAGCAGCCACTTGCACAATAAAGTCATGACACTCTGGCAGGTTGCCAGTACTGCTGGCTCATCGCAACTGACGTTTGTCTGTTTAGAGGCGGAGCCCAAAGGAAGACAGCGTCCCAGTGTGATTAGATATTTTAGACAGTGCAGGTTCCTGCGTTAAACAGAGTTACACCATGGCCGTAACATAAGTGTTGTTTTAAACCTTACTCATTTACAATTGGAAAATGTTTACTGAAATAATTATCAACAGTCATTGTTTGCTGTGTAGCAGTGGCAATACTGACACTGTCACCGGATTACTGCAGTGCAGTGCAGTCTTCAGAACTTGCCTTAGAATCTTGTAGTTTTAAAGATTTATTCAGTATTAGTCTGTTGTATAATATTACATAATATTTATGATTAACAGCACTGAGAAGAAAACAGAAAAATTGTTTCTTAGTCAACTGAGTAAACTTTATAAAATGTGAACAAATATAAAACATGCTTGTGCTGTTGCCAGATGGACACTCAGTGAAACGCAGCAGTACACATCTATGGAGGACCACAAATAAATAAATGAATAATGAATTGTAGAATAAAATGTGCATTTGTAAATTCATTTTTGAATTCCAATTTAATAAACTGATTTTTAAAATGCTTTTTAAGTCTTCATTTCAAAAAACATTTTCGAATTGCACTTCAACCCTTTAAGACCTACCATAGAACCAAGTCCGCCAGAGCTTATATTATATTTTTACATGCTGTAGTGCCATTTTTGGGAGCATTTCAAGTTGATATACAACAATACAACCATTATAGCCCAAATCTTAATAATATGTATGCATTAAGTGCATAGTAATTACATAAATTGCAAAAAAGTGCAATGAACTACAAAAAAATTTAAAATCGTTTTTGTTTTTTTAACATATATTTCTAGTTAGAGAAATTTAAGAGGCTTATCCTTCAAAACTATAAATACAAAAAAGTTGCACAAACTAGTTTCCCACCACAAGAAATTTATTTTGAGTGTCTTCATAGTTTTATTTTTGAAATACACCAATTTTCACATACTGCAGGAAAAACGAAAATAAATATTATAATGCAAATTTGCAAAAAAACAGCATATGCATCAAAATAAACTATTTCCAGCAGTGCAATATGAGTCCTAAGCATCCCAGAAATGACACAAAGTCATAAAGTCAAAAATAACTTTTAAAAACACCAGTATAGGCTCGTAAGGCCCTAATGGTAAAAAAATACATTTCCGCAAAATGACATCACTTCCGGTTTCGGGCAGGTCATGGCGGACATGCGATAGTTCTCGCTAATGGACGTAGGAAGTGTTACAAACGGCTGATCAGATCGGCAAAGCGTGTTTCTGGAATATTATGTTTTTGCTGCTGCAAGTGCTTTTTATGCAATTTTTGCAAAGCTATATGTGGAAGGGAACTGGGACCTAGGACAAGCTGATGGCATAAGACTCTAGCTTACGTGGTTGAAGTGCTACCGGGATTTAAAAATAGTTACGCAAAATGGACCGGCTTTAACACTAGGAAGGCCCAGAGCCCAGCCATTTGGCTTTTCTACCTTTAAAACCCGGAGAGCAGCCAAATGGCTGGTAGGCTTTTAGCTAAGCTTTAGCTTCAGGCAAGTGGAAGCTAAATTGGCTAGTCATTCATATGTAAATTGGGTTGTTACCTGGGAATTCTGGAGGGAGGGGAGTGGGGGTGTGTGGATGAGGGGGTGGGGGAGCTGCTAAAAGCGGTGAGCTTCCTTTTGTGTTTCATCTTGATGCATTCTCAATCATCCAGGGAAACAAATCTCCAAAAGTCACCAACTTGGAGTGTTTCAGTTTGCCATCTTAGGGAGAAATCAACACACATGGGTGTATGTCCTTTGTTGCTGAGATTTATTGATAAAAACAGTACAAAAAATCAACCATTTGTACACATTTTTACAAATAATTATAAAAAGTGAGTGAGTACATTTCAACATTTTCAGCAATCACTCACAATCCTGGCACTGCCATGGTATCTGTAGTCTGCATTTACCACATGTGTATCTGTTGCAGTGAACACATCGCACAGTGGCATGATTGTTCTTGCAATTGTGTTTGACCTGACACATGGCTCTTTTTCCAGGGCTCGGTGTGGAGGGTTGTGTCAAAGGCAACTGTTCTTTTCTTGCCTTCTTCGCAGCTACATGAGAGTGAGCTAACTCCCTTGCAAGCTCCACCAGGAAGTCCACCCGTCTTTCCTTCGTCCCGGAGCATGCTTGATACAGCACATGTGCATTCAGTGCTGCCATGTCAATCATGTTATAAAACACGGCAACTGGCCAGCGCCGTGTTCCTCTGCGGACAGTGTACTCCCGAACCATCTGGTCCATCACATCCACGCCACACTTTGTTTTGTTGTAAAGGGTGACAGTGTTTGGCTTCCTTTTGGTAGTGTTATCAGTCTGAACCACGCCGTGCATGCTGCTAAGAATATAGACTGTCTTCTTCCGTTTGGCCGCATACGCCGTCAGCGTGGCAGCAGAGGTTGAAAACACCTAAGAAATAAGATAAATTGTTATTTCCATAGCACTTTTACACACAATGAAACACATAAACATAGAACCACAAAAGACCTGCAACATACCTGAGTGGTGAATTCATTGCGATCTGTCTGTCTAGTGGATTGAGGAATTTCCCTGCGAATCTTGTTGACTGTGCCGAGGATGGTGGTTTTCCGTCTAAGAAGTTTTTGCGCAAGTGAAAGCGATGTGAAAAAATTGTCCGTGGTAACATTTCTGCCCTTGTCTAGGAATGGTTCCATCAGCCTCATTACTACATTTTCAGAAAGTCTCTCCCCAGTGGGACGACTGGGGTCCTTGCCAAGATATGGGAAGACATTGCAAATGTACTTGGATTTTAGGTCGCAAGCCACCCAAAACTTGATCCCAAACTTGTCCGGCTTACTTGCAATATACTTCAGGAAACTGCACCAAGTACATTTGCAATGTCTTCCCATATCTTGGCAAGGACCCCAGTCGTCCCACTGGGGAGAGACTTTCTGAAAATGTAGTAATGAGGCTGATGGAACCATTCCTAGACAAGGGCAGAAATGTTACCACGGACAATTTTTTCACATCGCTTTCACTTGCGCAAAAACTTCTTAGACGGAAAACCACCATCCTCGGCACAGTCAACAAGATTCGCAGGGAAATTCCTCAATCCACTAGACAGACAGATCGCAATGAATTCACCACTCAGGTATGTTGCAGGTCTTTTGTGGTTCTATGTTTATGTGTTTCATTGTGTGTAAAAGTGCTATGGAAATAACAATTTATCTTATTTCTTAGGTGTTTTCAACCTCTGCTGCCACGCTGACGGCGTATGCGGCCAAACGGAAGAAGACAGTCTATATTCTTAGCAGCATGCACGGCGTGGTTCAGACTGATAACACTACCAAAAGGAAGCCAAACACTGTCACCCTTTACAACAAAACAAAGTGTGGCGTGGATGTGATGGACCAGATGGTTCGGGAGTACACTGTCCGCAGAGGAACACGGCGCTGGCCAGTTGCCGTGTTTTATAACATGATTGACATGGCAGCACTGAATGCACATGTGCTGTATCAAGCATGCTCCGGGACGAAGGAAAGACGGGTGGACTTCCTGGTGGAGCTTGCAAGGGAGTTAGCTCACTCTCATGTAGCTGCGAAGAAGGCAAGAAAAGAACAGTTGCCTTTGACACAACCCTCCACACCGAGCCCTGGAAAAAGAGCCATGTGTCAGGTCAAACACAATTGCAAGAACAATCATGCCACTGTGCGATGTGTTCACTGCAACAGATACACATGTGGTAAATGCAGACTACAGATACCATGGCAGTGCCAGGATTGTGAGTGATTGCTGAAAATGTTGAAATGTACTCACTCACTTTTTATAATTATTTGTAAAAATGTGTACAAATGGTTGATTTTTTGTACTGTTTTTATCAATAAATCTCAGCAACAAAGGACATACACCCATGTGTGTTGATTTCTCCCTAAGATGGCAAACTGAAACACTCCAAGTTGGTGACTTTTGGAGATTTGTTTCCCTGGATGATTGAGAATGCATCAAGATGAAACACAAAAGGAAGCTCACCGCTTTTAGCAGCTCCCCCACCCCCTCATCCACACACCCCCACTCCCCTCCCTCCAGAATTCCCAGGTAACAACCCAATTTACATATGAATGACTAGCCAATTTAGCTTCCACTTGCCTGAAGCTAAAGCTTAGCTAAAAGCCTACCAGCCATTTGGCTGCTCTCCGGGTTTTAAAGGTAGAAAGGTAGAAGCCTGGGACTGCCAGTGTTAAAGGGTTAATAAACTTCATTTCAAAAATCTTTTTCAAATTGCACTTTAATAAACTGCATTTCAAAACCCTTTTTCGAATTGCACTTTAATAAACTGCATTTCAAAATCCATTTCCCTTTCCTGTTCGCACAGGGATTAACATGTGCATTAGCAGTAGGATTAGCAGTTGGATTAACAACTTCATTTTAAAAATCCTGCTGCTATTCAAATTAGCGACACCGTGGGATGTAAGGAGCTCTCTGATTGGTTGGTCAGACACAGCCTGGATTTTTCTAGCTCATAGCTTCGCCCTCCTAAGAAGCGTGTGCTTGTACAAAGGCTGTTCAGCCTCGGGATTTACACTCAGCTTGACGTGGATATGTGAAGAATGAAGGGACCCTGCAGCGAAACGGAGAGCCCAACCTCTGACTGAGTGCCTGTTTATGCAGTCTGACCACCTGTGAAGGTAACGTGCTAACATGGCTAACGCTAGAACCAGGTGGTATTCTCTGGAGTTTAAGACCAAAACTGAACTCAAACAGTGAATTGACATTAGATTGGAATTCATAAGATGAATAGAAATACTGCTGAAGCTGAATGATTTATTCATATATGATTTTTTTTTTCTCCAATTCACCAGGTCTGTATAGTTCAGTATGACTATGGCACATGATACAAAAGAATAAATACAGAAGAATAAAAACTTTATGTGAATAACTTTACTCTTCTTAAAAATAATTCATAATCATTCAGAGGCTGCAGAGTCCATCATCACTGAGGCAGTCTCTCCTGCATGAAGTCCAGGTGCTCCCATCTCCCAGAGGAGTCCAAACCGTCATCAAACAGCCCTACAGACACAAAAACGTGAAAATATAAACAACCAGACTATCAGCAGTGATTAAACTACTTTAAGACCTCTGTGAAAATCATTTACAATATATATCACAGAATTTAAGGCCTTTATAATCACAGAGCATACAGAGAAAAGTACTAAACTGAATCAATTTCAGCTTTTGTTTTTCATAATTTATATTGTATTAATAATTAAATTTCATTATCTGTATCTTTACCACACATTTGCCACACAGGTGTAGATACTGTAGGTTCAGTGAATGTTTACATTGCGCTAATTAGAATATACTGGACATTCAAAGCTAAGATTCAGCGCACTGTGTTAGAGGCTGGGATTTGATGAATTCATCATATATACAACCTTTGATCATCATTTATGTCCAGTTGAGAATGAATCTGTGCACTCACATATTAAATGAACTGAAATCAGTAGTGTGATCTCCAGTCTTGATATATTAAATGTGAGAACTGACAGCTGTTATTTTAATCACCCTGTCTCAGTTGTTTTAACTCTTAAGTATCACAAAGTAATGTGGTAACGTCTGGACTGACGAGTTTACTGTCAGAATTTTAATCGCTAGTTTAAAGGCTGTAGGCTGCAGCCGTTGCTCTAACACTGTATAAATGTAACAGGGCTCAGTGCTGGTACTAACAGTCTGAGCTGCTTCCAGCTTTGTTTGTGAAGAGCACAGCAGCTTACAAAACACATAGCTAGCTCTTACAGCTGCGACGTAAAATTTTCATAAGCTAAAATGAGCTTAAAATAACGGGGCTACGTGCGGTGATGCTAGCATTAGCCATGTTAGCACGTTACCTTCACAGGTGGTCAGACTGCATAAACAGGCACTCAGTCAGAGGTTGGGCTCTCCGTTTCGCTGCAGGGTCCCTTCATTCTTCACATATCCACGTGGAGCCGAGTGTAAATCCCGAGGCTGAACAGCCTTTGTACAAGCACACGCTTCTTAGGAGGGCGAAGCTATGAGCTAGAAAAATCCAGGCTGTGTCTGACCAACCAATCAGAGAGCTCCTTACATCCCACGGTGTGGCTAATTTGAATCCGGTTGTTCAGTCTGACGTCACTAGCCGTGTCTGGGTCTAAACTCCGCTGCAGGTCCATATATCAAACGATCACTACCCAGATAGCAAGGAGACATTGAACAGATGTTGATTTTCCATCTGAACCATCAGAATCGTCAGGATTGAAATGTCAACACAAAACCAATGTTGAAACAACATTGAAATACTGATGAAACCTGACACTGACATTGAAATAACATTGATTCACTGTTGTTCTGTCATCGTTGATTGTTGATCTATGTATAGTTGACAAGGTGACAACAATCACGTTGAAAAACCATCGATTTATGGTTGAGCGGGAAATTAAAGCTGCTACCACTTGGACTATTCCGCAGCACCCCTATCACATTGGTACATCCCTCCAGGTAACCATTGTCTTGTACAGTAGAGCGGGACATTAGATTTACTCTCAGCGGAATTGACCGGAGAAGGTATAAGTTCATGCACTGCACTGGCCTGCACCACGATTAGTATAAGGTAAGAATGAATGACTTTTGTTCTATTCGTTATTTCCACGGTTGCATTTGAATAACAGTAAAAAAAAACAAAACAAACTTGTTAATGTAAAGTTTCGGATAAAATGTGGGAGCCCGAAATTGTGTCTACTTTCTTCTTACAATCCGGCAACAAATAAATTGCACTGCAAACAAAGTCTATCAACAAAGAAAACATTTTCGTTTCATACTTTTCCGTTATATTTCCTTACAAAGCTAGCTTTAACGCTTCGAGGGTTCCTTTGTTCTTGCCGTCGCCTCGGCGCTTGACCCAGACTTTCGCTCTGTAGTTGCTTTTTAGCATAGTACTACAAAAAATTTTAAATCTGTGATATATGATTGATAAACGTAAAGGTAACTGTATAAATGTGTTCAATGACTTTGTTACTTTTAATGATTGGAGAGCACCCGCTTCGATTCGCACTCAATTCAAACTTTACGCTGCACGCTCACCTAACTTGCGTTTGCACCTTTTGTCCACACGTAAACTGCGTTTAGCATTTACGTGTGGACGAGGAAGATGGAGAAAACGCAGCGTCAAAGGTGTGCGCCTATTTTGACGCCACACTGTGCGCCAAGTTTTTGTCTCGGTGCCATGAATTCCTACAATGGCAGACTTAGACAAAATACTGTTAATGTTATTATCTTCAGTGTTTAAATGCTTACATATACGGGTTTGCTTGTAATTGTTGCCTATATACATTTTAAGCTATTATTTATTATTTAGTTTAATCAATAGATCAAGTTTTGTAGTGACTATGAAATATATTGTAATTATCTGTTTCCTGTTTATCCTAGACAGGGCAAAAAAGGACTCCAAATTAAAAAAAAGATAAAAATGAAAGACTGGTGCATTGTTCAGCACTGGTGGTACAGAAATAGTCCCTAGTTCATGGATAAATGGGGAGAAATTGTCATGGCCTCCATATCCTCTGTGAGACACATTCAGGATCCACGATGCAGTAAAGAGGAGAGTTCATCCTGGTTCAACATGGCTCACCTATGCACCAGTCCGACTTCTAATAAGCCATGGTGGGTATCATCTGGATTGGTGTTGTATAAATGTAACAATAACAAGTTTTTCATGTCCTAATTTATGTCTGGCCATACATTGTGTTTGTACTTCCAGACACATTTCACAAAGCAGAACGCAGTCTTCAGAAATATCTAAGTGAACACTGTGATACGTCTGACCTTCAGTCCGAAGCTGAAACTCAGACCAGTCATAAAAGAAAGCACAAGTAAAACTTTTTTTATTTCACAAACATATCTTTGATTGCTAAGAATTTATGATCTTGTCTTTTGTACATATCTGTGGTGCTTGCATACTGCAATATCACCACATAATATAGTCCAAAAAGTGGAAGCTTGTAAACTTTTTATAAATGCAAAGCCGTGTACACTTGTGCACTTCAAAAATTCCTTGTATACTGTACCTTCTTGCACATCTCCGTTTCCTGTGTGTGTTGTTATAAATTAAACTGTAACTTTAGGAAAAAATATTCCAAAAGCACATTTGTAATTACTTATGACCGTTTTCAACTTTTTTTCTTTAGACCAAATCCCCTGTACACATATAGTGACTCAGAGGATGAGCAGCCCACAAAGAAATGGTTTCCCCAGGCCCCTCGAGTGAAAATACCAGGTAATAAAATACTGTCTAGTGTCTTTGTACATATCTGTGTGTGACACAAGGAAACTTTTGACAAGTTGTCTGTATTCTTAAATACTTAAAAAAAATTATCTTTTTCTGTCAGACCTGACGAGAGCTGTTAACGAACTCCGTGAGGAGGTCAGAGCCATCCGCAATACCGGCTGCAATGAATCGGTAGATGCTGGGGTACTGCCTCTGGATTTGCCCTTGCACAACATTGAGGAGCTAAACAATGCAGAGCCAGCTCTTCAATCACAAGAGGCAAATAAGGCAATGGTAAGTATATAAAGGTTATATACACTTTGTAACTATAAAGTGTAATAGCTGTCAGATGTGATTTAAATACATAACAACGGCTTGTTGATTAAACACACAAGCACTTGCATACACATTTAAGACATGAGACACGCTAATTCCATCTCTTAAAATGTGTCTATAGGTGAGACGCTTTGCCTTGATTGGAAGGACCACACTGGAGGTGCGAGTCCGCCGTGTAATGGCTTATGCCATTACAAACGAGCTGGCCTCGGTACTAAACTGGGCAGGGAAAAAAACCAAGGACCAGACAAAGCAAAAAATGGCATTTAAAGATACAGCGCTCTGCAAATGCATATTTGGTAAGTTTTACTGTTTTTTTGCTATATTACTTTGTCTTTCTTAATAACAAGACTTTCATGTCCGGTTAATCTGGAGATGGAGTCTTTGGTCTTTGGCTTGTTTAGTCCTCGGGTTGTAGTTTGTACAGCCCGAGGACCCCATGTTTATTTTGTTTTAAAGGATACATGGCACACCATGCTAAGACTTCTCACTTTTTCCGCTCATAGCTCTTTGGGAATCAAATGCGGCAGTTTGCAGATTTACGCCTGGTGACTTTCATGTTTATCAGCCTAGGAGTTTACATACTTTCTCCCCACTGAAGACAGTTAACAAGAGCTTATTCACGTGCTCTAATTCACTTTTTTTGTTTGTGTGTGTGTGTGTGTGTATTTTTGTCCTAGATGGCCTGACGCAGCAGTTAGGGGCAAACTCTATGTCCGAGTTTGTCTTTGCGCAAGCAGTGCAGAAATGGCTCCGATACGCCCCAGATCGTTTGGGTGGTGCAGGACGCACATCATGCATCCCCATCCCAGAGTAAAAAATTACAAACTTCTGTGAAACATATAAATGTAAATAGGAAACTGTCTTTTAATAAAGTATTTAGCAAACGAAACATGACTATTGACCTTTTTTTTTTTTCTCTGTTACATCACATGCAATGCTTTCTTATTTTAGGATATTAATATTGACATGATACATTGTGAGACATTTGGGGTTTTTTTTTATAAAGGGTGTCCAATTTAAGGAATAAGTACAATTATGTGTTTAGGTGGTTTAAGTATTGATGGAAACATGCAGTAGTTTAGTATTGGTTAAAATACCTATAAAGAAAGGTAGATTTCCAGTCATGATTTAACTGTTGTTTTAATAAAAAGCAACTGTGCGAAAGAGGTGGAAAATCAACACCATAGCTCAACAGTGTTTCAATATCAGAATCTGACATTGTTTCAATGTCAACAGTATTAGAAAATACAACGTTGAATCAATGTCAGGTTTCAACATTGATTCAACATCAAAACCTGACGTTGTTTCAACGTTAAAAAAGGGTGCAAGAGTGACGTTAGGTCAACGTCACACTTCAACGTTGATTCAATGACACAGCCTGATATTGACTCAACAGTGTTTCAATGTTTCCTTGCTATCTGGGTATGGCATTACTGAGAGTTGAAAAACTGTCTAAAGTCTTTCATCTTTAATAAAATGATCAGCGTTCTGCTCTACCAGGTGTAACAATTGAGTTTAACATCCAGGCATCCATGAAAACGGAATTTATGACATTTAACGGAGTTAGAAGTTAGCAGGGAGTTAGCTCGCTAGCTTCTATCTAAATACAATATAGCATGTCCTGACTGCGGGGTTTTGGAAACAAATTAAAACGTACAGCTCTGCTATCTCTTCCAGCATAAATGAAGACAGAAAACTAAACAGCAGTGACGTTTGTAGGGTTACTGAAGTTGGGCTAGCTGGTATATAATGATGTGCTACGTGACCGCTAGCGACACAGCTATGTTAGCATAATATAAACAAGCTAACTTTTTTTCCACTCGATAAAAGTTAACATGAGTGTTCTCGGTGGTCAGGAACAAATGTAATCGCATGGCAGGATGCTGTAAAAGGACCAAACTTCAGCCAGGAGAACAACTGAGATAATCCATCCACAATACGAGGTTAGTCATTCTGCTGCATGGGCTGGGCTGTAGTCAAATCAAATCAAATCACTTTTATTGTCACATCACATGTGCAGGCACACTGGCACAGCACATGCGAATGAAATTCTTGTGTGCGAGCCCCACAAGCAACAGAGATGTGCAAACACAACAACACAAACGAGCAAAATACAAGAATGGCCAACCTGAAACTAATAAATATATGTACAATATATAATAGTGTATGCATTTCTGGATGTGTATACTAAATATTTTCCTACGTGTGTGTGTGTGTGTGTGTGTGTATACACATTTTTACAAATTAAATAGTAAAAATAAATAAATAAATAATAATAATAATAATAATAATAATAATAATAAAATATATTAAATATACAGAGTTGAATATGTGCAAAACAAGTGGCATTTATATACAGTGTGGAGTGCATAATGTTGAAGTTCCAGTAGTGAAGCTGAGGTGTCTATGACGTGTTCAGCAGTCTGATGGCCTGATGGAAAAAGATGTCTCTCAGTCTGCTGGTACGGGACCGGATGCTGCAGAACCTCCTTCCTGATGGAAGCAGTCTGAACAGTTTATGGCTGGGGTGACTGGAGTCCTTGATGATCCTCCCCGCTTTCCTCAGGCAGCGCTTCCTGTAGATGTCTTGGAGGGAGGGAAGCTCACCTCCAATTATCCGTTCAGAGCACCGCACTACTCGCTGGAGAGCTTTGCAGTTGTAGGCGGTGCTGTTGCCATACCAGGTGGTGATGCATCCAGTGAGGATGCTCTCAATGGCACAGTGATAGAAGGTCCTGAGGATGCGGGGGCTCATGCCGAATCTTTTCAGTCTCCTGAGAAAGAAGAGGCGCTGCTGCGCCTTCTTCACTGTTTTGTTTGTGTGTACTGACCACGTAAGATCCTCAGCCAGATGTACTCCAAGGAACCGGAAGCTGCTCACTCTCTCCACAGCAGCGCCGTTGATGGTGATGGGGGTGTGTACTTCTCTGCACCTCCGGAAGTCCACTATCAACTCCTTTGTCTTTGCGACGTTGAGGGTGAGATGGTTGTCTTGACACCAGTGGGTCAGGGCGCTGACCTCCTCCCTGTAAGCCGTCTCATCACCGTTGGTGATAAGACCCACCACTGTAGTGTCGTCCGCAAACTTCACAATGATGTTGGAGCTGTTAGTGGCTGTGCAGTCGTAGGTGTAGAGTGAGTACAGGAGAGGGCTCAGTACACACCCCTGTGGAGCACCAGTGTTCAGTGTGATGGGGGATGAGGTGATGCTGCCTAGTCTGACCACCTGGCGTCTGTCAGACAGGAAGCTAAGGATCCAGCTGCAGAGGGAGCTGCTCAGTCCTAGATCCTGCAGTTTCCTGTCCAGCTTCGAGGGAACGATGGTATTGAATGCTGAGCTGTAATCTACAAACAGCATCCTCACATACGTGTCTCTCTTCTCCAGGTGTGACAGGGCAGTGTGTAGTGTCAGGGCTATGGCATCATCAGTGGACCTGTTGTGGCGGTATGCAAACTGTAGAGGGTCCAGTGAGTCGGGTAGTGCAGAGCAGATGAAGTCCCTGACCAGCTTCTCGAAGCATTTGCTTACGATGGGGGTCAGGGCTACAGGTCGCCAGTCGTTCAATGAGGAGATGGTGGAGGATTTGGGTACAGGGACGATGGTGGTCATTTTGAAGCAGGCTGGGACTACAGACAGAGAGAGGGAAAGGTTGAAGATGTGCGTGAACACTCCAGCCAGCTGAGCCGCGCATGACCTGAGGACGCGGCCGGGAATCCCGTCCGGACCAGTAGCTTTGCGTGCGTTCACCTTCCTGAAGCACTTCCGCACATCCTCCTCAGACACAGTGTGCGCACTGACGTCATCCGCGGTGCGCACACTGTCCGGTCTCATGGTGTTCGCTGTTACATCCTAAGGAGAGGTCAACAGTGATCACTGACTGTTTTAGGAGCTTTTTGAGATCAAATAGAAGAAAATACATAACATTAAACATGTTAACAACACAAAAGCCATATTAAACGCAGACTACTTTAGACCCGGAAGTAGGATTCGCCGCGTCATCACTGAACGACCGGATAGCAGCAGGATTTTTAAAATGAAGTTGTTAATACAACTGCTAATCCACATGTTAATCCGTGAGCGAACAGGAAAGGGAAATGGATTTTGAAATGCAGTTTATTAAAGTGCAATTCGAAAAAGGTTTTTGAAATGAAGACTTAAAAAGCATTTTAAAAATCAGTTTATTAAATTGGAATTCAAAAATGAATTTACAAATACACATTTTGTTCTACAATTCATTATTTAAGCACAGAATTTTTTATTTCGATGCGTGTGGCTCTTGTGGTCCTCCATACACATCTGGCTGCAGTGCTTCACTCACTGTGGGTTCAGGTTCCACTGTAATAGTTGGTCTACATGTTACAGGTTCTATGAATAGACAGTCTGTGGAGTGGACAGGAGCAGATGTGCAGGCTGTCTTTTTATAACACAATGTGCCAATGGTAAGCAGCTCATTTGTCTGATCTGAAAATTTACTTCAAATTCCCTATATATATTTATAGCCAAATCACACCACAATCTATTAGTTGATTCATATTTTATAATAATCTATTTCTGCTACATAGAAACGGTGCTTATACAGAGTTTGTTTTAAAATATTTTCCCTTTTTTTAATATATATTTTTTTTAATTTTTTAATGAATAAATCAAAAGTCTCTATGACAGAGTTGATCTTGGTTACACATCAGTGACTTGCTGTCTTGAGGATGTGCAGACTTTTTCCAACAGTTTTCCAATTTAACTACATGTGATATTTCTGCTGTGCACTGGATGTACTGACTTATCAGTGGCTTCACTTTGACAGTATGTTTCATGTGTTTTCTGCAGACTGAGCAGCTTTTTGTTGACAGGTTTAAATATCTCCATTTTGGCCAAAGATATACAGTAATTGCTAGGTCCCAATGCACACTTCAAACTAGCAGCGCAGCCAAAGCAGACACTCTTGTGTCTGATGGCTTCTTTGTGAATGTGGCTTCTGGGTTGGTGAATATACTGCGCCCATGAACTGAAACTATTTGCTCAGATGATTTTTTTTTATCACACTACAGAAAAAACTATTCCATATCCCCTCACCTGACAAGTCCTATTTGACCTCCTGGTTATACTCTTAAAAAAATGTATCTAAATAAGTCCACACATTCCAGGTGTGGTATTTATGTTGCCAATCAGTAATGTAGGCTAGATAAAATAGAACTTTTTTTTAAATACGTATGTGTTATTGTAGGGTCTACCTTACAATATCAATGTTCTTGTGATTTGGCTCTGTATCAATAACATTTAAAATTGAATTCTATATAATAGAAGTTCAACGCTAAAAAAACCCAATAAAATTTGAATTCAGACAACATTTTTTAATCACGTGAGTTTCAGTTTTTTTTTTGTATGAAACTAGCTGTTAGAAGTGTCCTCCAAAGAACTACTTTTTACTTTGACTATATTTCATAGCCTGTTTTTTTCTTTTAATTAAGTTTTTTTTTTTTTTTATCAATATCTGTATTTTAACTTAAGTGTACTTTCACCACCTCTGCACAGTAACATTTAAGACATCTGTGGTGTTTCCTACCCTTTCCTGCCTTATCCTTTTCTTACTCAGAACCATGATCTCCGTTTGCTTTGATTGTAGAGAGTACCAAACAAATCATCAGTATATTTTATGTCTCATAGGCTATAATAATAATTTTTACAATATTTAGTCTGGCTAATTAACCTGCAACATAAAAAGGTGCCAAAATCACCAGTTAAATCTGAGAGTAAAAATAATCTTCAACCCTTTGTCTTTAAAATTATAAGCTATAAATATCCCTTCCTCACTACTCTCCGAATTATAATGTCCAAAAAACACATTGCGTATAATTGAGTGGCCAAGAAGAACAAAACTGCATCTTTTGTGCCCCAAGAACAGCCGCGCCATCATCACCCAAAGTAAGATAGCTAAAGACATCAGCTCTGAAGAGATCCTAATGATTGAGTTGTCTGTTGTTTATCTGGATGTGTGATTGAGGTTTAGCAATTCTTATTGAACATTCTTTTTCAAAGAATGAAAGATGACACAGTGAGATAAAATAGATAAAACTGAACAAATTCACATGTAAACAGATTCATAATATGTAAATAACAATCTGCATCATATGCCTGTGGCTGCAGATTTGAGGCCATGCCTCTCTACACTATTCAGTAGACGATGTAATTTCCTGGAGAAGCCTCTTCCCATTGTGAAGTGCTGATCTGATTGCTTTTTCTGTGAAGCCACACAAGTGTTGCAGCTCTGAGTGAATTTATTAATCATTGAAATCTTCAGCCAAAACAGCAGGTGAGTTTGGAGATATTGAAAAAGTTTGTCTGAAACAGCTACCATACTACCGTACTTAGCAAAAACATAAAATGTCAGACTGACAACTGAGAAAGTCCATGATGTTGGGCAGGAATGAATTTATACACATTTCCGGAGGAAAAAATATAAAAGGTTATTATTCATTCATATTCAAAGACACTCAATCTTATTGTTGGGGTCTATTTCAGTTGGGCTTGCATGGTCCTTTGCAAATCACAGTCAGTGAGAATGTTTTACTCATGTGTAGGTTTTAATTAAAAACACTGTGTTATTAATTAGATCCTGGTTCCTGGTTGAATTAGATGACTGCATCTCTCGATGCGTGAATGGTCTGGAAAGATAATGTTTCTCAGGCTGCAGGGTCACAGATGAAATCTCAAATTTCAACCACCCACATTCTTCTGAATGTGTTTATTCTCCGAAGGCCACTATCACAGAAGATATAATTTCTTGTAGAAACTCATTCACAGGACAAAAAACAAAACAAAATAAATTACATTCACAGATTTCACCCTTGATGATGTGATACGTACAAATAAGTCAAAGTGCATGTTGTAAGTGTTTTTTGTGTTTGTTTTGTTTTTAAAAAAGGCTGAGGGTAAAAAAGTAGTGCATTTTTTACTGGCACAATTGTAATTTAAAGGGTTGTCTTTAGAAATACGGCAAGAGAATGTGAACAAAACAATCAAACCAGCATAAGTGGATCTCTGGTTTTCACTTGAAACATAAAAGCCTTTGCCATAGAAGCTGACCAAAGCTGACTGGACTGATTAGAAAAGAGTATGAAATCTTTTTTCATGTGCTCTCCCTTCTTCCAGAATTTTTTGGAATGTCTTTGCTCTGCACAGACTGCAGCAGAAAAAAACAGCCCCTTAACTCAAGTTGTTATGGAGTGGTGTTTCTTTTGAGGATGATTAATGAAGGCTTCTATCCACAAAACCAGAAGTGTTCTTCCTCATCAGACAAGCGATGCTGATTAAGCAGCTGAAGTGTTCTCTGATTACTGGCCCACCTCTTATTCCTACTTCTTTTTCTCTTGGCCTAATATAAATTGGTGTGTGCGTGCGTGCGTGCGTGCGTGCGTGTGTGTGTGTGTGTGCGTGCGTGCGTGCGTGCGTGTGTGCGTGCAGTGTCTGAGCTGATGTGATGAGCAGCGTTTTTTTCAGGAAGGAGGGGATCTGCAACTCCCAATGCTCCCCACCTGTCCATTAGTTCTAGATGACTAAGTCTACTTCAGCTTTCATCACTCTGATATCCACACAGAGGCCAGGCCAGGGTTTGAAGCGATCCACCAGATGGGGCGTTCAGCCCGCTAGCAGCTGGACTCTCTGCAGTCCACTGCTAAAATACTGACATTCCATTTCAGCCTTACACATGCTGGACGGCTAAAATTATGTTTTTTGAGTGCTGAACTTTTAATAACTTCATCCACTAGGTCACAGGAAAAATGAGGGTTAAGTTTTATTTTACCCGCTTTTTAAACAGGCACCATTTCAAAAACTAGAAGATACTACCTTTCAATGTCTTGCATGCATTCTGTTAACCATTGCTTGTAAATTCAGTAAACTTTAGTGCAGTTTTTTGTCAACGACAATTGATTATATTTACTAATTATTAGTAATGTTATAATTTACATGTATTTGTCATTAACTTCCTTATTAAAATAAATTAATCAGTTGCATATAGATTTGTTTATTATTTATATATAAAAGGCCATGCAACAACAAAAATATTAAAAACATTCCAGAATTTTCCACATCCAAGCTTGTCATGTAACGCATTGTGTTTTTGCAGAAAAGTCATCTTCAAAAAACACACAGTGAAAAAAATTAAATCAACATCATGAGATGATGACCTGGTCTTGATGTTTCTAAACAAGAAAAAAAGAAACAGAGATTCAATGATTTAATGCCAAATAGTCTGAGTGGTCTGGTGTATTTATTTGGGTCAGAAAAGTTAAGCATGATACATGTATGCTGTGCTCGTTCATTTGCACAGTATCTCAACTAGATGCAATACGTGTGGCTAGTTTAGTTTGTTTGGCAATTGTCTTTTGCAGTATAGTTTAAATTTATGAAGGCAGACAAAAGTGAATTTTTTTTTACATTTTGTTTGTGTAATTTTACTATTCAAATATTCTCTATAGTATCACAAACTTGTGATGTAAATGGCTTTCACGTGCAAATTTCTGCTGAATTTGTAAAACCCATTAAAGCTCTTTCAATACTAAACTGTTGTGTTAGGTTTGATAAATACATAAAAGGACTGGCAGTCAGTTTAGCTTCACCCATTTAAAATTGTGCCAGCATTAAATTAGTTTGGTATTCTATTAGAATATGCATGCCAGGAAAATATCACTTTGTAGATTGATATGGATGAAGAATAGCACATAAATGAGGAATGTTGTGTGTTTCCCTATTCAAAGGACAGCACAGAGCTATGGTTTGTCAATCATTATAAAATGTCCCAACAGAGTCAGCTTTGACAAGTCAGTACGAAATCCAACGACACTGAGTAGCTGAGCGGTCAGCATACACATGCATAAACTGTCACTGGAGCCTCCTGAGTGCTCTCCAAAATGTTTATAGTATACACATAATTCATATTTGTTTACCTACTTATGTGCTCCTAGTGGGAAATGATGATCACTTGAAACAGTATTAGCATGTCAAATATTATACCAAATTTTGCAGGGCCACTCTGGGATACAGTTTGTTGAGCAAAACAAAGAGTTGCTATTGATTGTTCTCCTGTTTGACCAAATAGCTGCTCTGCACCTGTGTCAATCATTTTATTATGGTACACATAGCCCTCTAACACATTTACCAGGCAACCTACTCTTGAGTGTGTCACTCAAAGTGCTTCATGTGACTTCATTTAAATCAGTCACTTGATCTCTCCAAAGTTATTTTGATGTGTTTTTAATGATGTAAATACATTTCTGTAATCTAAACATACATCATCTGAATTTAAATGAAATAAAGTAAACTGAAACTAAAGGCTGCTGACTATTTTTTTATCTTTCTTGACTAAAAATTACACATGATGTACAACAGCCTAACAAAATTGTCACGGTGTTTTGATTTTTGTATCATTATTATTGGTCTTTGGTTTCATCTTGGTTTATGATTGCTAGTGTTTTGGTTTCTGTTTTGCATTTCTAGCTCTTTGGTTCTCCTGGGTTTGTGATTTCTAGTTCTTAGGTTTAGTTCAGCCCTCGTATTTATTCTCTTGTCCCCGGTCACTGAAAACTGAGATTTTTTAAATACTCCGGTCAGGGTGGATATTTTTGAAAACTCAGTTTTTGCATTTGTGTGGACGAGAAAAACGCAGCATCAAAGGTGTGCGCCTTTTTTGACGTCACACTGTGCGCCACGTTATTGTTTCAGTGAAATGAATTTCTACAATACTGTTAATTGTACTCTCTGCAGTGTTTAAATGCTTACATATACACACACAGTTACTGTCCCTCCACATACAGTGGGGCAAAAAAGTATTTAGTCAGCCACCGATTGTGCAAGTTCCCCCACCTAAAATGATGACAGAGGTCAGTAATTTGCACCAGAGGTACACTTCAACTGTGAGAGACAGAATGTGAAAAAAAACAACCCATGAATCCACATGGTAGGATTTGTAAAGAATTTATTCGTAAATCAGGGTGGAAAATAAGTATTTGGTCAATAACAAAAATACAACTCAATACTTTGTAACATAACCTTTGTTGGCAATAACAGAGGTCAAACGTTTACTATAGGTCTTTACCAGGTTTGCACACACAGTAGCTGGTATTTTGGCCCATTCCTCCATGTAGATCTTCTCGAGAGCAGTGATGTTTTGGGGCTGTCGCCGAGCAACACGGACTTTCAACTCCCGCCACAGATTTTCTATGGGGTTGAGGTCTGGAGACTGGCTAGGCCACTCCAGGACTTTCAAATGCTTCTTACGGAGCCACTCCTTTGTTGCCCAGGCGGTGTGTTTTGGATCATTGTCATGTTGGAAGACCCAGCCTCGTTTCATCTTCAAAGTTCTCACTGATGGAAGGAGGTTTTGGCTCAAAATCTCACGATACATGGCCCCATTCATTCTGTCCTTAACACGGATCAGTCGTCCTGTCCCCTTGGCAGAAAAACAGCCCCATAGCATGTTTCCACCCCCATGCTTCACAGTAGGTATGGCAACTCAGTATTCTTCTTCCTCCAAAACACAACGAGTTGAGTTTATACCAAAAAGTTCTACTTTGGTTTCATCTAACCACATGACATTCTCCCAATCCTCTGCTGTATCATCCATGTGCTCTCTGGCAAACTTCAGACGGGCCTGGACATGCACTGGCTTCAGCAGCGGAACACGTCTGGCACTGCGGGATTTGATTCCCTGCCGTTGTAGTGTGTTACTGATGGTGACCTTTGTTACTTTGGTCCCAGCTCTCTGCAGGTCATTCACCAGGTCCCCCCGTGTAGTTCTGGGATCTTTGCTCACCGTTCTCATGATCATCTTGACCCCACGGGTTGAGATCTTGCGTGGAGCCCCAGATCAAGGGAGATTATCAGTGGTCTTGTATGTCTTCCATTTTCTGATGATTGCTCCCACAGTTGATTTTTTCACACCAAGCTGCTTGCCTATTGTAGATTCACTCTTCCCAGTCTGGTGCAGGTCTACAATACTTTTCCTGGTGTCCTTCGAAAGCTCTTTGGTCTTGGCCATGGCGGAGTTTGGAGTCTGACTGTTTGAGGCTGTGGACAGGTGTCTTTTATACAGATGATGAGTTCAAACAGGTGCCATTCATACGGGTAACGAGTGGGGGACAGAAAAGCTTCTTACAGAAGACGTTACAGGTCTGTGAGAGCCAGAGATTTTCCTTGTTTGAGGTGACCAAATACTTATTTTCCACCCTAATTTACGTAAATTCTTTACAAATCCTACCATGTGAATTCATGGATTTTTTTTTCACATTCTGTCTCTCACAGTTGAAGTGTACCTCTGGTGCAAATTACTGACCTCTGTCATCATTTTAAGTGGGGGAACTTGCACAATCGGTGGCTGACTAAATACTTTTTTGCCCCACTGTATACAACTCGCTTCTGCTTCTATGCTCCATCCTTGTTTACTATTTCCCACCAAGGCTTCTAGACTTCTGATTGGCCAACATTTCTACACGGTTAGGAATATATCGCCACCTGTTGCTTTGGCATGTTCCTAGCAGCGTTTTCCTTCATTTCTGCGTTTATGTGTGGATGGGATTTTTTATTTTTTATTTTTTTTAAACAGAAAATCTCCGTTTTCAAAAATACCCGTGTACGTGTGGACGTAGCCTTAGTCCTCAGTGTTTCCCTGTTTGTGGTCGCGTTGTTAACGTACGCAATCTCTTCATGCTCTGTTTCTCCCTCGTGTTCCTGGCGAAATCCTAGTTCCTAGTTTCTGGTTTAGTAAGCATGCATTCTGAGAGCACAGTGTTGGGATAATATGATACTATAAAGACTCTAAGATAGGATGGGGCCTGGTAATTTAGGACTTTGCAGTAATATTGTTATACAATGTGTGTATATGTAGCTCATATTTTTCCCATTTGATCTTAAACACAGGATTCAATTTTAAATTTTCTCACATCTCACATACAAAGGTGACTATTTACATGGGAATATGGAAAATAGAGAGCTGTGGTCAAGAATATTACACTCTTCGTGAATTAAAACTCACAACAAGAAAATGCTGTGCATCAGGACAGGCAAGTGGGCATCTACTGATCGGAAGATTAGTGGTTTGCTTCCTGGCTAGTGATGTTTGATTCGTGAACGAATCGTTTAATACTCGAGAATCACTTTACTGACTCGTGAATCATGATTCACAAGCCCAACTGACTCATCCCTGTTGCTGTTAGCAAACTAATTCCATTAGTAGAAATATATCTAGCTTATAATTAAAATTGTGTGGTGGGGGGGGGGGGGGGACAACAGCCAGTTTCTTAACAAAAGCATTTCTGCTCTGAACTGGAAGAAAAAACTCTTGAGTAGAAGCTCACATCAAGAAAATAGCTCCTTGGTTCACAGTAGCATCGCCCTGCTAACATGCTAACAGCACATTTGAGCTACTCACCCCCTCCCTTCCTGTGCTGAATCGTAAGCGTAAGCAAATCACTCAGGACTCACTAACCCCCTCCCTCTTGTGCTGAATCATAGAGCGAACGAATCACTCAAGACTCACTAACCCCCTCCCTCCTGTGCTGAATCATAGGCGTAAGCGAATCACTCAGGACTCACTAACCCCCTCCCTCCTGTGCTGAATCATAGAGCGAACGAATCACTCAAGACTCACTAACCCCCTCCCTCCTGTGCTGAATCATAGGCGTAAGCGAATCACTCAGGACTCACTAACCCCCTCCCTCCTGTGCTGAATCATAGAGCGAACGAATCACTCAGGACTCGCTCACCCCCTCGCTCCTGTGCTGAATCATAGAGCGAACGAATTACTCACTCACCCACCCCCTCCCTCCTGGCTCACAGCTTCTTCTTTTTCTTGGTTGGCAACCAATGTTAAGGCGCATTACCGCCCCCTGGCTCACAGCTCAGTGGACATTTAGATGAGAAAATATATATTTGACACATTTAAGGAAAATACTAATAAAATAAAAATAAACAAAAAAAATGATTTTTAAGCAATTTTGATAGGAAATTGCTTAATTTTGGAAATTTTTTTGCTCTATAAAATAGTTTTTTTTTTGTTTTGTTTGTTTTAGAATCATTCATCTTAGCAGTAGGATTTACATGAAAAGAGAAACAAATTAAGTTTGAGCGAAAATGTAAATTTTTTGCACTCTCTGGTCAACTGACTCAGTGAATCAAATGACTCAAAAAACCCAATTCACTTTGGTGAGTGACTGATTAAAACTCGATTCAGTATAATGAATCAAATTTACCATCACTATTCCTGGCTCCTCCAGTCTGCATGCCAACTAACCCCAAGTTGCTCTCTGATGCATCCATCGGAGTATGAATGTTAGCTAGGAAGCACTAAAAGCTTAGAAGACAGTGCTTGTGTGAATGGGCATGTTGTATAGAGTGCTTTGAGTACTCTGGGGGAGTAGAAAAGCACTATATAAGAATCAGCCCATTTACAAGTCCAATGTATAAAGACATCTTCCTCATTCATTATTCCTTGCTAAAACAACAAAGTGCAGCTAAATATTTTTTAATTAAGCAATTATGCGTTCCTTGAACAAACAGATCTAATTTAGCATATCATGTAAACCTATTGCTTATTATCTTTTACTGTCGACAGTGGGATGAACCTGGGCATGTGCGCGCACACACACACACACACACACACACACACACACACACAGAACAAACCCAGTTGTGCAAAGAAATTTGGAAAAACACCATCATCAGCTTGTCCGCTGTGGCTGACGACGCAAATAGCAGCTGTGCTTGAGTTGGAGATCAGTGAAGCCAGTCTCTTTGTAGATGTATTGTCACCAGAAAAAAAAAAAATCTGCTTCTTCCTCAGGCAGGCCTGTGCTACAATTACTGATGAAAGACCCCATCTGAAGATGACACTGATTTAACAAGCAGCCTCAAATGAAAAAGTGCTGTACTGAATGATAAATAGAAAGGTATTAAAGAGGTAAATCTGTCAGAGAAGGTATTTGTCCTTGAGCCCAGATACACACACTGTCTGCTGTATGCATGTGGCCGATAGTAAGAAATCTCATTGTCAAAAACAGAAAACTTTCTACACTCATACACTTGTTAACAAAAAAAGACTCTAGTATTGTCTCTCTCATCAAATATATGTGCATTCAGTTTTCATTAGCACTATCACAGCTTAAAAGTCAAACATTCACTGAAAATTCTTTCTCATTTTAAGAAAATAGAAACACCACAGCTGGAGTGGTGTCCTAATTAATTGATGAGATGAGAAGCATAACACATGAAACACTAATTAAAAACTCCAGGCACCATGTGCTGCCTATATGCATTTGCAGACTTTATTGTTCACAAGCAAGTTGATTCAAACCCTGATTCTGGGTTACTGAGAAGTGCAGTATAATAACATGAAAGACAGTTAAAATGGCAGGTAACATAATTGGAAAAACATCTTTACTGCCTGCGCTGTTTACCTTATAGATTAATAAATATACACATTCCACCATTTTAATAAATGTTTTACAGACTCATGGATGGATGGGTCGATAGATGGATGTTTGTATGGAAATTAAATACATGTTAAAGAAATTAATTTCCAATAGAGCCTCTAAGGAAAGGGTTACTCAAAAAGGTTTGTATGGAAATTTTTACACAGTAAAATTCACTGAGTAAATTTTACTCAAATTGAAAAAAAATTTACTCTAAAAAAGACAGTATTTGGTCCCAGTCTAAATGGAGTAAAGTTTACTCTTACGGTAGAGTTAAACTTTCAGAGTTAAATCTACTCTATTCACTGCAAATATTTTAATACACATGATGATAATTTACTCAGTTTAGTATAAAATAAAAAC
This sequence comes from Maylandia zebra, assembly GCF_041146795.1. Taxonomy (NCBI): domain Eukaryota; kingdom Metazoa; phylum Chordata; class Actinopteri; order Cichliformes; family Cichlidae; genus Maylandia; species Maylandia zebra. Next base: position 32,268,165 of record NC_135181.1, on the reverse strand, counting down.
AACTCCACCCTAATTTTACTCTGAGTAGAACAGAATTTTACTCTACATAGTATTTTATTCTAAATAGAGCAGAATTTTACTCAGAATTGAATTCTAATTTATTTCAAATAGAACAACATTTTCACTCCAAATAGAATTTAAATTTTACATACAACTAAATTTTACTCTAAATAGAATTAAAAGAAGAAAAATATGTGACTTTATTTCGCCCTCTATGTATTATCATTCACTGCAAGGTACAATAAATAAATCAGAAATTATTTATATTTTAACAGCCACCTTTATTGTTCACAGGAAACAGTATGGTACAATATAAAAACTGGAATCACTATCACTGTATGACACCTGTAAATCAAATGCTTTACAACAGAAAAGCTCTTCAACACAAATTACATGAGGTCCATCTCTTGTACACAAAACTTGAACCCAGAAAATGTGCCATAAACTTGAGCACAACCAAACTGGCCACATTTAAGACGAAGAGTCTTACCAGAACAAAGTCCATGGATCACTTTGAAATGCTTTATCAAGGAATTAGCATTTGTCTGGGACCTCTTGCAAATGAAACAAAACATTCCAGTTCAACACTCTTAGTAGAAAAAAAAAATTCAACGCAGCATCCGAGCCCTCAACTCTGCAACCCTAGGATTCACTTGGGTTGTATCAACATCTATCTCGTAAATGGTGGTCTGCAGGAAGTTGTACATATTGACCAGATCGTGGTCATATGACGTACCAAAGACAAAGTGAGCTTTGAAAAGCTCATTAAAACAAGCAAGAGAGCCTGGTGACTTACAAGGGACTGCATGTTTGTCTATCACAATGAAGTACTTGTGAATCACATTCCTCTGAGTGCCCACTGCAAGAAGGTATGGTTGAAGGCTCTCTGTGATGCCATCGAGATGCCCCTGGATGCTAGTTCCCGTCTGTGACACAAAGACAGATAAACGTTCCAACATGATAAGACTTCGGTTAAAAAACAAGAAGCTGACAGAATTAAGGACAGATACAAAACAGACAAAACTAGTTCAATTTTAACTACTAGCTTGTCAAAACTAGTATCTGTTATCTGTATATCTACAAAAATCTATATGCAGATATAATCTATATAAATATGTTAATTACCATGACAGTTAATTTGTTGAAATTGTAGCATTTCTATTTACAATGAACTTAAAGTTTGGAATGACTTGTTGTTTGTGTACTTTACTCAAGTGATAAAAGAAATGTGTGATGTTGCAAATACAGCCTACATATGGTTGTGGAAGACATAAAGGCTGCTTGACTGAGCTGTATACATCTCTTGGTAATGACTAAATTCATAGTTGTATTTAAACATACACCTTTTAGTTCATCTGAAATATTGTTATCAATGTAAATATAACTAGTTATGTTTCCTTTACTGTAACTTTACCTTGACAAACTTGACAAGATGGTCACAGGCTTGTCTGGCTGAGAGCTTTCCTGGTCTCTTGCGGCCATGAGGTGATGGTGGTAACAGGTGTACAAGGATCAAAATGGATGACATGTCACTGTCCCATCCTGGAAACATAAGTAAATTGGAAACAATAATTAGCTGCCAAAACACGTTATCTGCAACTGTGTTAACACTTACATTATAAAGTTTTGAAAAAAAAAAAGCGACAGCAGGTGACGGTGTTACACTTTCAAATGCTCCAATTAAAACACAACAATAAAATTCCATTTATTTTATCTCACCATTTTCCACTTCTATTGTGCATTCAGCATTTTGCACAAGGTACTGAAGGTCATCTGATTGCGTGAGACTACGGCTTTGTTTGAGGACTTTCTGCTTGTAGATAGTGGGCCACTTCTCCAGGAACTTCACAGAGGTGGCTTCATCGAACATCAAAGTAAAATCTTGTTCAATCTGCAGAAGAGATGAAATTAAGTTTTTGAAACTCCTTGTATCAAACAACTTTTATGCTCACTTTTTTCTCAGATGCACCTCAACTTATAAATGTAACAGTGAGGGAAGTTGAAGGTAAGATAAACATACTAATCCTCCTATATCCAGGAATCTTGGGAAGTCCAAAAAGATATCAGATGACTTCACTGGATCATGAATCATATTTTGGCAATAGTTGAAGGTCTGCTTCATCTTCATCATAACAATTCCTTCATCAGCTGTATGTTTCATCAGTGCAATAGCCTCAGAACACAAGCTGTCTGTCATTAGGCAGTTGTCTTCTCTGAAACAGTCTCTATCAGATGTTGGGCCCCCTAACAGTGGATATGAATAAGACAAAAAAGTGACACCGTGTCCTACAAGGCTTGAGAACTCAGCTAGAATTTTCATGCATGCAGTTTAGTCTCCAGATGAGTGAGACTTGAATTATAACTACTAACAATATCACATACCCATTTGCGTTTTTGACATTCTGGGAGTCCATTAGAAGCTTCCTTTTGGATAAACTTCAATCTCCAAGCCAGATACCCACTCCCATCTTCTGCATTGTAAAAATGCTCCTAAAATTAAATGAAATATTTTAATTAACATGTTAAAATATATTTACACTTTCAATCTGAAAATTGCAGCAATTGAGCTCCCTTGCTCGGGACTGGAGCGCTGAACTCTAAAGGGATTTAAATAATGAGAGTTAAGAAAAGGCAGCACAGAGGAAAGTCCTGCGAAAAGAAAAACATCTTCAGCTTTACTCAATCCAGAGCCAAACTGTTAAGTAAATTCTACATATATTTCATGCCTGAAAAATGTCTTACATTCACGAGTGAAAAGTAAATTATTTGAACTTATTCTTTTTTGTACTTACATAGCCCAGCCTGCTCCTAGGATCAGCCAGGTATGGGAACAACGTGATGATACCCTTTGCATATTTCTCTTTAACACGTCTTGAAGGACTTGTCCTACACAGACAAACACAAAGTTGAAAGTCTAAATACCACCTCTAAGAAAATAAATGAATGAATAAATGATAAATGAATTTATCATATATATACTTATGAAATAACTATGTCAGCATACCCATGTTCACTTGTCATATGTGCAACTAATATCTTGACCGTCTGCTATCCGTTAGGCTTTTTGTCCGGGCATACTCATTGATGATCCTCTCTCCTCCTGGTTTGTTCTTTAGAACATCTTCAACCATCGAAGTTACAGTAAAATAGAGCGATATAATAATATATAATCAATATATCATAAATATTTTTCTTGTGATACTAAAAAAGCTTTCAGGTTCGTTCTAGATCAAATCAAAGGTCTATAGTCACGAATACATGTTATTTTTTTAAAGTATGTTTTAGTATAGAATTGAGGTTCATTAGATATTCATGATCACTGTGCTTCAAAGCCACCTAAAGTTCTGTTAAAAAGCACAAATAATTACCCTTAAATTTGTCTGTCTCTCAAGCACACTAACTTTTTATGTTGCCGATCTGGTCTACAATTTGCAGACCTGTGCTGAAGGAAAGACAGCAGAATCTTGTGCTTTTATGACAGTGATAATAATACATATAATATATTCAAATTTGTGTCAACTTTCTGAAAGGGTATACAGCAAACTACATAGCTTATTCGGGCAAGAGAAGTGTCGTCAGCTCTCCGTCTTGTTGTAGGACTGTGTTCCAATAATATGGTGTCATCAGAGTCCACTTCAATTTCTCCACTGGAACTGGTAAAGGAGGTGCTTGCAGAAGAATCTATCAAATCATAAAAATTATAGAGGTCACTTTTGTGCTGCCCCTGACTGCAACAATGAGGTTCATGTAGCTGGGTTTGTAAAGTGCTTTATGAGTGAGCAGTGTTGAAGATTTTTAGTTGTAGTGCCTTGATGTTCCTGTTTTAGCCAATGAGTGACAGAATCGATAACACAAACTAATTTAAGTTTATTAGTCACAACCAACCACATGACATCACATTCCATAACAAACAGAAAATCTTTTTAAATGTTTAGCAGTTATTTCTTTAGTCCAGCTTCAGAAATAGTTAAATCCATGTCAGTTTTTGAGAGCAGGGCTCCATGATGTAAATTAGCCTTTATATGTTTAGTGTTTCATGTCTTCTTGCCTTCTTGTTTAAGTTTGTATGATGGTTAGTGTTATTTACACAATCATAAACATTGTAGTACCCAGCAAAATATAGGATTATTTGAAAACAATTCAGTAAATTTATTAGCTTGCCTTACACAGAACATGTTCTACTAGCCAGGACTTAAAGCATGAATGACACAGTGGGTCAGTGATTGAGTGATTCTAGTGACATTTACCTTTCTGCAGATGTTAGATTTTTCTTTGCTTAAGTTAAAATGCTGTTACCAAGCTGATGGGACATTAAACTGTTAAAAATTCCATCAGGGATAGAAACTCATCATTATTCCATTTCCGTGGGATCCTGAAAAAAGTTTGGCCAATCTTAATATTTGGACCAAGTAATTTGATAGGACAACTGACTGTGCTTACGTAACTGCTCACACCCTCTCAACTTGCAACCAGGAAATAAACTGGACTGTGGTTTCTCTCCCCACTACCCGGTCAATTAAAAGTTTAAAAATGACGATGATGATGACATTCCAAGATACTTACCATCTGGATTTGGACCTTCTGCTTGACAAATCTCTAGCACACCAAGGTTTTGTTTTTTCATAAGGAAATCAAAAACATCCTCATCAACTTCAGTCTTTGAGTCATCAAAAACTTTGAAGTCCAAGTTTGGAATGTTGAACTTCTTGGCAACTGTGAACATTATAAAATTGCATTATACATTTGAAATTAATACCAGAACAAGGCAAAAAAAAAAGTGAAATTACATAAACTGAACCAGAAAAAAAGCCTAAACATTTGGTATAGCAGCTATTACAGCACCATCCCCAAAGCTTGACTGATTCACACAAGCTATGAAACACACTGGAAACTTTGATTTTTTTACTCACCACATTCCAAAAACGATGTGTAGGTCAGTTGGCCCTCAAAACAGATGTACTTTTGTTGTTCTCTATACTTTACACGCACAGCTTGCATCCTTCATGATATGAAAAGGATATTGTTAAATAATCAGATTTATTACAAATACTTGCAAAATTGAACAAAACACACACATATATTCCTTGTACCGTATTTTCACGACCATAAGGCGCACTTAAAAGTCTTAGATTTTCTTCAAAAAGTGCGGCGCGCCCTATAGCGCGGTGCGCCCTATGTGTTGTAAGGAGGACGTAGTAGAGAACACCATGAGAACGTTAAAGGGTGAAGTGTGGGCGTTGATCGTATATACCGGGACAATCGCACATACCTGTATAAAAGAACAGGTATGTGCATTATGCAGGACATCGTTGTTTTAACAACCCTGAAAATGGCAAAGAGACACGCTTACGAAGCACAGTTTAAACTGAAGGCCATCAGCTACGCGGAGGAACATGGAAATCGAGCAGCGGCGAGAGAATTTAAGATTAACGAATCGATGGTTCGCAAATGGAGGAAGCTGGAAAACAAGCTCCGGCAGGTCAAGAAAACGCAGCTGAGTTTCCGCGGACATAAGGCGAGGTGGCTCGAGTTGGAGGAAAGACTCGAGCGGTGGATCATCGAGCAAAGAGCGAGCGGGAGAAGCGTTTCGACGGTCACCATTCAGCTGAAAGCAGTTTCACTAGCTGAAGAGATGAACATTGAACATTTCCAAGGAGGTCCGTCTTGGTGCTTTCGTTTTATGAAACGGTGCCATTTTTCCATCCGGACCAGGACTACGGTAGCGCAGCAACTTCCAGCGGATTATAAGGAAAAGCTGGCCATCTTCCGCTCCTACTGCAGCAAACACATCGGCGACAAAAACATCCAACCCAGCCACATCACAAACATGGACGAGGTCCCGCTCACTTTTGACATCCCGGTGAGTCACACTGTGGAGAAGAAGGGGACCAGCACGGTAGCGATACGCACAACGGGGTATGACAAGCCTTCTTTTACTGTTGTGCTTGGCTGCCATGCTAATGGACAGAAACTGCCGCCTATGGTGATTTTTAAGCGAAAGACTTTGCCTAAAGAGAACTTTCCAGCAGAAATCATCATTAAGGCAAATGAAAAGGGCTGGATGGATGAGGAAATGATGAAAGACTGGCTGAGGGAGGTGTATGTAAGGAGACCAGGTGGTTTTTTCCACGCATCACCATTGCTGTTGATCTGTGACTCTATGCGTGCCCATCTCACAGCAGATGTGAAAAAACTTGTGAAGCAAATGAACTGTGAGCTTGCTGTCATTCCGGGAGGCCTGACAAAGGAACTCCAACCGCTGGACATCGGTGTGAACCGCCCGTTCAAAGTAAGGCTGCGAGCGGCCTGGGAGCGATGGATGACCGGTGGAGACCACAGTTTCACTAAGAGTGGAAGGCAGCGCCGGGCGAGTTACGCCACAATTTGCCAATGGATTGTAGATGCTTGGGCTAACATGTCTGCTGGCACTGTTGTTCGAGCTTTCGCAAAAGCCGGCATCGTTTCCGAGGAGCCGCACGGCACGGAAAGTGACTCTGACGGTGAAGACAGTGAACCTGGCATGTTTGATGGAGATTTAGCGCAGCTGTTCAATTCAGACACAGAGGATGAGGACTTCGATGGGTTTGATTGATGATAAAAATGTGAGTACCAAACTTTGTTTTGCTCCTGCTTTATTTTTAAATACGCACACTTGTATGCTTGTGTGTTGTTGATGATGACGATTATTGGTAATAAAAATGTGAGTACCAAACTCAGTTTTGCTCCTGCTTTATTTTTAAATATGCACACTTGTATGCTTGTGTGTTGTTGATGATGACGATTACCGGCAATAGAAATGTGAGTAAGGTACCGAATTCAGGTTTGCTCCCGCTTTATTTTTAAATACGCATACGGTACTTGTATGCGCCCTATGGTCCAGTGTGCCTTATGTGTGTGTTAAATACAGTAAGGGCACACATAACTGAGACTGCGCCTTTTAGCACAGTGCGCCTTATGGTCGTGAAAATACGGTATGTCTTACAATCTCACGATGCTCTGTTCTGATGAAATGTTCTGTCATATGGTCTGCCTGTCACTGACTTGGAGATTTGTGACTGTGCACTCTCAGATCATATGCCTGTGTTATTCAACGTTGGTTTGACATATACCGCAGTTAAACCTGGCGCTGCTACTCGGTGCTGTCGGGTTATTAACCCCGCCACTGCTGCGCAGTTTTCTGCTGCTTTTAATCAGCTCGGCGGGCCTTCTGACTTTGTTTCCTCTGACACAGAAGACCTACATTCCTGGTTTAATTCTTGCTGTCAAAAAATCATGGACTCTGTGGCTCCTTTAAAAACCAGGCAGCTTAAGGCTAAACCTGAGCCTTGGTTTAATGAGAGCAGTCGTGCTGTTAAGAGGGAATGTCGTCGAGCAGAACGGAGGTGGAAAAAGGATAAACTGCATGTATCATTTCAAATTCTCAAAGACTGCTGGCATCGCTACCAGAACACTGTTAAAGAGGCAAAAAGGGAATATTTTGTAAATATTATTTCTTCCAACTGTCATAACCCACGTGTGTTATTTAGGACCATTGACACTGTTCTTAATACTCCTTTGAATGTCTGTTTGGAAGTTTCTCCTGAGATTTGCAATGATTTTCTGAACTTTTTTATTGAAAAGGTTGTCACCATCAGGGCTCTTATCACAGCTCCTGACTCTGACCCCTCAGTCTCTGTCCCTTGCGCTGCTGTTTTCACTCAGTTTGAGCTTGTGACGCTCTCCTCTTTAGAGGATGTGGTTCGCCATATTAAGCCCACAGGTTCCCCACGGGATCCTGTCCCTCCACAATTCTTTAAAGAAATTTTTCCTAGTATACAACAGTATGTCCTTGACATTATTAACAGCAGTCTGTCTTCTGGTGTGGTTCCTGCAAATTTCAAACATGCAGTAGTACAGCCACTGCTTAAGAAACCTGGCCTTGATCACACAGTTTTAGCGAACTATAGGCCTATTTCCAAGCTGCCTTTAGTCTCCAAGGTTTTAGAGAAAATTGTTTTTAGTCAACTGAAAGATTTTCTAGATGAAAATGGAATCTTTGAGGTTTTTCAGTCAGGTTTTAAAACCCTTCACAGCACAGAATCTGCATTATTAAGGGTTTTTAATGACGACCTTCTGGCATGTGATTCTGGTAACCATGTTGTTCTTGTCTTGCTTGACCTAACTGCTGCCTTTGACACAGTAGACCACAATATTTTAATTTCTCGATTACATGATGTAGTGGGTATTGGTGGCACTGCACTCAATTGGTTTAGGTCTTATTTGTCAGATAGAACTTTCTCTGTCAGCCTTCTCGGTTACGAATCGTCTTCTGCTCCTCTGTCATGTGGTGTCCCACAGGGCTCAATTTTAGGGCCACTGCTCTTTTCTCTGTATCTACTGCCTCTGGGTTCTATCCTTAGAAGGCATGGGATCTCATTTCACTGTTATGCCGATGACTGCCAAATTTATTTGACACTAAAACGCAAGGATGCCATCTCCATAAAACCTCTCATCACATGTCTAGATGACATTAAAGCTTGGTTGGCTCGAAACTTTTTAAATTTTAATAAAAAGAAAACAGAAGTGTTGGTGTTTGGACCCAGTGGTCCCTGTGAGTCCTCCTCTGTTGTTTTAGGATCCCTGGAAGTCTATTTTAAATCTGTTGTTACTGACCTTGGTTTTAAGTTGGACAGTGATTTTAAATTGGACAACCAAATCAGAGCAGTGGTGAAGTCCAGTTTTTATCATTTAAGGCGACTGGCAAGACTAAAATCTTTTCTTTCGAGGCAACACCTTGAAACAGTGATCCATGCTTTTATTTCTTCCCGCCTGGACTACTGTAACTCACTTTATGTGGGGGTCAGTCAGTCATTGCTCTCACGTCTGCAGCTGGTTCAAAATGCGGCTGCACGACTCCTAACAGGAACTCGAAAAAGAGAGCATATAACCCCCGTGCTGGCCTCTCTGCACTGGCTGCCTGTGTCTTTTAGAGTTAATTTTAAAATTCTTATGTTTGTTTTTAAATGTCTACACAGTCTTGCCCCGCCTTACCTCTCTGAGCTTCTTCATCCCCACATACCCTGTCGGTCTCTCAGGTCAGCTGACCAGCTGCTCCTGGAGGTACCGAGATCCAGGAGGAAGCTCAGAGGGGACAGGGCCTTCTCTATTGTGGCTCCAAAATTATGGAATAATTTGCCCATGCATGTTAGAGAGGCCCCTTCACTGTCCACTTTTAAATCACGTCTTAAAACCCACTTTTATTCCTTGGCTTTTAACCTCAGTGAGACTTAGTTTCTTTTTTAATGCAGTAGTTATTTAATTAATGATTTCACTCTTCTTTTATTTGTTTTTTATTTATATCTCATGTAATTTTATTTTACAGTTCCAATGTACAGCACTTTGTGTCAGCTGTGGTTGTTTTAAAGTGCTTTATAAATAAAGTTGATGATGATGATGATGAAAAAGCATGTAAAAAAAACACATAAGTAATAGAAAGCTCTACATTGCAGCAATAGGAAGTTTGTATAATGCTAATCTAATACACTAGGGGCTACAGACTGCAACCATGCACACAATTCAATTCTGAGTAAAAAACATGTGCTCACCTACCATTTTGGATAAAACATTGGTGCACAGGATTTGTTAAAAACACACTTCCCTGGTCAATTATACTACCTAAAACAGCTATTCAGCAATGCTAAATTAAGTTTATTGAAATATAGCTGTCTGAGTGGTCGAACAACATTAATTTTGTTGGAAGCTAACATTAGCATAAACCTTGGCAATTATGTAGCATGTAAGACCCACAAACTCAGAAGCTGTAATATAATACATGCATTACCCTTCACATAAACAAAAACTCCACATTTTATTCTATATAAAATCATTATTTAGCACTTTGCTCACTTACCTGGCTTATGCTGACAGTCGCCTCCGTTCCACTGCGGGATAAGAAAATGGCGGCAGAAACGAAACTTAAGAAGCGAAAATGGGCGTGGTCTTTCTATATTACTCTGATAGAATTTCCTCTGTCTTTTGGCTCCAACTCTAGCGGCCAATTGAAGTGATTAGGTTCCAAAACGTGCAATAACTACTCTTTTAGATGAAAATGATGTTGACTCTGGAAAAATTACTCTCTCCGTTTTCCTGTGTACCACAGGTGGAGGAGGCCAACTTCAAAAGTGTTTAATTTTTGTAGGGAACCTGGATCTGGATTTCGGGGCAGGAATTTAAGGGAAAATACTTTTATTTATAGATTTAAAAATACTCTTGAATTTTAATGTATATTGTGGGTCCCTCTTAGACCTAAAAAAATGAAATTCTCTGTGTCAAATGGGGTGTCTGTAGCTCAGTAGAGAGAGGTAGGGATATAGCACTTAGTAGTAGTACAAAAGTACTATATAAGAACTACTCCATGAACCATTTACCACATTTTTTGGAGTTCCTTTTTTAGTGTTTGTACAATTCACCACATGGACTTTTTAGTTTTAAGCTGAGTTTGGGTTACATGACATAGGGACAGTTCATCAGCAAAGCTTAACCCCCTACTTAATTATTTTTCAGTTGAAATCAAATAGAGGATGAAAAACTTCCTGAAACAAATCATTGTTCATGTAGACCTCTTCACTGGGAAACCCCCACCCCCAAAACATACAGTATCTCCATCTACTTTTCCTTTCCTCTTTTTTTTCTCTCAACCTAAACCACTAACTTGAGCAAAATACAAAATTTACAATATATTTTCTGTTGTCAAATGTCAGTTTCAAGTCCTAAATTCCTCTCACCTCTTAGACACAGAGATGGGTTGCATGAATCATGACAACTACAATTTCAAATCTGTACAGTGGCTTTGCTCCCGTGACAAACTCCCAACACCAAGTGGGAAAAAACACATCAGTCAAACTGGCAAGCAACACACACACAAAGTTTTCACTAGCTAACTGGGGCTGACAAGCGAACTCAACAATCCAGCGTCGACTGAAGCTCAGCCACACAGTTAAATAGAGAAGCTGGCAATGAAAGTATCAGCTGCAACTTGGTGATGGCTGATGAGCCGCAGGTGTGGCTGCCTCCAGCAGCCTCCTCGGCCTGATGACACTTGTAAACCAGTCCTTCAGGAAACACATACACACGTCCAAACACCTATACAGATAAACAGGGAAACAGAGGACTTGGAGAGGAGCCAAGACAAAACACACGACAGCAGAGTATGCCTACACAGACACACAGGCAGGGCGACACGTGAGGACTGCCACCCCAAGATAAATCCTAGCCCAAGATAAAGACATGTGCCCTGAGTCCCCCAGTCCCCAGACCAATGCTAATGGGGCCTAAGACAACAAAAGAGGCACAGTCTGACAGCTGACATGGCCGAATGCTGCCTAGATTCAGGGTCCATTGGGGGTCCAGAATAAACTTAGCTCTTGTCCTTAATCTTTGGAGAGGCCCTGGTCAGAGTTTCAGTCTCTGGGAAGACCAGGTTAGCAGCACACACCAACATCTCTGAAACTATCCCTGCCACAGACAGACACAAACCAGTCTCAAGATCAGGAAATTCAGAAACACAAACCACATTTGAGAGAGCACAGGTATAATATTTTACCTTAGAGCAAGGCAATTCGGCAGCATAATCAGTCTCAGAATTAGCTGCCTGAGTCATACAAACAGAGTCTGCAACTTCATAAATCGTCTGTGAACAAATTTCCTCCGTAGTTAGCTCTGGAGGCTAAGCGTCCTCATACCCTGGAGGTACTCGAGACCATGTTGGTGGTGAGGAGCACTGGTGACATAGTCACCGTTTCCTCTTGGCAATCTTCGCACTGTGTCTCCCATGGCGATTCTCCCCAAATCCCACACAGTGCTCGTGCCCGTGGCATGAATCGTGACAACTCCATCTCCATATCTGACAATAGGTCTAATATCACATAACATGTGATATTTTTGTAGACAAGCATAAATACATGCTACCCAAAAGGAGAACTAGTTTTAAGAACTAGCATTGCTTTTCTTTCCATGTAATGACAAAATTTTCACCCCTGAGACATTTATGGAAAAAGACAGAATTTCTTTACACTCTTTATCTATAACATGAAACATGACTGTTTAACTGTTCAGCTACTTGCCTGCCAAGCACTCCTTTAATTTATTGTACTACTTGTACCTCATGCTGCTCCGTGGTAAAGCTTTACTCACTGTGCTAAGAGTTTCATTCAACCGCAGCCATAACCTCCAGTTGACCCTGCTCTCTCACTTTCTCTCTCTTGCCACCTACTCTTCCAACACACTGCATGTGCATGACTTCCTGCATCCCAGTCTCAGAGAATGACTGAAGTATGATGAATCACTGCCTTGCTGAGAAATTGAGATGTATCTTCACTTGTGTGGGCAGAGAGGGGAAAGAAAAACAGTAAACCTCAGCAACGACATTACTTGCAGTTTCAAATTAGCTCACTCAATCAGGAATTTTATTTCTGCTTTTAAAAAGAATTCCTATAACATTTGTCTGTCACTGGAAATACCTGCTCTAATTTCTAGGGTGCCAGATAAGACTGTTTTGTCACATACAAATAGTTCTGAGGGGTTGCATAGCACAAAAAAAGTACAATTTCAAATAGGAGCAACATGTTTTGCTAGTGGACTCAGTTCTCCCTTTTTATTTCATTGCAAATGTCACTGGTAATTAAAAAAATAAATAGAAAGTACACTGGTATAAATAAGCTTCCCTTCTCAATGTGAGTCAACTTCAAGTCAAAGGAAATTAGTATGTGGTAAGAGACAACAGTCTCTACAAAAAGGATGTCAGGTAAAATAGCCACACATCAAATTCAGACGTTTTTTTTTTCTGGATAAGGGTCAATATCAAACTGCAAGAATTTCATTTACGTATGCAAAAAAAAAACAACAAAAAAAACAAAACATTGTATGGATGCACTCACCTCAACTATGACCCTCTTGATTTAATCAAACACCTAATATGTTGTTCCATAAACATAACTGATTAAAAAATAATATTCTGGTGCACATAAATTAAGTCAATTTTTTACCATTACAGTAAACCTCCAAATATGAATTCACTGAATTACACTGGCAAATGCTGTATTATTATAAACATTCAAACCAGAATAAATCGTTGGTTGACTGTCCATGCTACATATTCCACATATTAGTTGGCAGCACACTAATCGCTATTGTTTTTCAATTTTTTTGCCTGTCCTTTCCCAAGCAGATCATTACGGATTTTACCATACAGGACCACTTGACTGTCATAGTTTGTTCAATCTTTATTATTTATTTAATTTTTTACTTTTAAATTATTACAATCGAAACGGACAGGACTGGCAGATAGGAACGAGAAAGAGGAAGGAAAGAGAAGTTGGTAAGAGGCTCAACAGAAGGAGACGGAAAGAAAAATAGAGGAGAAAAGAGACAGAGTTAACCTGCTGGAAAACAAAAAAAGACAAGCAGAAAGAGAACAACACGATAGGAAATCCACAGCAACAACCAACATAAGCATAAGTAACAGTAAATAATAAGTATTGAATGCTACTGAGCAGAAAACAGTACTTATAAGGCATGATATGTTTCGAGGCAGCAGCCAACCAAGATAGTGTGTACAAACAGGTACTCAGGTGTGAACACCCATGTGCACATAAGTGTGTGTAAGCGCGCTTGTATTCACAAGGTTTCTCCATGTAAGTGTCTAATAGAAGGTGTGGGGAGCCATAGCCCTGCCCACTAGGACATGAAGCAGGCATGGAGGAGATCCAGGCCCCACACATCTAGAGGCCCCTCCAGAGCATTAGAGCTCCAGAGCCCAATGACTTACAAGTCTAATATTAAAAGATGAAATCTCTCCTAGCAATCTGAACTGCAATGACCTCAAAGGCATGGTCCTCAGGGTGTCCTGCTGCACTAAGATCATCATACATTCACCAAATGAACTATTGGATGCCAGATTCATGCAGTAGAACCTGATGAAATAGACTTGTTTAGTCAAGGAGGCCACTGCACAGAATTCTGAGAGAGAAGCACTTCGCCATGAAACCAATAAGGTGGAGAGACCACATACACCCTGGCAAGGGTTAACCTCACTGCCATTTCATATGCCTTTTGGATGACCTCAGCGAGAGAGTGTTGTCTTAGTGACTGGTTACCTGAGCAATTAGCTCTATAGTAGACAAACAGCTGGTCTGTTGTCCTGTGGGCCTGGGTCAAAAGAAGGTACACTATATTTGTCAAAAGTATGCACTCACCCATCCAAATCACTGAATTCAAGTGCTCTAATCACTCCCAAGGGTGACTGAAGAAATTTCTAATAACAAAATGGTATGGGGGCAGTTTGGAGCCACTTTGACCATATGCAGGAGGGACTGAAGGAGAAAAAAGGAAGGGAAGGTATACAGTAGATATCCAGACATTCTGTACTGATTTTTCCTGTACCCTACCTGGGGCTGGGGTTGCTGGTAGTTCAGAGCTGGGCCCACTGCATCCCGGGGTTACTGCTGGTTCTGGGGGACATCTGTTTATCCACACTTCTTAGGGTGGGGTTCCAAATATATATTAGATTACAAAAGATGACTGACAACCTACATAGATGATGTGGATGGATGTGTGTATCTTCTCGCGCAGTTTCTCACCACAATCAAGATTTTGCATGGCAGAGGTCTTAGATATCTGTTGAGGCCCCTTAAGTCCAAAACACCTTCTTGGGAATGAGGAAATAAGGTGTGTAGGACCCAGCTGCCTATGGCCTATCATCTCCCTGATTGCCTTCATTGCAAAGGAGAATAGAGATCTCTCCTGTAGGAAACTCCCTGTATTAAATATCTGTTACCACCAAAGGGGTGCCTGTCCCCAGCACTGATAATTAATATAGGAACTGGAGATGATAAAAGCCTCCCAGGATAGCTCAATCTTATACCAATGCCTAGAGACAGACTGTAGAGGCTAACCTGGGATTTCCCTGAGACCCTAGTTACCCTGAGAGGTAGCAAGGAAAGATTGTGCTCTATGAAATAGGGCTTCTGGGCCTTCTGAGAGCCTATTTCATCCCACCTGGTCAAACTGCCTTCTGATAAGCAGTTGACTTGCATAAAGAACAATTCAAGGGTGGAGACAAGGCGAGATCTTCCTACCAATTCACCTGAGGAGGAAAACTACAGATAACCATCCAATGTTAGACCAAAAAAACAACAACATTTGGAACACTGCTATACTGAAATCTGGGTTTGTTGATCCTTGCTGGCACGCACACTCACAGGAGAGTCATTCACTTACAAATATGCACAAAAGTTTAACAGGTTTTCCACAGGGACCACAGTGTCATTGCCAAGGTTCTGTGGTACTCGTCATAAATAAAGTATTTAAACTTCATTTATGTTTACATTCCAATCCAATATTCGTTGTTTTTAAAAATGCTAAGTATAAGCAATGTATATAATATACTCTTTTTTTGTCAGTAAATGTAGATAAAAATATATTGAAAAGTAATTGCTGTCCTTAAACTATGAAATATAAGTGACAGTCTTTTTAACAACAAATCTTTTTCAATGTTTTGAGAGATTGAAATGATCAGTGATGTTTCTGCAGAGTGATTTTGGGAAACATCAGCTGTCAAAGGCTGACTGTAAAGGACAGACTTCCTGGCTCTGTTGCACAATTTATGAGTGAAGTTCAAAGCCTTAACAGTAACTTCAAACACTAGCTTCACTTTTTTGCAACACTATCGCAACTTCCTAATTGCTTTAAAAAATAAAAATTATTTGGTTGCACTTTCAATTACAGCTAATAGAAATAATAGAAATAAAGTAGTAATAGTAGTGAAAGAAGGTGGAAACAATAATTATTTTAGTTATTACTATTCATTTATCAAAGTAATAATCAGTTAATAGCCAAGTAATACCATGGTAGCAACAGTGGTTACAGTAATATTACACTGAAATTTATGTAATGTACTTTATTTACATAAAGACACATTCAAGACGGTGCATTAAAGGTCCAGCAGTATGTTTTTCAGTTGAGTTAGTGCTGTGTGCTGTTGCAGTTTGTTTTCTATTAATCTAATATCAAGTAAACACAGGCCAGTATTGCAGATACCAATAATGATACAGATACCTTTAGCCTATAAAGGCAGCTTACGTAGGGGAGAGAATGTTTCATGATCAATTTGCAATTGCATCAATTAGGAACAAATTTTCATGACGACATAATTGGTGATTTTTACTTTCCACAATAATTAGTTAATACAACAAATCACACCTTTCAGCTTTTTATGTATTTTGAAACAGATTTTTGGGAGAGCTGGAATATAAATATGCCTCCCTAGTTTACCTTCCTTTGTTTAAATTTGCTATAGGCTATAAATAAAATAGATATGACAGTCAACACAAAAAGGTTCAGACATTTTTCATAGTGTATGACTGAGATATATATTTTTAGTTAAATATATTTAATTTAACGTAATTCATTTGGCTACATACTAAACTTAGAGGATAGAAACAAAGTATTGATCTTGTTGTGTTAGTATCGGTAGGATACTAATACTAGTCACTGTACTGATACCACCAATATTTGAATTGATCCACCCACCTCTAGTTTGTGCATATCACATTTCAATCTGGTGAAGTCAATATGTTTATTTTTATACTTTGGAACCATCTAAAATTGAGGAAATACAGATTACCTTAGCAAATGTGTTGTTTATTACCTTACTGTTTTCAAAAAGTTAAGAGTTAATTGTTATAGTTAGGCTTAGGTAAAGTACAGCAGTGTATAAAATATATTTATCAATACCTGAAGTCACCATACAGTATAGAACATGAAGTATTTTAATTGTAATACATAAGTATGACACTTCACGGACTCAGATCCC
Source organism: Maylandia zebra (assembly GCF_041146795.1). Lineage (NCBI taxonomy): Eukaryota > Metazoa > Chordata > Actinopteri > Cichliformes > Cichlidae > Maylandia > Maylandia zebra. The sequence goes on along the minus strand of NC_135181.1, from coordinate 32,251,316 downwards.
ACCGCACTTTAGTCGTTCAGGGCAGCCTGTGCACTTCTTCACCCTTACATAGTAGCCCCTTACACATACAAGGCTTCATCCCTCCCCCACATCGGACAATTGTACCACATCTCCATACTTCTCACCCCAGTCTACAGACCCATCAACAAACGGATTAGAACAACATTCAGAGAGGTGAGAATGTGGCCAGAGGGGGCCATACCTGTTAACAATAATAAAAATGGATTGCATTTATATAGCGCTTTTCGAGACCCTTAAAGCGCTTTACAGTTCCACTATTCATTCACTCTTACATTCACACACTGGTGGAGGCAAGCTACAGGTGTAGCCACAGCTGCCCTGCGGCAGGCTGAAAGAATCACGCCATCGGCCCCTCTGTCCACACCGTGGACCTGGAGGAGTACACAACCTCAGTGACCAGCTACATCAGCAAATGCATTGAGGATGTCACTGTCTCAAAGACCGTCATCACCTGTGCAAACCATAAACCCTGGTTCCAACCTGGTGAAAATCAGAGACTCTGGCTTTAAGTCTAAGGACTGAGTACAGGCTCACTGCAGGGCTGTGTCCTTAGTCCACTGCTGTTCACCCTGCTAACACATGCCTGTACTTCACAGTAAAGGTCAAATCACATCATCAAGTTTGCAGATAACATAAGTGGTGGGTCTCATCACCAACAATGATGAGTCTGAATGCAGAGAGAAATAACAACACCTGGTGGACTAGTGTCAGAATAACAACCTGTCTCAGCAAATATCAGATGACCTCTCCTGGAACCTGAACACCCACCATCATGAAGAAAGCCCACTGTCAGGGTCCCTGTGCCTACCCAGTCGGCTCAGTATGGCTACATATGTTTTGTATTCTTTTTTTTTATTTGTTCCTGCTCTCTCCCTTCCCCTCTTTCCCTCCTCCCTCACCTGTGGGCTCCTGCCCTTGGCCCACGCACCTGTGGCTCATCACGAGTGATCCAGCTCCTTTATAAGATGGCAGCTCTGTGTTTCTCGTCGCTGGACCGTTGCCGACCCTCGTCAGTGTAACCCCAGCTCAATTACTTCTAAAGTGTTTTCACAGCGATTTGCCTTACTATCCCTTCGTGTCTCTGTGTACAGATTCCCTGGACCTACCCCTGTGTTACCCGAGTGAGTGGAGTGTGAAGAGGAGTGGACGGAGTGTGTGTGTGTGTGTGACTATCGGCGTCTTTCCCGTTCGTGTGTGGACCCCCGGAGCCCGGCTTTCCCCTCACTTTTGTAAATAATCACCTGGTGTATCATAATAAAGACTCTTGTGCTTTCAAGACCTAGAGCCTGCGCGTGAGTCCGTTCAGTCCCGTTGTGACACCCAATGTCTTCAATTTCTTGGGAAACTGAAGAAAGCCAGTCTCCCTCCTCCCATCCTCACATAAATCTTACCAGGGAACCACTGAGAGCGTCCTCTGCTGCTACATCACTATCTGGTACGGGAACTGCACTTTCACTGAAAAGAAGTCTCTGCAGCGGATAGTGAGAACAGCAGAGAGGATTATTGGAGGCCCTCTCCCACCCATCTCCCAACTCTACGACAAACACATCATCCAACATGTGAACAACATAGTGAAGGACACTTTCCACCCTTCACATGCACTGTTCTCCCTTCTTCCGTCTGGTAGACGGTTTCGCAGCATCAAAACTGTAATGGCCAGACACTGCAAGAGCTTTCCCCCCCAAGCAGTCAGGGCCCTCAACTCAGACAAAGGACTGATAAACACACAATTTTACAAACACCTTACAATACTCACCAAAAGACTCAAAAACAACTTCACAAGACTTCCACAAATGCACTATAAACTGGACCTGCAAACAATATGCTTATTTGCACACCCCAGTCACATAGCTGCTCATAAACATCTAAATTATATTATATTTGCACATTTTGCATCTTGCACATGCCCTCGTTCTGCCTTGTCTACAATATCCTAGAGAGAACTTGAACCTGGTATTCAATAGCAGACTTATCCGGCGCCCCCCATGTGTGGCAGCCTGTTACAGCAGCTCCGCTCATTCTGAGCTTCTTTCTTATCTCTTTATTTTCTCTTAATTTTTTTGTAACTAAAGTTTTAGCAATTACATTCTACAATCATGGACTACGGTTTTGTGCTAGTCTTGGTCGTTTTTCTCTGTTTTTTTCCACTTTTTTCACCCGTATTTGGGGACCCAGTGCATAGATCCTTTGTTTAAAGTAGGGATCAGCTGTTAGCTCTGTGTCCCGCAGCGGTGTGGCTGCCGGACAGGCACGACATTCCCAGCAAGCTGAGGAGGAAAAGACGGGGTGTCGTGCTGGGAGGGAGCGCCGTCGCCTGAGAAGGAGACGTTACAGGCCATCTATTCCTTCTGTGATCACTGGAAATGTAAGATCGCTGCCCAATAAGATGGATGAGCTCATGTCGCTAACCTGGTCACAGAGGGAGTACCGGCAATATAGCATCATGATGCTAACGGAGTCCTGGCTAACACCGCTAACTCCGGACACGAGTGTGATGCTACCTGGATTCCAGCTGCTGTGGGCGGACAGGATGAAAGAAAGCAGTAAGAGGAAATGAGGGGGACTGGCAGTCTTTGTGAACGACAGATGGTGTAACCCTGGGCACATCACTGTGAAAGAACAACTCTGCAGCAGAGACATTGAGCTGTTAGCCATTAGCATGCATCCGTACTACATCGCCAGGGAATTCTGGCAAGTTATTGCGATAACAGCGTATGCCCCCCCCCCTCGGCCAATGCGGATACAGCCTATGACTCTCTCCACTCCGTAGTCAGCAGACTGCAAACGCAATCTCTGAGAGCCCTTCTCCTAATATCAGGGGACTTTAATCATGTCTCACTGGACTCCACACTGCCCACCTTCACCCAGTATGTAACATGCCCAACCAGAGACAATAGAACACTGGACTCACTGTACGCCAACACAGAAGAGGCATACAGTTCACCTCTCCCTCCTCTGGGCAGATCTGATCACAACCTAGCTCAGTGAGATATGGAGCCATTCTCTGAGCGGAAGGCCTGGGTTCGAATCCCGCTTATAGCAACATTTCTTTCAGTTAACAGTTAAACTTTTTAAACTCTTTTCAACACAAATTTCAGCTTCTTCACCCCTTTTCAGCAAAAATTCCAGATTCTTCAGCTGTTTTCAGCTTAAACTTTAGCTTCATTACCTCTTTTCAGCACAATGTTCTGCTTCTTTACCCCTTTTCAGTAGAAAGTTCTTCTTCTTTACCGCTTTTCAGCAGAATTTTCAGGTTCTTGGCCTGTTTTCAGCTGAATTTTCTGTTTTTTTCATCTCTTTTTAGCAGAACATTCAACAAGTTCACCTCTTTTCAGCAGAAAGTTCAAAAGTTCACCTCTTTTTAGCGGAATTTCCAGCTTTTTCACCTCTTTTCAGTTACCTGAGATCCAGTTTGGCTCAGTGAGATCAGTATCCTTGAGACCAGGAGGACCCAGTTCGAACCCTGCTCATGGCAACATTTCTTTTCAGCAGACAGTTCAACTTTTTCACCTCTTTTCGGTACAAATTTCAGCTTCTACACCACTTTTCAGCCGAGTTTTTGGCTTTTCAGCAAAAATTTCTGCCTCTTCACCGGTTTTCAGCAGATAGTTCTACTTCTTCAGCTGTTTAAACAGATTCCACTACACGGCATTCACACTGCATTTTCGCAGGAAATGCAACTTTTTCTAGTTCCATAGTTCATGTTCATAGTGTTTCCCAGTTCATGTTCATAGCATCATACTCACGTAATCTGATATTTCATAGTTGACGTTCATTTGCCTTAGCCTCATTTCTAGCTTTAACACTTGTAAATATTGTTGTCACAGCGTCACTGTAAATAAAGTTCTTGTTCACATAATTTTGAGCCTCCGTTTTGAGTCTGTTTTTGGGTCCACCTCACATTCTGACTTTGGTCCTGACATGTTTGGGGTTTTTTTGTAATGTTTGTTGGATAAGGCTCTATGCAGCTGTGATAGTCCTTATTAACTGATGTATTGGGCCATTAGGTGACAAGTAAGCAGAGTGGAGTTCAGCGAGGATCACTTTATTTGCAGTTGGTGATTTCTTAAATCATTCTATTAGCATGCCAGAGCTGCACTGCTGCATTTTTGCTGAGGCATTCTGTTTCACTTAAGCAAGTTTGATCCAGGACCCTTTTTTTCTACCTCACATTGTGAAATTAATTATTAATATGTAATACTCTTTTGATTCACTTATCAATTTTAAAGGACAAACATAATCTAGAGTAGGCTCTTTCTGCCAGCTCTTACCCCTGAGGACAGAGTCAGACTAGTGGAAAGTAATAAAAGAAACTAAGCAGTAATGTTCCTGAAATAATTTCATACAAACAAAACTTAAGCTGATGAGACCTGAATGGCTGCTGTTCCAAGGAATCCAAAGGAATAGTGGATTGTTTATTATTTCTAAGTGCACTGGCATTTAATGTCTACATCCTTCATAAAGAAATATAACACATACAAGGTGGTGTATATTAAAGGGGGGGAAAGCAAAAGGAAATTATACCCACATGAGTACTTTGCGGTATCAACATTTTAGGGTGTTACATGCCACGATGAGTGGCACTGCTGTTTTTCTGTTGCTCTTGTTTTTCAGGTGTCAAACTTCCACCTATTGGCCCATTCACAGTTAATTGGCACATGTGTATTGGCTGATCTCGACACTGTAAGCCAATCCCCTGCCATGGATCATTACAAAAGGGCAGCTTCCTAGCCAGCTAGGCCTGCTGTGAAGTGGTTGGCAGTTGTCGGGTGGAAGCAGCACGTGGAGGTTTTGTGGATTATCGGAAGACTGTTTGAGTGGATTGTTTAGTTTTGGCTTTGGAATACAGATTTGGATCACGGATTTTGGCGATTGGCATAAGTTGGTGTGTGACTGGACTAGAATGGCACACAGGTAGAGGACGATGATGACATGGATTTAGGAGACTGGAAGCCGGTTATAGGACAGGGTCAGGTAGAGGAAGAAGAGTAAGAGAGGATGGGAGTATGTTAGGAACTCAGAGTAGCAAACAAAGTTTATAGGGGAATATCTCAGATGACGGGGGTGTAATTCAGAAAAAGATTGTCAGAGAAGAGTTTAAAATAATATAGAGATTTACGCTGGAGGATAAGGGAGTGCAATTAAGCCTGATAGTTTTATCGAGACAGCTGAAAAAGAAGTTTGGAGATGTAACACTAGCTAAAGTACTAAGAGATGGAAGTTTGTTCATAGCCATTAAGACGGAAGCGCAGAAAAATAAAGTGTTAAATTGTGAGAGTACTTGCAAAAAGTGTGTCAGAGAAAGGAAAACATTGGGGGAGTTTAAGGTGGTGTGGGGAGTAATCAAAGGTACCAGTAGAGGGAGATCTAGAAAAAAAAATCACACAAAGTATTTCTGGCAGTGATGTCAGCAGGATTAAAAGACTGCTGAGAACAGTCAGTGGGGAAAGAGTTGATAGACTGTCTGTAATGCTGGAATTCCAAGAACCGTTTCTTCCAGGTTCCTCTGTTAAAATAGGGTGCATGAGTTTTGTTGAGTTTGGACTTTGTTATTAAAGGGTATGAGAGTGTTTGAAGTGGTAGAAGGAAGGGTAGAGGAGGAGGTTGTGTTATATTTATGAAACAAATAATTTAGTATAGAGCTTTGGGAGAAGGAACACAGTTGGAGTATACTGTAGTTGAAACTTGGACAGAAAATGGAAGCATCAAGAACTTGGGGTACACTTAGGGGGGAAAGTAATTTGGTGTGGGACTTTAATGCTCATAGAACATTATGGGGAGATTACAAAGACCAAAATGAAGCAGTAATTGAAGAGTTAATGGAAGTTAAAAATTTGCTATGCCTAAATGATGGAAGCAGTACAAGAATCAGTACTAGGGATGGTACATAATCACCAATTGATCTCACATTAGTATCAGATTCATTGGCGGGTGTTTGTTCATGGCAGGTAGTCAAAGAGATAATGATGGGGAGTGACCACTATCTGGCATGGACTGAGACAGAACTGAAAATAGAGAGGCATGGTACAAGAGGTGTGCAGAAATGGTGTTTTGGGTATAATACTGGATAAATATGGGTATCCAGTATTAAATGATGTCAAAGTTATAGCAGTGATATCACAGTCTGGCAGAGGCAGACTATATGGAGTGACGAAGAGCACCCATAATGCAGACACGATGGAACGAGGACGAAAACTTGAATATTTAAAGAAAGTGAGCCGTTTATTAAGGCTGGTAAAACATTACAAAACACAAGGCAGAGGCGAAGCTAAACAATGACCTAAACTGGGGAAACTAAAGATAAACTTAAAAAAAACCAAAAAAAAAAACATGAAACCTGACGTGGATCCAAAGATACCTGGAACCTGGAAACGTGGCACAAAGGACAACAGACAACCTGACATTGAACATAGGAGGACAGAGGACTTAAGTACACAGAGGGATAATGAGGGGATGGAGAACAGGTGGGAACACAGCTAGGACAAATCAGACCTAACGAGACAAGGGGAAGAAAAACTAGACACAGTGCACATAGGACAGGGACTTTCACAATAAAACAGGAAACAGCATGGAACACAGACATGACAATGTGAACTTGACAACATGGACAAGAAGACAAGAAACATGACAGACTAACACAGAAGACCAAAGTGAAACATAACTGAACTAAACTAAACTTAGGGCAACCAAAAAATAATCCTATTATACCACATAATTAAAGGGCTAACTTAAAAATTCAAAATGTAAACAAAATGCTGGGTCAGAGACCCGGGATAGTGATAAATGAAATTCACAGCTTAAATAATATTAGTAAAGAAGGTCAAAGGGGAAGAGAAATGACAATTGCAGAAAATAGGGGGATACTGCAGCAAGTAGACAACACAAATGATGCATTGAATACTCCGTTTACAAAGACAGAATAAGCATATGATATGATGTGGAAAGAAGGTCTAATAATTAAAATTAGGGAAATGGGTATAAATAGTCGACTGTTCAGATGGATTAAGGATTTTATTTTGGTTGGAAGACTGAGCTATTCAGGAAGTTTGCCAATAGAAAATGGAACGCCACAAGGAAGCATAGTGAGCATATTATTGTTTTCATTGCTGATAAATGATGTGTTTAACAACATTGTGGGTGTGGGTGTGATAGCAACCATTCCCCAACTCTCTGTGAATGGTACTCATGTTCATTGATCAATGGCCTTTGATCAGTGGTCGTTGATCAATGGTCATGACAATTTGCATATTAATGATCAAGGAACTGACCTCACAGCCCATTGTTCATTCAGTGAGCTGGTTTCAGTCAATGTCATTTTCTACTGATTCAGATTTGGGAAGGTCAACAAAGGCCACTGAACTCACTCTTGCACTCATGAACCCACTTTGTCATGACTTTTGCTTTTTCTACATATGGAGCATTACTCTGATCGAAGTAGACATCAGAGGTATAAACAGCAACAATAATGACTCTGGCTGTGGAATTCTAAATATTAGATTTTAACATTTTTTTTTAACTTTACTCCCAAGTCTGTTTTGAGACTGCATACAAGTCATTTTTCATGTCCACAAACAAGTCCACAACCCCTTTATCCCCATTTGCACAATTCATTGTGTCAAAATTTAAAAGACACTGGAGAGGCAGCCTATGGAATCTCCAACCATTGAGACGATTTAGGGCACATATTGGCAAGTGTTTCACTTTAAGTTCATTTGAATAGATGTGATAAGGTGCCCCAGCAAAGTTGCTCTTTATGTGGTTCAAAAACACCACTGCTACACTAGTGATGACACCCATGCTGGACTGTAGAGGGCTTTCAATGCCATTACTGCACAAAATAATTAGGAATTTGTTCAATCACAGGTCCCAGAGAGACACATGTAGCTGTACCCATTTCCCCAGAGAGGTAAAAGTGACCTTCTACTTACAGGACGGCCGGCTTAAACAGGAGGTTGCCCTTCATCATGCTGTCTCACATTCTGAGAATGTATTATATGTCCGTACTATTTAGTGCCTTCCATGATGCATTAGAAGTAAAGTGACTACAATGTTCATCTCTAGAGAGGACTGAATCCCTGTGCCAGAGACCAAAGTGATAATTCACTTCTGAAGCCATTTTAGCAAATACTACATTATTAGGCTGAAAAGATTGCTATGTCCGTCTTTGGGTCCAATGCACCTAGACAATTACAAAAGTAAGCCATGCATATCAGTCATGCGCTGGCTAGAAATAAAACCCAGCCATTGCTTTTCTCATGATGCATCCATATAAGCTTGTTTGGGAAATTGGATACTGTGGCAATCATTTATTACTCATCACTCATCTCTCTCTCTATCTCATTATAGACAGGTGTCACCTTTCATTTGTAAAAATCTTCATTTTTTTTTCCTACTTCCTAACAAGGATGAACACAAGCAGAGTAATCTGTGATGGAATTCAAAATCTAGCCTGACAAAACACAAAACACTTATTTGTGTTTTTTCCCCACACTCTGCATGTTAACAGCAAAGAGAAAGGTAGAGAGAATTTTTTCCCTGAGTGAATGATTGATTGAGTGAATGACAAGAGTATGATTGCTTCAAAAATATTGCTTTCTCCATGTGCTTGGTCCACTTTTAATACACAGGACCACTTGCTTCTGAACTTGGCCTATGTAAGACAAATGAAAACCTGAATCTTGCTTTTTCAGTGATACAATAAACATACTTGCTATTCATTAATGAGATATTTCATTTTTTAAGTGTGTTAAAATTTTAAGTGTTAAAATTTTGATACCTTCACAAAAGAAAAAATAGGGACATTCGCAATGTTTTGCCTTCCCCTGACACCCTCTTAGATCCATAGAGGTGGGTATCCAGTTCTGTGGTTTTGTCAGTCAGGTCAGGCAGCTCTATGGCAGTGTGTAAGCATTTGCATTATTTTGTCCAAAGGTAATCTTAAATGTCAGCTGCTAAGATGCTCTGCTTCAAATTTTGAAAAAGTAGCTGCAAGCTAATGGCCCTGCACCAGTGGTGGTGAGGCCCACTAAGGAGAAGAAGAATGAGCCAAGTACTGCAACATCTAGTTTTTAATTTGTCTCAGACCTTTGTTTAAATAAGTTTGGATCAATATAAATTGTGACTCTGTCTATTTTAGGAAACAAAGATAGCTAAAGTAGTTAGTAGTTAGAACTGGTTTAATAACAGTGCATTTATTTACTGTGAAGCAAAGGTCAACTAGAAAAATTTGCATTTCCTGCGAAAATGCTGTGTGGATGCCTTAACGCTGAAGATGTCTGCTGAAAAAAGCTGAAAAAATTGAAAAAAAAAAAGCAAAAAAATGTTGCTCTGAGCAGGATTCGAACCTGGCCCTTCTGGTACTCAAAGCAGGTTCTCATCTCACTGCGACAACATCTTTCTGACAAAGAAGAGGTGGAGAGACTGATAATTGTGCTGAAATGAGCAGAAGAGGCTGAGAATTGTGCTGATAAGAGGTGAATAAGAAGAATTTCTGCTGAAAAGAGTTGAATGAGCAGAATTTCTGCTGAAAAGAGTTGAATGAGCAGAAATCTGCTGAAAAGAGGTTTTTTGCTGAAAACAGCTTAAAAAGCTTGGATTTGTGCTGAAAACAGCAGAAAAAACTGAAAACTGTGCTGATAAGCGGTGAAAAAGCTGAAATTTGTGTTGAAAAGAGTTAAAAAAGTTTAACTGTTAAGTGAAAGAAATGTTGCCACAACCTGGATTTGAACCCGGGCCTCCTACTCTGAGAACGGCTGCTTATCTCACTGAGCTAAAACATGGCTCAGCCAAGCAAGCAAAACTTGTGATCACACTGATAATGTGGTCCTATTCAGCAAAATGGGCCAAAAAATGACATAAAAAGCTTAATATCTGAAAAAGTATAAAAGTTATGACTACCAAAAGTCATAGCAGGCATCAGGAGAAAGAGCTGAACAGTTTAGAGTTTGAATGGTGAAAAACGGCTGAAAACTGAGGGAGTAGTTAAGCGGCAAAGAAAGTGGCAACTTGAAGAATAATAAAGGATAAAGAACTAGAAAAAAACTAGAAAAATTTGCATTTCCTGCGAAAATGCTGTGTGGATGCCTTAACGCTGAAGATGTCTGCTGAAAAAAGCTGAAAAAGTTGAAAAAACAAAACAAAAAACATTGCCCTGAGCAGGATTCGAACCTGGCCCTTCTGGTCTAAATTCACCTCACTGCACCAAACTCATTCACACAAAGAAGAGGTGGAGAGAGTGACAATTGTGGTGAAATTAGCAGAAGCTGCTTAGAATTGTGCTGATAAGAGGTGAAAAAGCTAAACATTTGGCAGAAAAGAGGTGAATCAGAAGAATTTCTGCTGAAAAGAGGCAAAGAAGCAAAAAGATGAGCTGAAAAGAGGTGTAGAAGCAGAAGTACTTGCTGAAGATGGCTGTATGTGTAATGACACACTGGAGAGCAGTGACACACAAGAAAGCAGAGCGCATGCAAGCAGGGAACATGTGTAGCAACTGTCACAGGTAGGATTCAAACCTCTGCCACCGGGTCTCACGGCAGATGCCCTACCCTCTGAGCCAAATGAGTTCTGGTCACAAGCAAAGATATGATGAGAGGGACAATGTGCACTGTGGAGCAGAAGCTCAAATTAGCAGAAAAGAGGTGAAGAGGAAGAACTTTGTTGTGAAATGAGGTAAAGAAACTGAAATTTGTGCTTAAAACAAGTGAAAAAGCTGAACTCTGAAATCCTGCTAAAACAGCAGAAGAGGCTGATATTTTTCAGCTACTCATTGAGCCAAACTGGTTCTCACGTAACTGAAAAAAGGTGGAAAAGCTTACAATTCTAATGAAAACAGCAGAAGAGGCTGAGATTTGTGCTGATAAGAGGTGAAAATGCTGAACCAATCAGAGGTACTGCTTCTGTCTGCTTCATCAGGCTGTGTACTTGTATGTATTTCTGCCATAGACTGTTAACAAGAATGTGAGGTCCATATTAGAAAAGCTGCTAAAATCATAAAACTTTGCAGAATTGTAATAAATTATCAATATGAATTACCGGTCTGTGATAGTGTATAAATTTGTACTCAAAAACTAGGTGGGATAGAAGCATAATTCTTGCACTGGGTGAATCAGCGGACTTTGGTGTACTTTGACTACGATTTACATAGCTCTTTGTATCTCCGTCGCGGAGACATGACGAGAGAAGAAATGGCTTAATTTTCGGAGTTTGAAAAATGAGAGGAGGACAGATTTCCACCCCTCAAACATGTTTTTGCAGAAACACTGTAATTTCGCTTAAATAGTATGAAATAGCAGTAATACTATGATTTGGCAGAAATACTACTTTTTAGCACAAATACTATTGTACAGAATGGTGTACGTCAGTTTAATGCTGGGTGGTGCTGCAATAGTAACTATCCTCGGTCAGAAGGAGAGGCTGACATCCAGGGATTAGATTACCACAGGTGGAGTTTATTGGCGGTCAGATGGATGGTACAGGGAGGCATGGCATACAGTAGGAGGATGTGGAGAGGTGATATGGTGTGGTTTCTATGATTAAGAACACTGGCAACAAATTCCTCCACTACAAATCAGTCTGATACCACTTCTTACAGGGTTCACGTTTACTAAGGCACTACCCAAAAGGCGCCACAAGAGGGCACTCCAACACAAGAGATGACCTATTTACACTGTAAACACCCCCTACTTAGCCACTACATACTACAGTGATATTACAGTATACAAATTCACACAAATACTATGATTTGGCAGAAATACTATGACTTAGTAGTAATACTATAACATAACAGTTCAATGTTCTTGCACAAATACCACAATATGGCAGAAATACTATGTTTTAGCATAAATACTGTGATTTGGTATAAATACTACGATTTGGCACACATACTATATTCCGCAGATACACTATAACATAACAGATATTCTACGACTTAGTAGTAATACTATAACATAACAGAATTATTAATTGGGCACAAATACCACAATTTGGCAAAAATACTATGATTGGGTACAAATACTATGATTTGGCAATAATACTGCATTTTAACACAACTACTGAGATTTGATTGAAATACTATGATTTTGAAGAAATACTATTACTCCATACAAATACGATGCTTTGGGACAAATACTATGTTTGGGTTCCAATACTATGATGTGCAACAAATACTATGATTTGGCACAAGTACTATGATTTAGTACAAATACTATGATTTGGCAGAAATACTATGCCTTAGTAGTAATACTATAACATAAGAGATATACTATGGTTTTGCAGACAAACCAAGTTTTCTGCACAAATACCATGATTTGGAACAAATGCTATGATTTAGCAGAAATACTAAGATTGGGTACAAATACTATGATTTGGCAATAATACTGCGTTTTAACAACAACTACTGAGATTTGATTGAAATACTATGACTCCATACAAATACGATGCTTTGGCACAAATACTATGATTTGGCAGAAATACTATGACTTAGTAGTAATACTATAACATAACATATTTCCTAAAAAAAACTATGAAATTGCAGTAATTCTATGACTTGGCAGAGATACTACGTTTTAGTACAAATACTATAACAACGCAGAAATACTATGACTTAGTAGTAATACTATAACATAACAGTTCAATGTTCTTGCACAAATGCCACAATATGGCAGAAATACTATGTTTTAGCACAAATACTGTGATTTGGTATAAATACTACGATTTGGCACAAATACTATATTCCGCAGATACACTATAACATAACAGATATTCTACAACTTAGTAGTAATACTATAACATAACAGAATTATTAATTGGGCACAAATACCACAATTTGGCAAAAATACTATGATTTGGCACAAATACAATGACATGGCAAAAATACTATGATTGGGTACAAATACTATGATTTGGCAATAATACTGCATTTTAACACAACTACTGAGATTTGATTGAAATACTATGATTTTGAAGAAATACTATTACTCCATACAAATACGATGCTTTGGGACAAATACTATGTTTTGGTTCCAATACTATGATGTGCAACAAATACTATGATTTGGCACAAGTACTATGATTTAGTACAAATACTATGATTTGGCAGAAATACTATGCCTTAGTAGTAATACTATAACATAAGGGATATACTATGGTTTTGCAGACATACTATGTTTTTGCACAAATACCATGATTTGGCACAAATGCTATGATTTAGCAGAAATACTATGAATGGGTACAAATACTATGATTTTGCAATAATACTGCGTTTTAACAACAACTACTGAGATTTGATTGAAATACTATGATTTAGAAGAAATACTATGACTCCATACAAATACGATGCTTTGGCACAAATACTATGATTTGGCACAAGTACTATCATTTAGTACAAATAATGTGATTGGGCAGAAGTACTATGTTTCAGTACAAATACTATGATTTGGCAGGAATACTCTGATTTAGCAGAAATACTATGTTTTAACATAAATACTATCTTTTGGCAGAAATTCCTGCTAAAAAGGACTATTTCTGCTTTTTAGCAGAAATACTGTAATTTGGCATAAATACTATAATTTGGTATAAATACTGTGATTTGGCACATATAATATATTCAGCACATATACTATAACATAACAGAAATATTATGATTTGGCCCCAAAACCATGATTTTGCACAAATACCATGATTTGGCAAATATACTATGATTTTTCAAAAAATACTATGATTTAGCAGAAGTACTAAGATGTAGTAGAAGTACTTTGCTTTAGCAGAAATACTATGATTGAGGAGTAATACCTAAACATAGGAGAAATATTGATACACAGACACACATACACAGACAGTAAAGGGAACAGGAGCTGTTGAGAGTCTGGGCTTGGTATATGTAGGTCAGTTAAATTAGCTGCACCTGCTGTAGTCAGCCCTTACACACGCAGACACAGAGAGAGGTGTGAGTTTTCTTCAGTGTATTTCTGACATTCAGGATTCCCCTCGAACAAATGGCCATAATTTCCTAACCGTAGAGGCTAGAACAGTCATTCAGACATTGTTTTGTTCAGAAGAGATGGGGGAATCTTCAGGTCTTCATAATTCAGAGATAAAATATAAATTATTAAAGATATATGACTTGTAATACACTGTAACTGAGTAGAGGCGAAGCAAAAACTGCCTTGACTTGCTCTCAAACAACCTTTGGTAACTCTAAATCTATATGGAGCATCAAAATCATTCTTTCACCGTAAGAAACAGCAGGCTTTGGTGAACAGTCATGGAAATTTTCAGGGCTCTGTGGAAATCCATCAAAAAGATATGATGAGAGAAAAAAGTGACTCATTTCCAGAATTTGAAATCTGATGAAATCTGAGCGAGGGACAAATTTCCTACCCTCAAACAAGTCTAACTCATCTCAGAACGGTAATAGGTGAGAAAATAATTCTTGAATTGTGAGCATCAGGAGTGTCTGAAGATATACCGGGACAAGCCTCATGTCTTAACTTCGCTTCGTTAAGGAGATATGACAATTTGAAAATGCCTCTCATTAGAGAAATCCAGCGGTGATTTTGAACAAACTCTCCATTGAGTTTATATGGAGAGTTTTCTGACTTTGTGTTACTCTGAGGAGATTTGCAAAATAACTATGAGTCCCACAACAATGATAGGGACATTTTCTGAAAGCCAGCAAAAATACCTACGTTTTGGTGTATAATCTGTGGGGCTTGAGTGGAAATTGAGCGAGTAGCAAGAAGTTGTTTGGACATGAAGAGAAAATTCAAACAGTTTCACTGTCCCCTCTGAGTTAATTGCATAGCAACCATAGCAACGCATGTATTTTCTGAAAAATCACAATTTTGCAACTGAAGACTTAAAGAGAGATAAGATGAAAACAGTAGAAGATCTGAAAAAGCTGAATCATACAGGAATAGCCCAATCATTTGAGAACGTTTTAAAGTTTGAATGGAGTTTCTAGGTGAAAGTATGAGGCAGTAGTTAAGTTTCAAAGACAAGAAAGTTTTAGCAGAATTGTGGAAGTTTCCCATTCATTTCAATGGGACAAATTAAAGGAAAAAAGTGTAATATTTTAAAAAGTATAATAGTAATAAACACCAAAAGTCATAGCCGGCATAAGCAGAAAGAGCAGAACAGTTTAGAGTTTGAACGGTGAAAATAGCACAAAAATTGTGGAAGTAGATCCACGGCGAAAAGTGTACGGAAACACCCGGAATAATAAAGAATAAAGAGAAACAGGAACTCAATAGTGTGGATGCCTATTAAGGCATCCACACAATTTGCATTTCCTGCGAAAATGCTGTGTGGATGCCTTAACGCTGAAGATGTCTGCTGAAAAAAGCTGAAAAAGTTGGAAAAAAAAAAAAAAAAACATTGCCCTGAGCAGGATTTGAACCTGGCCCTTCTGGTCTAAAGGCGGCAATTCACCTCACTGCACCAAACTCATTCACATAAAGAAGAGGTGGAGAGAGTGACAATTGTGGTGAAATTAGCAGAAGCTGCTTAGAATTGTGCTGATAAGAGGTGAAAAAGCTAAACATTTGGCAGAAAAGAGGTGAATCAGAAGAATTTCTGCTGAAAAGAGGCAAAGAAGCAAAAAGATGAGCTGAAAAGAGGTGTAGAAGCAGAAGTACTTGCTGAAGATGGCTGTATGTGTAATGACACACTGGAGAGCAGTGACACACAAGAAAGCAGAGCGCATGCAAGCAGGGAACATGTGTAGCAACTGTCACAGGTAGGATTCAAACCTCTGCCACCGGGTCTCACGGCAGATGCCCTACCCTCTGAGCCAAATGAGTTCTGGTCACAAGCAAAGATATGATGAGAGGGACAATGTGCACTGTGGAGCAGAAGCTCAAATTAGCAGAAAAGAGGTGAAGAGGAAGAACTTTGTTGTGAAATGAGGTAAAGAAACTGAAATTTGTGCTTAAAACAAGTGAAAAAGCTGAACTCTGAAATCCTGCTAAAACAGCAGAAGAGGCTGATATTTTTCAGCTACTCATTGAGCCAAACTGGTTCTCACGTAACTGAAAAAAGGTGGAAAAGCTTACAATTCTAATGAAAACAGCAGAAGAGGCTGAGATTTGTGCTGATAAGAGGTGAAAATGCTGAACCAATCAGAGGTACTGCTTCTGTCTGCTTCATCAGGCTGTGTACTTGTATGTATTTCTGCCATAGACTGTTAACAAGAATGTGAGGTCCATATTAGAAAAGCTGCTAAAATCATAAAACTTTGCAGAATTGTAATAAATTATCAATATGAATTACCGGTCTGTGATAGTGTATAAATTTGTACTCAAAAACTAGGTGGGATAGAAGCATAATTCTTGCACTGGGTGAATCAGCGGACTTTGGTGTACTTTGACTACGATTTACATAGCTCTTTGTATCTCCGTCGCGGAGACATGACGAGAGAAGAAATGGCTTAATTTTCGGAGTTTGAAAAATGAGAGGAGGACAGATTTCCACCCCTCAAACATGTTTTTGCAGAAACACTGTAATTTCGCTTAAATAGTATGAAATAGCAGTAATACTATGATTTGGCAGAAATACTACTTTTTAGCACAAATACTATTGTACAGAATGGTGTACGTCAGTTTAATGCTGGGTGGTGCTGCAATAGTAACTATCCTCGGTCAGAAGGAGAGGCTGACATCCAGGGATTAGATTACCACAGGTGGAGTTTATTGGCGGTCAGATGGATGGTACAGGGAGGCATGGCATACAGTAGGAGGATGTGGAGAGGTGATATGGTGTGGTTTCTATGATTAAGAACACTGGCAACAAATTCCTCCACTACAAATCAGTCTGATACCACTTCTTACAGGGTTCACGTTTACTAAGGCACTACCCAAAAGGCGCCACAAGAGGGCACTCCAACACAAGAGATGACCTATTTACACTGTAAACACCCCCTACTTAGCCACTACATACTACAGTGATATTACAGTATACAAATTCACACAAATACTATGATTTGGCAGAAATACTATGACTTAGTAGTAATACTATAACATAACAGTTCAATGTTCTTGCACAAATACCACAATATGGCAGAAATACTATGTTTTAGCATAAATACTGTGATTTGGTATAAATACTACGATTTGGCACACATACTATATTCCGCAGATACACTATAACATAACAGATATTCTACGACTTAGTAGTAATACTATAACATAACAGAATTATTAATTGGGCACAAATACCACAATTTGGCAAAAATACTATGATTGGGTACAAATACTATGATTTGGCAATAATACTGCATTTTAACACAACTACTGAGATTTGATTGAAATACTATGATTTTGAAGAAATACTATTACTCCATACAAATACGATGCTTTGGGACAAATACTATGTTTGGGTTCCAATACTATGATGTGCAACAAATACTATGATTTGGCACAAGTACTATGATTTAGTACAAATACTATGATTTGGCAGAAATACTATGCCTTAGTAGTAATACTATAACATAAGAGATATACTATGGTTTTGCAGACAAACCAAGTTTTCTGCACAAATACCATGATTTTGAACAAATGCTATGATTTAGCAGAAATACTAAGATTGGGTACAAATACTATGATTTGGCAATAATACTGCGTTTTAACAACAACTACTGAGATTTGATTGAAATACTATGACTCCATACAAATACGATGCTTTGGCACAAATACTATGATTTGGCAGAAATACTATGACTTAGTAGTAATACTATAACATAACATATTTCCTAAAAAAAACTATGAAATTGCAGTAATTCTATGACTTGGCAGAGATACTACGTTTTAGTACAAATACTATAACAACGCAGAAATACTATGACTTAGTAGTAATACTATAACATAACAGTTCAATGTTCTTGCACAAATGCCACAATATGGCAGAAATACTATGTTTTAGCACAAATACTGTGATTTGGTATAAATAGTACGATTTGGCACAAATACTATATTCCGCAGATACACTATAACATAACAGATATTCTACAACTTAGTAGTAATACTATAACATAACAGAATTATTAATTGGGCACAAATACCACAATTTGGCAAAAATACTATGATTTGGCACAAATACAATGACTTGGCAAAAATACTATGATTGGGTACAAATACTATGATTTGGCAATAATACTGCATTTTAACACAACTACTGAGATTTGATTGAAATACTATGATTTTGAAGAAATACTATTACTCCATACAAATACGATGCTTTGGGACAAATACTATGTTTTGGTTCCAATACTATGATGTGCAACAAATACTATGATTTGGCACAAGTACTATGATTTAGTACAAATACTATGATTTGGCAGAAATACTATGCCTTAGTAGTAATACTATAACATAAGGGATATACTATGGTTTTGCAGACATACTATGTTTTTGCACAAATACCATGATTTGGCACAAATGCTATGATTTACTAGAAATACTATGAATGGGTACAAATACTATGATTTTGCAATAATACTGCGTTTTAACAACAACTACTGAGATTTGATTGAAATACTATGATTTAGAAGAAATACTATGACTCCATACAAATACGATGCTTTGGCACAAATACTATGATTTGGCACAAGTACTATCATTTAGTACAAATAATGTGATTGGGCAGAAGTACTATGTTTCAGTACAAATACTATGATTTGGCAGGAATACTCTGATTTAGCAGAAATACTATGTTTTAACATAAATACTATCTTTTGGCAGAAATTCCTGCTAAAAAGGACTATTTCTGCTTTTTAGCAGAAATACTGTAATTTGGCATAAATACTATAATTTGGTATAAATACTGTGATTTGGCACATATAATATATTCAGCACATATACTATAACATAACAGAAATATTATGATTTGGCCCCAAAACCATGATTTTGCACAAATACCATGATTTGGCAAATATACTATGATTTTTCAAAAAATACTATGATTTAGCAGAAGTACTAAGATGTAGTAGAAGTACTTTGCTTTAGCAGAAATACTATGATTGAGGAGTAATACCTAAACATAGGAGAAATATTGATACACAGACACACATACACAGACAGTAAAGGGAACAGGAGCTGTTGAGAGTCTGGGCTTGGTATATGTAGGTCAGTTAAATTAGCTGCACCTGCTGTAGTCAGCCCTTACACACGCAGACACAGAGAGAGGTGTGAGTTTTCTTCAGTGTATTTCTGACATTCAGGATTCCCCTCGAACAAATGGCCATAATTTCCTAACCGTAGAGGCTAGAACGGTCATTCAGACATTGTTTTGTTCAGAAGAGATGGGGGAATCTTCAGGTCTTCATAATTCAGAGATAAAATATAAATTATTAAAGATATATGACTTGTAATACACTGTAACTGAGTAGAGGCGAAGCAAAAACTGCCTTGACTTGCTCTCAAACAACCTTTGGTAACTCTAAATCTATATGGAGCATCAAAATCATTCTTTCACCGTAAGAAACAGCAGGCTTTGGTGTACAGTCATGGAAATTTTCAGGGCTCTGTGGAAATCCATCAAAAAGATATGATGAGAGAAAAAAGTGACTCATTTCCAGAATTTGAAATCTGATGAAATCTGAGCGAGGGACAAATTTCCTACCCTCAAACAAGTCTAACTCATCTCAGAACGGTAATAGGTGAGAAAATAATTCTTGAATTGTGAGCATCAGGAGTGTCTGAAGATATACCGGGACAAGCCTCATGTCTTAACTTCGCTTCGTTAAGAAGATATGACAATTTGAAAATGCCTCTCATTAGAGAAAACCAGCGGTGATTTTGAACAAACTCTCCATTGAGTTTATATGGAGAGTTTTCTGACTTTGTGTTACTCTGAGGAGATTTGCAAAATAACTATGAGTCCCACAACAATGATAGGGACATTTTCTGAAAGCCAGCAAAAATACCTACGTTTTGGTGTATAATCTGTGGGGCTTGAGTGGAAATTGAGCGAGTAGCAAGAAGTTGTTTGGACATGAAGAGAAAATTCAAACAGTTTCACTGTCCCCTCTGAGTTAATTGCATAGCAACCATAGCAACGCATGTATTTTCTGAAAAATCACAATTTTGCAACTGAAGACTTAAAGAGAGATAAGATGAAAACAGTAGAAGATCTGAAAAAGCTGAATCATACAGGAATAGCCCAATCATTTGAGAACGTTTTAAAGTTTGAATGGAGTTTCTAGGTGAAAGTATGAGGCAGTAGTTAAGTTTCAAAGACAAGAAAGTTTTAGCAGAATTGTGGAAGTTTCCCATTCATTTCAATGGGACAAATTAAAGGAAAAAAGTGTAATATTTTAAAAAGTATAATAGTAATAAACACCAAAAGTCATAGCCGGCATAAGCAGAAAGAGCAGAACAGTTTAGAGTTTGAACGGTGAAAATAGCACAAAAATTGTGGAAGTAGATCCACGGCGAAAAGTGTACGGAAACACCCGGAATAATAAAGAACTAGAAAAATTTGCATTTCCTGCGAAAATGCAGTGTGGATGCTTAAAGCTGAAGCTGTATGCAAAAAGTAGCTGAAAAAGCTGAAAAGTTGCAGAAATTGTAAAAACTTTGCAGAAGCAAAAGAAGTTTGCTAAAATGGAATAACTTAGCAGAACTGCAATATCTTAGAGGAAACATAATACTTGGCAGAAATACAATAGCATAGCAGAATTTAGCAGAAATATTGTAACTTACCAGAAACATGATAACTTCTCAAAAATACAAGAATTTAGGAGAAATAGTATAAGATAACAGAAAGAATATATTTAGCCAAAAATACTTAAACATTACAGAAACACTATGATTTAGAAAAATAGTACAACATAGCAGAAATATTGTGATTTACCAGAGACACTGTGATGAACTATGAATATTGTAATTTTAAATTGAGACTATGTTTTAGCACAAATATTATAATTTGGCAGAAATACTATAATTTAGCAGAAATACTATATTAAGCACAAATCCTATAAAAAGCAGAAATGGTATGATTAAGCACAAATACTACATTTAGTAGAAATACTTTGTTTTAGCACAAATCCCATAAAAAGCAGAAATACTGTACTATGATTTAGTAGAAAAACTATAATTAATCAGAAATACTAAATTTAGCAGAAATACTATATTAAGCACAAATCTTATAAAAAGCAGAAATACTATAATTTAGCAGAAATACTATATTAAGCACAAATCCTATAAAAAGCAGAAATACTATATTAGGCACAAATCCTATAAAAAGCAGAAATAGTATGATTAAGCATAAATACTACATTTAGTAGAAATACTATGTTTTAGCACAAATAGTATAAAAAGCAGAAATATTATAATTTAGCACAAATAGTATAAAAAGCAGAAATATTATAATTTAGCACAAATAGTATAAAAAGCAGAAATATTATAATTTAGCACAAATAGTATAAAAAGCAGAAATACTACATTTAGTAGAAATACTATGTTTTAGCACAAATAGTATAAAAAGCAGAAATATTATAATTTAGCACAAATAGTATAAAAAGCAGAAATATTATAATTTAGCACAAATAGTATAAAAAGCAGAAATATTATAATTTAGCACAAATAGTATAAAAAGCAGAAATACTACATTTAGTAGAAATACTATGTTTTAGCACAAATAGTATAATAAAGCAGAAATACTATAATTTAGCAGAAATACTGTATTTAGCACAAGTACCAAAAAGTACCAGAAATACTATGATTTAGCAGAATAGCAATAACTTACAAAATTACAAATATGGAGGCATATTGAAACAGAAATGCAGAGAGGGACACACAAACACAGGCTCTAATCCAGTCAATCAGTCTAACTATATTCAATTTAAATCCTACAATGACATGCTGCCAAATAAGGGCAGGGTCCTCTCTCTCCCACTAAACACACACACACACACACACACACACACACACACACACACACACACACAGACAGACACAGAGGGAGAGAGCTGCCGAATTTAAATCCACCAATCAGAGTGGCTGTTTACGTTTTCCCGCCAAAAAAGGTGCATCTTTTTACACACGCAGCAGAGAGAGGCACAGGATTATTGCAGTCTATTTCTCATAGTGACGACTCCCCTCAAACAAATGACCATAATTTCCTAACCGTAGGGGCTAGAACGGTCATTCTTACACCGTTTTGTTCAGAAGACATGGGGGAATCTTCCAGTGTTTACAATTTATCATTAAAATATGAATTATTAAAGATATTTGACTTGTAATGCACCATAACTGAGTAGAGCGAAGCAAAAACTGCCTTGACTTGCCCTCAAACAACGCTTTGTAACTTGAAATCTATTTGGAGTATCGATATCATTCTTTCACCGTAAGAGACAGCAGGCTTTGGTGAACAATCATGGAAATTTTCAGGTCTCTGTGGAAATCCAACAAAAAGTTATGACGAGAGAAAAAAGTGGTTCATTTCCAGACTTTGAAATCTGAAGAAATCTGAGCGAAGGACGAATTTCCTACCCTCAAACAAGTCCAACTCATTTCAGAACGGTAATAGTTGAGAAAGAAATTCTTGAATTGTGAGCGTCAGGAGTGTCTGAAGATATGCCGGGACAAGCCTCATGTCTTAACTTTGCTTCGTTAAGGAGATATGACGATTCGAATATGCCTCTCATTACAGAAATGCAACGGTGATTTTGAACAAACTCTCCACTGACTTTATATGGAGAGTTTTCTGACCTTGTGTTAGTCTGAGGAGATTTGCGAAAGTTCTATGAATACCACAACAATGATAGTGACATTTTCTGAAAGCCAGAAAAAATACCTACGTTTTGATGTATAATTTGTGGAAGTTGAGTGAAAATTGAGCAAGTAGCAAACAGTTGTTCGGACATGAAGAGAAGACTGCAAAAGCTTCAGTGGCACACTGGAAGCCAAGAGCATAGCAACCATAACAACGCATGTATTTTGTGAAAAATCACAATTTTGCAACTCAAAACTTTAAGAGGCATAAAAGTAAAACAGTAAAAGATTTGAAAAAGCTGAATCATACCTGAATAGCCCAATAATTTGTGAACATTTTAAAATTTGAATGGTTGTTCTAGGTGAAAGTATGAGGAAGTAGTTAAGTTTCAAAAACAAGCAAATTTTAGCAGAATTGCTGAAGTTTCCCATTCATTTCAATGGGACAAATTAAAGGAAAAAAGTGTAATATTTTAAAAAGTATAATAGCAAAAAATAGCAAAAGTCATAGCCGGAAAGAGCAAAAATAGCTGAATAGTTTAAAATTTGAACGGTGAAAATCGGCTGAAAATTGTGGAAGTAGTTTAACGGCGAAAAGTGTACGGAAGTCCTAAGAATAATAATAATAACTAGAAAAATTTGCATTTCCTGCGAAAATGCAGTGTGGATGCTTAAAGCTGAAGCTGTATGCAAAAAGAAGCTGAAAAAGCTGAAAAGTTGCAGAAATTGTAAAAACTTTGCAGAAGCAAAAGAACTTTGCTAAAATGGAATAACTTAGCAGAACTGCAATATCTTAGAGGAAACATAATACTTGGCAGAAATACAATAGCATAGAAGAATTTAGCAGAAATATTGTAACTTACCAGAAACATGATAACTTCTCAAAAATACAAGAATTTAGGAGAAATAGTATAAGATAACAGAAAGAATATATTTAGCCAAAAATACTTAAACATTACAGAAACACTATGATTTAGAAAAATAGTACAACAGAGCAGAAATATTGTGATTTACCAGAGACACTGTGATGAACTATGAATATTGTAATTTTAAATTAAGACTATGTTTTAGCACAAATATTATAATTTGGCAGAAATACTATAATTTAGTAGAAATACTATATTAAGCACAAATCCTACAAAAAGCAGAAATGGTATGATTAAGCATAAATACTACATTTAGTAGAAATACTTTGTTGTAGCACAAATCCTATAAAAAGCAGAAATACTGTACTATGATTTAGTAGAAAAACTATAATTAATCAGAAATAAATTTAGCAGAAATACTATATTAAGCACAAATCCTACAAAAAGCAGAAATGGTATGATTAAGCATAAATACTACATTTAGTAGAAATACTTTGTTGTAGCACAAATCCTATAAAAAGCAGAAATACTGTACTATGATTTAGTAGAAAAACTATAATTAATCAGAAATAAATTTAGCAGAAATACTATATTAAGCACAAATCTTATAAAAAGCAGAAATACTATATTAAGCACAAATCCTATAAAAGCAGAAATACTATATTAAGCACAAATCTTATAAAAAGCAGAAATAGTATGATTTAGCACAATAGTAATAAGTTAAACAGAAAAATTGGAAAAGCAAAATGGACAGCTGGAAAAATGCTGAACATGCTGAGGGTCCCTCAAATATACTTGTTAAATGACAAAAATCTGCAAAAAAATCTATAACAGCCACACAATTACAAATATGTACACATGAGGAAACACACACACACACAAACACACACACACGCACACACAAACACACAGAGGGAGAGAGCTGCTGAATTTGAATCCACCAATCAGAGTGGCTGTGTACTTTTTCCCGCCAAAACAGGTGCTTCTGTTTACACACGCAGCACAGAGAGACACAGGATTATTGCAGCCTATTTCTCATAGTGAGGACTCCCCTCAAACAAATGACCATAATTTCCTAACTATAGGGGCTAGAGCGGTCATTCTTACACCGTTTTGTTCAGAAGTGATTGGGGAATCTTCAAGTGTTGACAATTTATCATTAAAATATGAATTTTTAGAGATATATGACATGGATGACTTATTGACTTAGAAGCCACGAATTCCCCAATATGCAAATTTGAATGGCTGAGGCCACATATATGATTGGCTGGCTGGGAAGCCGTGCAGGCCCTGATTTGTGGATTTGAATTCCTCAGCCCTGATATGATTGGCTGGCTTAGAAGCCATGAAGGCCCCAATATGCAAATTTGAATGCCTCAGGACACATATGATTGGCTGGGAAACTGTGCAGGCCCTGATTTGAAAATTTGAATGTCTAAGTCCTCACAGAGGATTGGCTGCCTGGGGACCTGGCAGAAATATATAGAAATACTATGATTAAGCATAAATACTACATTTAGTAGAAATACTATGTTTTAGGACAAATACTATAAAAAGCAGAAATACTATAATTTAGCAGAAATACTATATTAAGCACAAATCCTATAAAAAGCAGAAATACTATATTAGGTACAAATCCTATAAAAAGCAGAAATACTATATTAGGCACAAATCTTATAAAAAGCAGAAATACTATGTTAGGCACAAATCCTATAAAAAGAATAAATACTATAATTTAGCAGAAATACTATATTAGGCACAAATCTTATGAAAAGCAGAAATAGTATGATTTAGCAGAAATACTGTATTTAGCACAAGTACCGAAAAGTACCAGAAATACTATGATTTAGCAGAATAGTAATAACTTACAAAATTACAAATATGGAGGCATATTGAAACACAAATGCACAGAGGGACACACAAACACAGGCTCTAATCCAGTCAACCAGTCTAACTATATTCAATTTAAATCCTACAATGACATGCTGCCAAATAAGGGCAGGGTCCTCTCTCTCCCACTAAACACACACACACACACACACACACACAGACACAGAGGGAGAGAGCTGCCGAATTTAAATCCACCAATCAGAGTGGCTGTTTACGTTTTCCCGCCAAAACAGGTGCATCTTTTTACACACGCAGCACAGAGAGGCACAGGATTATTGCAGCCTATTTCTCATAGTGAGGACTCCCCTCAAACAAATGACCATAATTTCCTAACCGTAGGGGCTAGAGCGGTCATTCTTACACCGTTTTGTTCAGAAGAGATGGGGGAATCTTCCAGTGTTAACAATTTATCATTAAAATATGAATTATTAAAGATATTTGACTTGTAATGCACCATAACTGAGTAGAGCGAAGCAAAAACTGCCTTGACTTGCCCTCAAACAACGCTTTCTAACTCTAAATCTATTTGGAGTATTGAAATCATTCTTTCACCGTAAGAGACAGCAGGCTTTGGTGAACAATCATGGAAATTTTCAGGTCTCTGTGGAAATCCAACAAAAAGTTATGACGAGAGAAAAAAATGCTTCATTTCCAGAGTTTGAAATCTGAAGAAATCTGAGCGAAGGACGAATTTCCTACCCTCAAACAAGTCCAACTCATTTCAGAACGGTAATAGGTGAGAAAGAAATTCTTGAATTGTGAGCGTCACGAGTGTCTGAAGATATACCGGGACAAGCCTCATGTCTTAAAGTCGCTTCGTTAAGGAGATATGACGATTCGAATATGCCTCTCATTACAGAAATCCAGCGATGATTTTGAACAAGCTCTCCGTTGACTTTATATGGAGAGTTTTGAGACCTTGTGTTGGTCTGAGGAGGTTTGCCAAGATTCTATAAATCCCACAACAATGATAGTTACATTTTCTGAAAGCCAGCAAAAATACCTACATTTTGATGTATAATTTGTGGAAATTGAGTGAAAATTGAGCAAGTAGCAAGAAGTTGTTCGGACATGAAGAGAAGACTGCAAAAGCTTCAGTGGCACACTGGAAGCCAAGAGCATAGCAACCATAACAACGCATGTATTTTGTGAAAAATCACAATTGTGCAACTCAAAACTTTAAGAGGCATAAAAGTAAAACGGTAAAATATTTGAAAAAGCTGAATCATACATGAATAGCCCAATAATTTGTGAACATTTTAAAGTTTGAATGGTTTTTCTAGGCGAAAGTATGAGGAAGTAGTTAAGTTTCAAAAACAAGCAAAATTTAGCAGAATTGCGGAAGTTTTCCATTCATTTCAATGGGACAAATTAAAGGAAAAAAGCTTAATATTTTAAAAAGTATAATAGCAAAAAATAGCAAAAGTCATAGCCCGCATTAGCAGAAATAGTAGAATAGTTTAAAATTTGAACGGCGAAAATCGGCTGAAAATTGTGGGACTAGTTAAGTGCCAAAGAAGTACAAAAATTGGCAACTAGAATAATAAAGAATAAAGAGAAACAGGAACTCAATAGTGTGGATGCTTAAAGCATCCACACAATAACTAGAAAAATTTGCATTTCCTGCGAAAATGCAGTGTGGATGCTTAAAGCTGAAGCTGTATGCAAAAAGTAGCTGAAAAAGCTGAAAAGTTGCAGAAATTGTAAAAACTTTGCAGAAGCAAAAGAAGTTTGCTAAAATGGAATAACTTAGCAGAACTGCAATATCTTAGAGGAAACATAATACTTGGCAGAAATACAATAGCATAGCAGAATTTAGCAGAAATATTGTAACTTACCAGAAACATGATAACTTCTCAAAAATACAAGAATTTAGGAGAAATAGTATAAGATAACAGAAAGAATATATTTAGCCAAAAATACTTAAACATTACAGAAACACTATGATTTAGAAAAATAGTACAACAGAGCAGAAATATTGTGATTTACCAGAGACACTGTGATGAACTATGAATATTGTAATTTTAAATTGAGACTATGTTTTAGCACAAATATTATAATTTGGCAGAAATACTATAATTTAGCAGAAATACTATATTAAGCACAAATCCTATAAAAAGCAGAAATGGTATGATTAAGCACAAATACTACATTTAGTAGAAATACTTTGTTTTAGCACAAATCCCATAAAAAGCAGAAATACTGTACTATGATTTAGTAGAAAAACTATAATTAATCAGAAATACTAAATTTAGCAGAAATACTATATTAAGCACAAATACTATAAAAAGCAGAAATAGTATGATTAAGCATAAATACTACATTTAGCAGAAATACTATATTAAGCACAAATCCTATAAAAGCAGAAATAGTATGATTTAGCACAATAGTAATAAGTTAAACAGAAAAATTGGAAAAGCAAAATGGACAGCTGAAAAAATGCTGAACATGCTGAGGGTCCCTCAAATATACTTGTTAAATGACAAAAATCTGCAAAAAAATTTATTACAGCCACACAATCACAAATATGTAGAAATGAGGAAACACACATGCACAGAGAGACCCACACACAAGATCCAATTCAGTCAACCAGTCTAAATATATTGAATTTAAATCTTAGAATGAGATCATCCCATTAAAAGCCTTTCTCTCTCTCTCTCTCTGTCACACACACACACACACACACACACACACACACACACACACACACACACACAGGGAGAGAGAAGTAAGTTTCTAGGTCAGCCTGGGAGCTGGTGAATTTGAATCCACCAATCAGAGAGCCTGTGCACTTTTCCCCACCAAAACAGGTGCATCTGTTTACACACGCAGCAGCACAGAGAGACACAGGATTTTTGCAGTCTATTTCTCATAGTGACGACTCCCCTCAAACAAATGACCGTAATTTCCTAACCGTAGGGGCTAGAACAGTCATTCTTACACCGTTTTGTTCAGAAGAGATGGGGGAATCTTCAAGTGTTGACAATTTAATATTAAAATATGAATTTTTAGAGATATATGACATGGATGACTTGTTGACTTAGGAGCCACGAATTCCCCAATATGCAAATTTGAATGCCTGAGACCACATATGTGATTGGCTGGCTGGGAAGCCGTGCAGGCCCTGATTTGTGGATTTGAATTCCTCAGCCCTCAGATATGATTGGCTGGCTTAGAAGCCACGAAGGCCCCAATATGCAAATTTGAATGCCTCAGGACACTTATTTGATTGGCTGGGAAACTGTGCAGGCCCTGATTTGAAAATTTGAATGTCTCAGTCCTCACAGAGGATTGGCTGCCTGGGGACCTGGCAGAAATATATAGAAATACTATTATTAAGCATAAATACTACATTTAGTAGAAATACTATGTTTTAGCACAAATATTATAAAAAGAAGAAATACTATAATTTAGAACAAATAGTATAAAAAGCAGAAATACTATAATTTAGCAGAAATACTATGTTAAGCACAAATCCTATAAAAAGCAGAAATACTATAATTTAGCAGAAATACTATGTTAGGCACAAATCCTATAAAAAGCAGAAATACTATAATTTAGCAGAAATACTATATTAGGCATAAATCCTATGAAAAGCAGAAATAGTATGATTTAGCAGAAATACTGTATTTAGCACAAGTACCGAAAAGTACCAGAAATACTATGATTTAGCAGAATAGTAATAACTTATTGAAACACAAATGCACAGAGGGACACACAAACACAGGCTCTAATCCAGTCAACCAGTCTAACTATATTCAATTTAAATCCTACAATGACATGCTGCCAAATAAGGGCAGGGTCCTCTCTCTCCCACTAAACACACACACACACACACACACACACACACACACACACACACACACACACACACACACACACAGAGGGAGAGAGCTGCCGAATTTAAATCCACCAATCAGAGTGGCTGTTTACGTTTTCCCGCCAAAACAGGTGCATCTTTTTACACACGCAGCAGCACAGAGAGACACAGGATTATTGCAGCCTATTTCTCATAGTGAGGACTCCCCTCAAACAAATGACCATAATTTCCTAACCGTAGGGGCTAGAGCGGTCATTCTTACACTGTTTTGTTCAGAAGAGATGGGGGAATCTTCCAGTGTTAACAATTTATCATTAAAATGTGAATTTTTAGAGATATATGACATGGATGACTTGTTGACTTAGAAGCCACGAATTCCCCAATATGCAAATATGAATGCCTGAGACCACATATATGATTGGCTGGCTGGGAAGCCGTGCAGGCCCTGATTTGTGGATTTGAATTCCTCAGCCCTCAGATATGATTGGCTGGCTTAGAAGCCATGAAGGCCCCAATATGCAAATTTGAATGCCTCAGGACACATATATGATTGGCTGGGAAGCCGTGCAGGCCCTGATTTGAAAATTTGAATTTCTCAGTCCTCACAGAGGATTGGCTGCCTGGGGACCTGGCAGAAATATATAGAAATACTATGATTAAGCATAAATACTACATTTAGTAGAAATACTATGTTTTAGCACAAATACTATAAAAAGCAGAAATACTATAATTTAGCAGAAATACTATATTAAGCACAAATCCTATAAAAAGCAGAAATAGGATGATTAAGCATAAACACTACATTTAGTAGAAATACTATGTTTGAGCAAAAGTCCTATAAAAAGCAGAAATACTATATTAGGTACAAATCCCATAAAAAGCAGAAATAGTATGATTTAGCACAAATAGTATAAAAAGCAGAAATATTGTAATTTAGCAGAAATACTATATTAGGCACAAATCTTATAAAATAGCAGAAATAGTATGATTTAGCACAATAGTAATAAGTTAAACAGAAAAATTGGAAAAGCAAAATGGACAGCTGAAAAAATGCTGAACATGCTGAGGGTCCCTCAAATATACTTGTTAAATGAAAAAATCAGCAAAAAAAATGCACAGGGAGAGAGAAGTAAGTTTCTAGGTCAGCCTGGGAGCTGCTGAATTTGAATCCACCAATCAGAGAGCCTGTGTACTTTTTCCCGCCAAAACATGTGCCTCTTTTTACACACGCAGCACAGAGAGACACAGGATTATTGCAGCCTATTTCTCATAGTGAGGACTCCCCTCAAACAAATGACCATAATTTCCAAACCGTAGGGGCTAGAGCGGTCATTCTTACACCGTTTTGTTCAGAAGAGATGGGGGAATCTTCCAGTGTTTACAATTTATCATTAAAATATGAATTATTAAAGATATTTGACTTGTAATGCACCATAACTGAGTAGAGCGAAGCAAAAACTGCCTTGACTTGCCCTCAAACAACGCTTTCTAACTCGAAATCTATTTGGAGTATCGATATCATTCTTTCACCGTAAGAGACAGCAGGCTTTGGTGAACAATCATGGAAATTTTCAGGTCTCTGTGGAAATCCAACAAAAAGTTATGACGAGAGAAAAAAGTGGTTCATTTCCACAGTTTGAAATCTGAAGAAATCTGAGCGAAGGACGAATTTCCTACCCTCAAACAAGTCCAACTCATTTCAGAACGGTAATAGGTGAGAAAGAAATTCTTGAATTGTGAGCGTCAGGAGTGTCTGAAGATATTCGGGGACAAGCCTCATGTCTTAACTTTGCTTCGTTAAGGAGATATGACGATTCGAATATGCCTCTCATTACAGAAATCCAGCGGTGATTTTGAACAAACTCTCCATTCACTTTATATGGAGAGTTTTCTGACCTTGTGTTAGTCTGAGGAGATTTGCAAAAATTCTATAAATCCCACAACAATGATAGTTACATTTTCTGAAAGCCAGCAAAAATACCTACACTTTGATGTATAATTTGTGGAAATTGAGTGAAAATTGAGCAAGTAGCAAGAAGTTGTTCGGACATGAAGAGAAGACTGCAAAAGCTTCAGTGGCACACTGGAAGCCAAGAGCATAGCAACCATAACAACGCATGTATTTTGTGAAAAATCACAATTGTGCAACTCAAAACTTTAAGAGGCATAAAAGTAAAACGGTAAAATATTTGAAAAAGCTGAATCATACATGAATAGCCCAATAATTTGTGAACATTTTAAAGTTTGAATGGTTTTTCTAGGCGAAAGTATGAGGAAGTAGTTAAGTTTCAAAAACAAGCAAAATTTAGCAGAATTGCGGAAGTTTTCCATTCATTTCAATGGGACAAATTAAAGGAAAAAAGCTTAATATTTTAAAAAGTATAATAGCAAAAAATAGCAAAAGTCATAGCCCGCATTAGCAGAAATAGTAGAATAGTTTAAAATTTGAACGGCGAAAATCGGCTGAAAATTGTGGGACTAGTTAAGTGCCAAAGAAGTACAAAAATTGGCAACTAGAATAATAAAGAACTAGAAAAATTTGCATTTCCTGCGAAAATGCAGTGTGGATGCTTAAAGCTGAAGCTGTATGCAAAAAGAAGCTGAAAAAGCTGAAAAGTTGCAGAAATTGTAAAAACTTTGCAGAAGCAAAAGAACTTTGCTAAAATGGAATAACTTAGCAGAACTGCAATATCTTAGAGGAAACATAATACTTGGCAGAAATACAATAGCATAGAAGAATTTAGCAGAAATATTGTAACTTACCAGAAACATGATAACTTCTCAAAAATACAAGAATTTAGGAGAAATAGTATAAGATAACAGAAAGAATATATTTAGCCAAAAATACTTAAACATTACAGAAACACTATGATTTAGAAAAATAGTACAACAGAGCAGAAATATTGTGATTTACCAGAGACACTGTGATGAACTATGAATATTGTAATTTTAAATTAAGACTATGTTTTAGCACAAATATTATAATTTGGCAGAAATACTATAATTTAGTAGAAATACTATATTAAGCACAAATCCTACAAAAAGCAGAAATGGTATGATTAAGCATAAATACTACATTTAGTAGAAATACTTTGTTGTAGCACAAATCCTATAAAAAGCAGAAATACTGTACTATGATTTAGTAGAAAAACTATAATTAATCAGAAATAAATTTAGCAGAAATACTATATTAAGCACAAATCCTACAAAAAGCAGAAATGGTATGATTAAGCATAAATACTACATTTAGTAGAAATACTTTGTTGTAGCACAAATCCTATAAAAAGCAGAAATACTGTACTATGATTTAGTAGAAAAACTATAATTAATCAGAAATAAATTTAGCAGAAATACTATATTAAGCACAAATCTTATAAAAAGCAGAAATACTATATTAAGCACAAATCCTATAAAAGCAGAAATACTATATTAAGCACAAATCTTATAAAAAGCAGAAATAGTATGATTTAGCACAATAGTAATAAGTTAAACAGAAAAATTGGAAAAGCAAAATGGACAGCTGGAAAAATGCTGAACATGCTGAGGGTCCCTCAAATATACTTGTTAAATGACAAAAATCTGCAAAAAAATCTATAACAGCCACACAATTACAAATATGTACACATGAGGAAACACACACACACACAAACACACACACACGCACACACAAACACACAGAGGGAGAGAGCTGCTGAATTTGAATCCACCAATCAGAGTGGCTGTGTACTTTTTCCCGCCAAAACAGGTGCTTCTGTTTACACACGCAGCACAGAGAGACACAGGATTATTGCAGCCTATTTCTCATAGTGAGGACTCCCCTCAAACAAATGACCATAATTTCCTAACTATAGGGGCTAGAGCGGTCATTCTTACACCGTTTTGTTCAGAAGTGATTGGGGAATCTTCAAGTGTTGACAATTTATCATTAAAATATGAATTTTTAGAGATATATGACATGGATGACTTATTGACTTAGAAGCCACGAATTCCCCAATATGCAAATTTGAATGGCTGAGGCCACATATATGATTGGCTGGCTGGGAAGCCGTGCAGGCCCTGATTTGTGGATTTGAATTCCTCAGCCCTGATATGATTGGCTGGCTTAGAAGCCATGAAGGCCCCAATATGCAAATTTGAATGCCTCAGGACACATATGATTGGCTGGGAAACTGTGCAGGCCCTGATTTGAAAATTTGAATGTCTAAGTCCTCACAGAGGATTGGCTGCCTGGGGACCTGGCAGAAATATATAGAAATACTATGATTAAGCATAAATACTACATTTAGTAGAAATACTATGTTTTAGGACAAATACTATAAAAAGCAGAAATACTATAATTTAGCAGAAATACTATATTAAGCACAAATCCTATAAAAAGCAGAAATACTATATTAGGTACAAATCCTATAAAAAGCAGAAATACTATATTAGGCACAAATCTTATAAAAAGCAGAAATACTATGTTAGGCACAAATCCTATAAAAAGAATAAATACTATAATTTAGCAGAAATACTATATTAGGCACAAATCTTATGAAAAGCAGAAATAGTATGATTTAGCAGAAATACTGTATTTAGCACAAGTACCGAAAAGTACCAGAAATACTATGATTTAGCAGAATAGTAATAACTTACAAAATTACAAATATGGAGGCATATTGAAACACAAATGCACAGAGGGACACACAAACACAGGCTCTAATCCAGTCAACCAGTCTAACTATATTCAATTTAAATCCTACAATGACATGCTGCCAAATAAGGGCAGGGTCCTCTCTCTCCCACTAAACACACACACACACACACACACACACAGACACAGAGGGAGAGAGCTGCCGAATTTAAATCCACCAATCAGAGTGGCTGTTTACGTTTTCCCGCCAAAACAGGTGCATCTTTTTACACACGCAGCACAGAGAGGCACAGGATTATTGCAGCCTATTTCTCATAGTGAGGACTCCCCTCAAACAAATGACCATAATTTCCTAACCGTAGGGGCTAGAGCGGTCATTCTTACACCGTTTTGTTCAGAAGAGATGGGGGAATCTTCCAGTGTTAACAATTTATCATTAAAATATGAATTATTAAAGATATTTGACTTGTAATGCACCATAACTGAGTAGAGCGAAGCAAAAACTGCCTTGACTTGCCCTCAAACAACGCTTTCTAACTCTAAATCTATTTGGAGTATTGAAATCATTCTTTCACCGTAAGAGACAGCAGGCTTTGGTGAACAATCATGGAAATTTTCAGGTCTCTGTGGAAATCCAACAAAAAGTTATGACGAGAGAAAAAAATGCTTCATTTCCAGAGTTTGAAATCTGAAGAAATCTGAGCGAAGGACGAATTTCCTACCCTCAAACAAGTCCAACTCATTTCAGAACGGTAATAGGTGAGAAAGAAATTCTTGAATTGTGAGCGTCACGAGTGTCTGAAGATATACCGGGACAAGCCTCATGTCTTAAAGTCGCTTCGTTAAGGAGATATGACGATTCGAATATGCCTCTCATTACAGAAATCCAGCGATGATTTTGAACAAGCTCTCCGTTGACTTTATATGGAGAGTTTTGAGACCTTGTGTTGGTCTGAGGAGGTTTGCCAAGATTCTATAAATCCCACAACAATGATAGTTACATTTTCTGAAAGCCAGCAAAAATACCTACATTTTGATGTATAATTTGTGGAAATTGAGTGAAAATTGAGCAAGTAGCAAGAAGTTGTTCGGACATGAAGAGAAGACTGCAAAAGCTTCAGTGGCACACTGGAAGCCAAGAGCATAGCAACCATAACAACGCATGTATTTTGTGAAAAATCACAATTGTGCAACTCAAAACTTTAAGAGGCATAAAAGTAAAACGGTAAAATATTTGAAAAAGCTGAATCATACATGAATAGCCCAATAATTTGTGAACATTTTAAAGTTTGAATGGTTTTTCTAGGCGAAAGTATGAGGAAGTAGTTAAGTTTCAAAAACAAGCAAAATTTAGCAGAATTGCGGAAGTTTTCCATTCATTTCAATGGGACAAATTAAAGGAAAAAAGCTTAATATTTTAAAAAGTATAATAGCAAAAAATAGCAAAAGTCATAGCCCGCATTAGCAGAAATAGTAGAATAGTTTAAAATTTGAACGGCGAAAATCGGCTGAAAATTGTGGGACTAGTTAAGTGCCAAAGAAGTACAAAAATTGGCAACTAGAATAACTAGAAAAATTTGCATTTCCTGCGAAAATGCAGTGTGGATGCTTAAAGCTGAAGCTGTATGCAAAAAGAAGCTGAAAAAGCTGAAAAGTTGCAGAAATTGTAAAAACTTTGCAGAAGCAAAAGAACTTTGCTAAAATGGAATAACTTAGCAGAACTGCAATATCTTAGAGGAAACATAATACTTGGCAGAAATACAATAGCATAGAAGAATTTAGCAGAAATATTGTAACTTACCAGAAACATGATAACTTCTCAAAAATACAAGAATTTAGGAGAAATAGTATAAGATAACAGAAAGAATATATTTAGCCAAAAATACTTAAACATTACAGAAACACTATGATTTAGAAAAATAGTACAACAGAGCAGAAATATTGTGATTTACCAGAGACACTGTGATGAACTATGAATATTGTAATTTTAAATTAAGACTATGTTTTAGCACAAATATTATAATTTGGCAGAAATACTATAATTTAGTAGAAATACTATATTAAGCACAAATCCTACAAAAAGCAGAAATGGTATGATTAAGCATAAATACTACATTTAGTAGAAATACTTTGTTGTAGCACAAATCCTATAAAAAGCAGAAATACTGTACTATGATTTAGTAGAAAAACTATAATTAATCAGAAATAAATTTAGCAGAAATACTATATTAAGCACAAATCCTACAAAAAGCAGAAATGGTATGATTAAGCATAAATACTACATTTAGTAGAAATACTTTGTTGTAGCACAAATCCTATAAAAAGCAGAAATACTGTACTATGATTTAGTAGAAAAACTATAATTAATCAGAAATAAATTTAGCAGAAATACTATATTAAGCACAAATCTTATAAAAAGCAGAAATACTATATTAAGCACAAATCCTATAAAAGCAGAAATACTATATTAAGCACAAATCTTATAAAAAGCAGAAATAGTATGATTTAGCACAATAGTAATAAGTTAAACAGAAAAATTGGAAAAGCAAAATGGACAGCTGGAAAAATGCTGAACATGCTGAGGGTCCCTCAAATATACTTGTTAAATGACAAAAATCTGCAAAAAAATCTATAACAGCCACACAATTACAAATATGTACACATGAGGAAACACACACACACACAAACACACACACACGCACACACAAACACACAGAGGGAGAGAGCTGCTGAATTTGAATCCACCAATCAGAGTGGCTGTGTACTTTTTCCCGCCAAAACAGGTGCTTCTGTTTACACACGCAGCACAGAGAGACACAGGATTATTGCAGCCTATTTCTCATAGTGAGGACTCCCCTCAAACAAATGACCATAATTTCCTAACTATAGGGGCTAGAGCGGTCATTCTTACACCGTTTTGTTCAGAAGTGATTGGGGAATCTTCAAGTGTTGACAATTTATCATTAAAATATGAATTTTTAGAGATATATGACATGGATGACTTATTGACTTAGAAGCCACGAATTCCCCAATATGCAAATTTGAATGGCTGAGGCCACATATATGATTGGCTGGCTGGGAAGCCGTGCAGGCCCTGATTTGTGGATTTGAATTCCTCAGCCCTGATATGATTGGCTGGCTTAGAAGCCATGAAGGCCCCAATATGCAAATTTGAATGCCTCAGGACACATATGATTGGCTGGGAAACTGTGCAGGCCCTGATTTGAAAATTTGAATGTCTAAGTCCTCACAGAGGATTGGCTGCCTGGGGACCTGGCAGAAATATATAGAAATACTATGATTAAGCATAAATACTACATTTAGTAGAAATACTATGTTTTAGGACAAATACTATAAAAAGCAGAAATACTATAATTTAGCAGAAATACTATATTAAGCACAAATCCTATAAAAAGCAGAAATACTATATTAGGTACAAATCCTATAAAAAGCAGAAATACTATATTAGGCACAAATCTTATAAAAAGCAGAAATACTATGTTAGGCACAAATCCTATAAAAAGAATAAATACTATAATTTAGCAGAAATACTATATTAGGCACAAATCTTATGAAAAGCAGAAATAGTATGATTTAGCAGAAATACTGTATTTAGCACAAGTACCGAAAAGTACCAGAAATACTATGATTTAGCAGAATAGTAATAACTTACAAAATTACAAATATGGAGGCATATTGAAACACAAATGCACAGAGGGACACACAAACACAGGCTCTAATCCAGTCAACCAGTCTAACTATATTCAATTTAAATCCTACAATGACATGCTGCCAAATAAGGGCAGGGTCCTCTCTCTCCCACTAAACACACACACACACACACACACACACAGACACAGAGGGAGAGAGCTGCCGAATTTAAATCCACCAATCAGAGTGGCTGTTTACGTTTTCCCGCCAAAACAGGTGCATCTTTTTACACACGCAGCACAGAGAGGCACAGGATTATTGCAGCCTATTTCTCATAGTGAGGACTCCCCTCAAACAAATGACCATAATTTCCTAACCGTAGGGGCTAGAGCGGTCATTCTTACACCGTTTTGTTCAGAAGAGATGGGGGAATCTTCCAGTGTTAACAATTTATCATTAAAATATGAATTATTAAAGATATTTGACTTGTAATGCACCATAACTGAGTAGAGCGAAGCAAAAACTGCCTTGACTTGCCCTCAAACAACGCTTTCTAACTCTAAATCTATTTGGAGTATTGAAATCATTCTTTCACCGTAAGAGACAGCAGGCTTTGGTGAACAATCATGGAAATTTTCAGGTCTCTGTGGAAATCCAACAAAAAGTTATGACGAGAGAAAAAAATGCTTCATTTCCAGAGTTTGAAATCTGAAGAAATCTGAGCGAAGGACGAATTTCCTACCCTCAAACAAGTCCAACTCATTTCAGAACGGTAATAGGTGAGAAAGAAATTCTTGAATTGTGAGCGTCACGAGTGTCTGAAGATATACCGGGACAAGCCTCATGTCTTAAAGTCGCTTCGTTAAGGAGATATGACGATTCGAATATGCCTCTCATTACAGAAATCCAGCGATGATTTTGAACAAGCTCTCCGTTGACTTTATATGGAGAGTTTTGAGACCTTGTGTTGGTCTGAGGAGGTTTGCCAAGATTCTATAAATCCCACAACAATGATAGTTACATTTTCTGAAAGCCAGCAAAAATACCTACATTTTGATGTATAATTTGTGGAAATTGAGTGAAAATTGAGCAAGTAGCAAGAAGTTGTTCGGACATGAAGAGAAGACTGCAAAAGCTTCAGTGGCACACTGGAAGCCAAGAGCATAGCAACCATAACAACGCATGTATTTTGTGAAAAATCACAATTGTGCAACTCAAAACTTTAAGAGGCATAAAAGTAAAACGGTAAAATATTTGAAAAAGCTGAATCATACATGAATAGCCCAATAATTTGTGAACATTTTAAAGTTTGAATGGTTTTTCTAGGCGAAAGTATGAGGAAGTAGTTAAGTTTCAAAAACAAGCAAAATTTAGCAGAATTGCGGAAGTTTTCCATTCATTTCAATGGGACAAATTAAAGGAAAAAAGCTTAATATTTTAAAAAGTATAATAGCAAAAAATAGCAAAAGTCATAGCCCGCATTAGCAGAAATAGTAGAATAGTTTAAAATTTGAACGGCGAAAATCGGCTGAAAATTGTGGGACTAGTTAAGTGCCAAAGAAGTACAAAAATTGGCAACTAGAATAATAAAGAATAAAGAGAAACAGGAACTCAATAGTGTGGATGCTTAAAGCATCCACACAATAAAGAATAAAGAGAAACAGGAACTCAATAGTGTGGATGCTTAAAGCATCCACACAATAAAGAGAAACAGGAACTCAATAGTGTGGATGCTTAAAGCATCCACACAATAAAGAGAAACAGGAACTCAATAGTGTGGATGCCTATTAAGGCATCCACACAATAAAGAGAAACAGGAACACAATAGTGTGGATGCCTTTCGGCATCCACACAATTATGATAACAACAGTGATTGTGAGTTGTGGTCCAGGGCTCCAATATTCACAAAAATCAAAGAAACTCTTCTTCACGGGAGTTCTAAACCCTTTACCTTTTAGGCTTCAGCTCACCACAACTGTGAATTTGATAAGTGGAAAAAGATTGCTGACTCTTGGTGGCGCTGTCGCTTGGTGTTCGCTCTCTCTGCGGTAGAGTATCACTTCCTGTTCCTGCTCAAACACAGTGGTGTTTTTGAGTAGCTTTTCTGCTTAGCAATTTAATTAAAAACTTTTAGATACATTCTTTTTTCATAGTATAATCTTCACGTGCTTCTTCCGAAGCACACTTTCTATGTAATCACTACCTAATTTATAGCCAAAGTATTCACTCACCATGTCTTTACTGTTTCGCTAGCTTAGCACGTAGCCGACTCGCTAGCACCATGGCTACTTCACCTGTCCCTCCTGCCCTTTCCTGCTCATTGTGTCAGATGTTTAGTTACTCCTCGGCCTCCTTTAGCAGTAATGATACTTGTAACAAATGTAGCATATTTGCGGCTCAGGAGGCCAGGATTACTGAATTGGAGACTCAGCTTCACACCCTTCATTCACCCGTAGCTAGCCAGGCCTCTGTAGCTGGTTCAGCTGAAGATAGTGTAGGCCCCGCTAGCTGTTTCCTGGCAGACCCCAAGCAGCTGGGGAAAGAGGGTAGCTGGGTGACTGTGAGGAGGAAGCATAGTCTTAAACAGAAGCCCCAGGTACACCACCAACCTGTTCATCTGACTAACCGTTTTTCCCCACTCGGCAACACACCCGCCAGGGGTCAAGTCTGGTAATTGGTGATTCTGTTCTGAGACATGTGAAGCTAGAGATACTGGCAACCATAGTCAGTTGTCTTCCAGGGGCCAAAGCAGGCAACATTGAGGAAAAATTAAAACTGCTAGCTAAGGGTAAACATAAATTCGGTAAAATCATAATTCACGTTGGCAGTAATGACACCCGGAGTTCACTAAAATCAATATTGAATCGGTGTGTAACTTTGCCAAAACAATGTCGGACTCTGTAGTTTTCTCTGGTCCCCTCCCCAATCAGACCAGGAGTGACATGTTTAGCCGCATGCTCTCCTTAACCCTTTAAAGCCGGTTGGAGCGGGCATGCTCCGTTTTGCGTAACTATTTTTAAATCCCGGTAGAACTGCAACCACGTAAGCTAGCGCAATAAATTTTTTGGCATATGAAACCGGAGGAGTTGTACTTACATCTTATGCCATCAGCTTGATCTAGGTCACAGTTTCCTTCCACATATAGCTTTGCAAAAACTGCATAAAAAGCACTTGCAGCAACAAAAACATTCCACAAACACGCTTTGCCGATCCTATCAGCTGTTCGCAGTGTTGGGAAGGTTACTTTTAAAATGTATTCCATTACAGAATACATGCCCCAAAATGTATTCTGTAACGTATTCCGTTACGTTACTCAATGACAGTAACGTATTCTGAATACTTTGGATTACTTAATATATTATCATGCTTTTTACAACAACGTGAATGTACTATTGCTGTGTGATTTATTACTATTACTGAAGGTCCGCGACTCCAAACTGTAGTAAAGGGACCTCTGACTGATACGGCGGGGTCCCTGTCGGCTCGTAGCCGAAAAATAGCTTTACTTTGTTGTGTGGGTCAACTTTTCTTGCGAGAGACAGAGAGAGGCGTTGAAAGGCTGCTCCAACGGAACTTATTGTTTTCGGAGGAAAACACGAACACGGTGTACAGTCGAGTCTTAATAGCTTACTTACAACTGGGCTCGTCAGGCACTCTTCTTGGCTGCAGTGGTTATTATTATATTTACATGCTTCCAGCTCCCGTTTTTCCTCGATGACAACTCGTACCTTTCCACTCCCCTTTTTCTCCCTCCTCGCGCTCACAGACCCATAACGTGTATGGCAGTCCATTCTCCCTGCAACATGGACTACACTGCTCATGATGCTACATTCTTTAGAGCTATGCTTGTAGCATTCTGCCTGTTAGCTTAGCACAACAACAACAACAACAACGAAAAGGCGCTCTCTCACCCAGGAAACACACAGTCGCAGAGAG
Organism: Maylandia zebra; assembly: GCF_041146795.1. NCBI lineage: Eukaryota > Metazoa > Chordata > Actinopteri > Cichliformes > Cichlidae > Maylandia > Maylandia zebra. The sequence goes on along the minus strand of NC_135181.1, from coordinate 32,209,793 downwards.
AGAGAGAGCGCGTCGCCCTGTAACCATGGCAACCGTAACGCTGCCGCCTGGAACAACAGAACGTAGCTGTCAAACAAAACCCAAACAGTCCTGACCCGCGACAATATGAAACAGGAAAGTACCGCAGTGTAATCCATTTATTTCAACAAAGTAACTGTATTCTGAATACCACCTTTTTAAACGGTAACTGTAACGGAATACAGTTACTCATATTTTGTATTTTAAATACGTAACGGCAGTACATGTATTCCGTTACTCCCCAACACTGGCTGTTCGTAACACTTCCTACGTCCATCAGCTCGAACTATCGCATGTCCTTCATGACCTGCCCGAATCCGAAAGTGATGTCATTTTGCGGAAATGTAGTTTTTTTTACCATCAGGGCCTTATGAGCCTATAGTTGTGTTTTTAAAAGTTATGTTTGACTTTATGACTTTCTGTGTCGTTTCTGGGATGCTTAGGACTCATATTGCACTGCTGGAAATAGTTTATTTTGATCCATATCTGTTTTTTTGCAAATTTGCATTATAATATTTATTTTCGTTTTTCCTGCAGTATATAAAAATTGTGTATTTCAAAAATAAAACTATGAAGACTTCCTGTGGTGGGAAACTATTTTGTGCAACTTTTTTGTATTTACAGTTTTGAGGGGTAAGCCTCTTAAATTTCTCTAACTAGAAATATATGCTAAAAAAAACAAAAATGATTTTAAATTTTTTTGTAGTTTATTGCACTTTTCTGCAATTTATGTAGTTACTATGCACTTAATGCATACATATTATTACAATTTGGGCTATAATGGTTGTATTGATGTATATCAACTTGAAATGCGCCCAAAAATGGCACTACAGCATGTAAAAATATAATATAAGCTCTGGCGGACTTGGTTCTATGGTAGGTCTTAAAGGGTTAAATTGCTGGCTGTCTGAGTGGTGTCCAAAAAATGATGTGGGCTTCATAGATAATTGACAAACCTTCTGGAGGAAACCTGGTTTTGTTAGGAAAGATGGCATCTATCCCACTTCGGATGGAGCAGCTCGCATTTCTAGAAATATGGACAAATATATTAAACCCCCCAAAATATGACTATCCAGAGTTGGGACCATGAAGAAGAGTTGCAGTCTTACACGCCTCTCTGCAGCTTCTCTCCTCCTGTTACCCCCCCCCCAAAACCCTATTTCCACTCAGACTGTGTCAGCTCCCAAACAGACAAAAAACAAACTAAAAACCATCAATAAACGACTTAAACATAAAAAAAATCACAAAGAAAGAACAACATGTTATACACATCTGAACCAAAGAGTAAAACAGTGAAATGTGGATTATTAAATATTATGTCTCTCTCCTCCAAGTCTCTGTTAGTACATGACTTATTAATTGATCAACAAATCGATTTACTCTGCCTTACAGAAACCTGGTTGAAGCAGGGTGATTATGTTAGTTTAAATGAATCAACACCTCGAGTCATTGTAACTACCAGAAACCTCAAAGCACAGGCGGTGTGGCAGCAATTTTTTCACACCAGCCTATTAATCAACGAAAGACCAAGACAGACTTTTAATTCATTTGAAAGCCTGATGCTTAGCCTTGTCCATCCCAGCTGTAAAACTCAGAAACCAGTCTTACTTCTTATCATCTATGCTCAGTGATGGGAATAACGACCTTACAAGTAATGGCGTTACTAACGGCGTTACTTTTTTCAGTAACGAGTAATCTAACTAATTACTATTCCTATCGTTACAACGCTGTTACCATTACTAACAAGAAAATGCGGTGCGGTCGCGTTACTATTTTTCAACAAACAGACGGTTGAAGCTGTGTTTAGCTTACCGCATCTTATATCAGTTGCACGGAAGTAGCTGTAAGTAATCTGAGTGCTACCGCTTTAAGCAGCTGCGCACGCTCCTGCGGGCAGCAATCACTTTCTGGTAGACAAATCACTTTTTGGCACAACCCCCTTGAGCTAGGGGGAAAACAATCGCATGAATGCTGCTGTTTGACTGAGGAAGAATATAGTAGTCGTGGTAAGCCAATCACAAAACCACCTCAAGATGACAAAGCAACAAGGTGATATATATCAGTTTTTAAATTGTGTTGATAGGCCACATAAAACCAGAGTCATGATAAACAATATATACACAGTGTTTTTTTCCTCAATATTTTCATCACGTTTGCTGTCTAAGGACAGCGCTAGCAAGCACTCTCTGCTTATGACCAAAAAATAAAAAAGCAAAACAAAAAATGCCCGTTCGTGTTGGTGGAAAAATGCACCATGTCAACCAATCAAAAATTATATGGCGAGATGACATTTGGTTGTTTAGGGAAGAGGGGGAAGTTTTAGGAGTGACGGCGAGAAAGAGAGAGAGAGCAAGGGAGAAAGAGCAGAAAAAGAGAGAGAGTGAGTTTTGAGATATTGAGAGATTTGTGACGTTTAGCGTGTTTGAAGTGTGTAGTTCATGTGTTGTCTTGTGTAGTTAGTGTGTAGTGTTGTGAATAGTTTTGTGTTGTGTGTCAGAACAATGCTGTCTCCAGGTAGAAAACAGGATTGATACACCTGCTGCCGTCAGACCTGCAGGTGTCAGGCTATTCTCCCTTATAGTGGGCAGAAATTATCTTTTTGGAGTGGCACCAATAATTTGTGTGGCATCTTATTGAATGCAGAACACCTGATTGTTATGTAAATAGTTTGATATGGTTATAAAAAAAAGAGTAAAAGGTAAATGGCTGCAAATAACTTGTTGTTTGCACAACTTGTGCATATGATTTTAAAATTCACAATTTATATTTGCATTTAAGGTTATGAAATATGATTCAATGAACATTTTTGTGGTTGTTACAGTGAAAATATCACCTTTTCTACTTGGAATTGATGTTTTTTGTCTGATTTTAGATCAATTGTGTTAATACAGTATATCAAAATGAAAACGTAACTGTAAATTCAGACACGTGAGGTTGTGCTGAAAAGAATGATACCAAACAAGGCAAAGTAAATAGTTTTTAAAGGTGAAATGTCGAGGTAAAGTCAAAAGTAGTTAAAATGGCCAATTATACCTTGGACACCAGAGAATTAAACATTTTTTTTATTAAAGTAACGCAATAGTTACTTTTCAAGTAATTAATTACTTTTAGAATCTGGTAACTCAGTTACTAACTCAGTTACTTTTTTGAAGAAGTAACTAGTAACTATAATTAATTACTTTTCAAAGTAAATTGCCCAACACTGTCTATAATTCACCTGGGCCTTACACAGAGTTTCTGTCTGATTTCTCTGACTTTTTATCTGATTTAGTGCTCAGCTCAGAAAAAATAATTATTGTGGGTGATTTTAACATTTATGTAGATGCTAAAAAGGACAGCCTCAACATGGCATTTAATCTGTTATTAGACTCAATTGGCTTCTCTCAAAATGTAAAAGAACCCACCCACCACTTTAATCACACTCTAGATCTTGTTTTAACATATGGCATAGAAACTGAACATCTAAAAGTGTTTCCTGAAAACCCTCCGCTGTCTGATCATTTCCTGATAACATTTACAATAATTGATTACACAGCAGTGGAGAGTAGACTTCATCACAGTAGATGTCTTTCTGAAAGTGCTGTAACTAAGTTTAAGAATATAATCCACCCACTGTTATCATCTCCAATGCCCTGTACCAACATAGAGCAGAGCAGCTATCTGAATGCTACTCCAACAGAGGTCAATTATCTTGTTAATAATTTTACCTCCTCACTGCGTACGACTCTGGATACTGTAGCTCCTGTGAAAACTAAGGTCTCAAATCAGAAGTACCTGACTCCGTGGTATAATTCTGAAACACGTACCCTAAAGCTGATAACTCGTAAGCTGGAGAGGAAATGGCATGTCACAAATTTAGAAGATCATCATTTAGCCTGGAGAAATAGATTGTTGCTTTATAAGAAAGCCCTCCGCAAAGCCAGAACATCTTACTATTCATCACTGATTGAAGAAAATAAGAACAACCCTAGGTTTCTCTTCAGCACTGTAGCCAGGCTGACAAAAAGTCAGAGCTCTATTGAGCCAACCATCCCTTTAACGTTAACTAGTAATGACTAGGGCTGTGTGATATGACCAAAATCTCATATCCCGATATAAGAATTCAATCGTCCCGATAACGATATAAATCACAAAAATGTAATCTTGAGCTTTATTGTGAAAGGTTTATGTGGAACATAAACAAGCGGACACACGATGGTGTTACCGTCGTTGTTGCTAACCACAACGCATAAAAACAGGCCCTTGTCCGTTCGTAGTGTGGTTATATTAAATATAAGAGAAAGAGAGAACTTTAAGAAATTAATATCCGATTATTAAGTGATGATGTGACGAATCCTACTTCCGGGCCTAAAGTAGTCTGCGTTTAATATAGCTTTTGTGTTGTTAACATGTTTAATGCTTTGTATTTTCTTCTATTTAATCTCAAAAAGCTCCTAAAAACAGTCAGTGATCCTTTTATTACCGCTAGTCATTTATTTAAGCTCAGTTTTAAAACCTTACGATGTAACTACTGCACAGCCCATGCAGCAGTATATGAATGACTAACCTCGTATTGTGGATGGATTATCTCAGTTGTTCTCCTGGCTGAAGTTTGGTCCGTTTACAGCATTCTGCCATGCGATGACATTTGTTCCTGACCACTGAGAACACTCACGTTAACTTTTATCGAGTGGAAAAAAAGTTAGCTTGTTTATATTATGCTAACATAGCTGTATACCAGCTAGCCAAATTCAGTAACCCTACAAACGTCACTGCTGTTTAGTTTTCTGTCTTAATTTATGTTGGGAGTGATAACAGAGCTGTACGTTTTAATTTGTTTCCAAACCCCCGCAGTCAGGACATGCTATATTGTATTTAGATGGAAGCTAGCGAGCTAACTTCCTGCTAACTTCTAACTCCGTTAAATGTCATAAATTCCATTTTCATGGATGCCTGGATGTTAAACTCAGTTGTTACACCTGGTAGAGCAGAACGCTGATCATTTTATTAAAGATGAAAGACTTTAGACAGTTATTTAACTCTCAGTAATGCCACTGTGATCATTTGATATATCAAATGATCATATCAATGACCACAGAGGGCTAGTGCCAAAGGCAGGACAGAATTTGAGGCTATGAATACTCCTCCCCTAAGTCCAGAATATTCCCTAGAGCCAGAAAATGCCCCGCAACCAGGACCCTCAAGGTTAGAAGAAGAGTTGACAGTTCAATGCTTTGCTGATTAGGTAGATTTTGTATTTGAATGATAAAACGTGATTTTGCCCTAAAAAGAGAGAGAGAGAGAGAGAGAGTGTGTGTGTGTGTGTGAGTCTACCTGCCTAATACATTATAAACATATAATATCCAACGTCTATCTTATACTGTATCTAAACATTTATCTAAACATATATATATAATAATTGTGACAATATTTCCTGTGTTGTAGGCAATACATTGTTGGACGAAGGAATATTAGACAGGGAAGAAGGAGACTCAAGAATGAAATTAAAGAGCTAAAGGCCTTGTTGGAAAAGGAAAAGAGAAAAAAAGAAAAATACAAGAAGAGGTGCCAGCGTTTGGGTGGGGAAAAAAAATCCCCACGTTCTAAAGTGGATGCACTGCTGCGTCATGAAACAGTTAGCAACACAATTAGGAAAAGACTATTACTGCAGGAATCAATCATTGAGGAAATCAGGAATAAATACAAAAACACCAAAAAGGAACGAGAGAGGCAAATTATTGCAAAAACGACAATAGGAAAAATTATAAAGAAATACAGGCTACAGAGGGCTGCACAGACAGCTCTAGGCTTTTCAAAAAAGCGTGGTCAAAGACAAGATGAAGGGCTCATAACCTTTGAAAGAAAGGAAAGCAATAGATTACCAGTTGATTGCAAGCAGAAAATAAAGGCCTTCTTCTTAAGAGATGACGTCAGTCGGATGACAACAGGACGAAAGCAAACTGTAACTCAAAAGAAAATAAAAAAACAGAAACGTTTGCTAACTGATTCACTGAAGAATCTGCACCATAAGTTTCTTTCAGAAACTGAGCATCAGGTCTCATATTCTTGTTTCTGCACCTTAAGACCATTTTGGGTTGTGGTGCCCACAGAAGCTGATCGTGAAACCTGTCAGTGCAGGACACATGAGAACTTACAGTTCATGGCCAATGCCCTGTACGTCCAACGTCTGTCAGCAACAAAACACATTGAAGAGATGGTAGATGCAACAATGTGTGATGCTAAATCCAAAGTCTGTGCATACGGTGAGTGCAAAGACTGTTTCAGTACAACACACACACTCTTGAGACCTCCTAACAACACAGAGATAGCCTTTACCAAGTGGTCTCTAGAAGAGAATGAAAAATTAAATGATGGAGAGGTATCTGGTAAAAAGTCAACAATTACAGTGAAGACAACTGTCATGACAACAGAGGATGCACTTGCAGGGGAATTTCATGACGGACTACTCAGATTTAGGCGGCACGTCTTTAATATCCGATGGCAGTATAGGGCCTACAGACAACTGAGAGAAAATTTGAGAAACGATGAATGTCTGCTACATGTAGATTTTAGTGAGAACTACTCCTGTAAGTATTCTCAAGAAGTACAAGCAGTCCACTTCGGAGGGTCACACCAGCAGGCAACCCTACATACTGGAGTACTGTACACTGCAGCTGAACAGTCACCAGTAACATTCTGCTCTATCTCACCTTCCAGGCGGCATGATCCCCCTGCGATATGGGCCCATCTTGACCCTGTGTTAGACATGATCAGAGAAAGATACCCTCTTATCAAACACCTCCATGTCTTCAGCGATGGTCCAGCTACACAATACAAACAAAAGGGCAACTTTTACCTGCTCTCAAAAGAGCCATTCAAAAAAGGGTTCAAAAACATCAGCTGGAACTTTTTTGAGGCCAGCCATGGAAAGGGGGCTCCAGATGGTATTGGAGCCACCCTTAAAAGGTCAGCTGACACAATTGTCCGCCATGGAGGAGATATCCCCAACGCAGAAGCTATGTTTCACAAGCTGAGAGACATGGGCACTTCAGTGGAACTTTTTTTTGTTGGAGAAGATGATGTTGAGAGGAAAGTAAAAGAAATTATTGATGGACCGACACTTGTGCCTGTCAAAGGAACCATGAAAATCCACCAAGTACTCAGTTTCTCTCCAGGAACAATAAAATACAGGGACATAACCTGCCTTTGCCAGGCAGACAAAGGTGTACTGGACTGTGAATGCTATGGCCTGAAGGAGATAAGCCTTAGTCAAGAGGCAAGTCCACATTGCACTGAGGGACCAACCCGGCCTGAGAACATCACAAAAGATCATATTGGTCAGTGGTGCATTATCAACTACGATGGTGAACCCTACCCAGGAATCATTCTGGAGGTTGAAGAGGATGTTAAAGTGAAATGCATGCACAAGAACGGGACCAACAAGTTCCACTGGCCAAGTCCGCGTGAGGACATAACCTGGTATAGGGATGACCAGGTTGTGTGTCTGATGAAAGAACCAACACCTTTGAATAAGAGGTCAGTTCAGCTGGAGAGGAAAGTGTGGGATTTCCTTGAAAAAAACTGGAGTTGCTGGTCTGTTGCATAGGTAAAATGTGTGAGAAAAATGTTCATTATGTTGGGTGTACAGTGAAAATTTGCTTGTTTAATGTGGACATGTATCTACCTGTGTTGGTTGGACGGGCATGGTGAAGGTGTTCAAAGTTTCTTTAAGGTGGTATTTTTTGTCACTGATGTTATGTCCACCCTGTTACCTCCTGTCCACCCTGTTTCTCCTCTGTCCACCCTGTTACCTGTGTGTTTCTTTTGTTAATTAAATCAAATCAACAAACATAATGCATGTCTCTTTGGTTATTGGGAGGGAATGAATCAGCAAAATTAAGTTACTTAAAAATGGAGCCAATTTTTTTTTATATTCCCTTTGAATCTAAAAACAATCTTTTGAAATTACACTGTGTCTTAAAACTGAACCTGTCTTCTTTCAATATAATGCTTGTTTCAAATACTTCCTTGAAATTTCCTTGCAGATTTTAAAAAGGGACATTGTAGCTTTTAGAAAATGTAAATATTACTATAACTGTGTATTCAAAACAGTTATTAATAGAAAATTGAATGTCCTGTAACAGGGTGGACATTTGGCACGTCATGGGTAAAGACTTTGATTTTAAAAAATATTATAATATAATATCCTTAGCTGGACCAATACATTTTTCTTATAGGTTGAAAATCCCTCTTTTAGATGAAATGTTAAAATAATTCAAAATTTTGTATTTTTTGATGAAGAGTGATCACACTGAAATGGCACCGAATAGTAGGAATGACCCATATATGGACCTGCAGCAGAGTTTAGGCCCAGACACGGCTAGTGACATCAGACTGAACAATCGGATAGCCACTACAGTGACCATCAAAACGATGAAAAAATATTGCCGTTGTCAGAGATATACAGTTATCAAACAGTCAGGTGAATAAACAACACTGAGACACTTGAGACTGTTAACGTGCTGCACGGGTGAAAACTCAGAGGGAGAGTCACACCCAGTGCGAGGCACAGCTCTTTATTTATAGGTTACATTGTCAATATGCAAATGCTTTCTGGTGTGTGTGTGTGTGTGTGTGTGTGTGTGTGTGTGTGTGTATGTGTGTGTGTGTGTGTGTGTGTGTGTGTGTGTGTGTGTCAAGAAGTTCGTGTGTGCTAATCTCTTGCGGTAAATGTCACAGGGTCAGCTTCCTGTTTCTGCAGAAAGCTGTGTCTGGTGAAATATGTGAACATAAGCAGAACATAACATTTGAAGCATAATCAAATAAAACAGTAAAAACTCTATAACATTCCCTCCTGTTGTTAATATATTTCACTCCTGAAGTTAATATTTTACACTTAATCATACTTTATTATCAGCCAACAATCACTTGCTTATAACATTTTCAATTGTAGCATCATTAATTCAACTTTTAAATTAATTAAAAATCCCAGTCTGCAATTAATACAATTAATACAATACAAAATACTTCATAGAGTGCACTATACAGGTCATCGGATGTTCAAGATGGGCTTTACATCTTCCAACAACTGCTCACACTGTCAAGGCAATACACCAGACAATTACATCCACGCTCTTTGGTTCTGTCCACCAGTGCAAAAGTTTTGGCGCGAGATATGTGAAGACTTATCAAAGTGTCTGAAATGTAACATTCCAACTTCCCCCTTAGTGTGTCTACTGGGCAGCTTAGATAATGTCACTTCAGAAAAGAATATAGCCCATATGATCTTCACTGCCCTATGCATAGCCAAGAAAACAGTCCTCATGAACTGGAAAAATAAAAATAATCTTAATTCTAACCAATATAGAAATTATCTGTTAGATTACATTAGTCTTGACACAGCCTCTGCCACCACATTAGATCAATTGCTCTGGGCCCCTTTTATCAGCTCCATCACCTAGTGGGGGTGGGGGGTCATAGTTTGGTCCCGCCTTCACTGTTGTGATTGGTGAGGGGGTAGGGACAGGCTTAGGGCGTCGGGGGGTTCCCCGGAGGCATCTTCCTTGGGGGGCTCAACCCGGGGTAGCGGTCACGTCCGGTTGGGGGCTCTGTTGGCTCTCAGGTGACTGTTTCCTCGCGGCTGCGTGCAGCGGGGCTAGGGGAGGGTCTGTGCTGACGGACGTGGGTTACTGACCTGGCAACCTGGCTGCCCCTGGGTGGGTCCGGGATGGGCGTGAGGTTCTGGGGGCGCTCCGTCTCTGGGCTGGGGCCCGGGCCGGGCCTCGGGGGCTTGGGTCCTGGTTGGTGTGTTGCCGGGGTTGTGGGCGGGTGGGTGCATGGGGGCCCGGCCCTGGAGCAGGGTGCCGCCGGTGCGTCGAGCCGCCTGGGGGGCTCTTCAACTGGTGGGGGGGATGGTCACATCTTGCAGGAGCTTTCTTCTCTTCAGGAACTCTCTGCAGGAGGGGGAGATACAGGAGAGGTGGAGGAAGATCTCAGCCTGGGCGTTTACCGTCTTATGTAGTCTGGAAGATGTGTGGATGGTGGGGTGGGTGCAGTTTTCTCTGTGGTGGGGTTGGGTGGACTGTCCAGGGCTCTGTGGAGCCGGAGGGCGCTACTGCACTGGGCCCCGGTCTGATGGGCCTGGGCCCCCCTTCCCTGGCGGGTCGCGAAGGGTGGGAGTGCCTACTGGGGTCAGCGGGGGAGCTGGCCCCAGGGAGGGGTTACCTGCCCCTCCCTTCCTTCCCTCCCCATCTCCAGCTGCCTCCCTCTTCCCGCTCCTCCACAACCACTCACACATGCAGGGCCTTGGAGTGGGGGTATGTCACCAGGGTGCAGAGGAGGCTACCCCCCCCCCCCCTGTCCCCTTCTGGCTGCCTCTGCCTCAATTTTATCCCACAACTTAGACATTCACATTATTCACACTCTCATTACACATACATATAGGATCTTGGGGGTGGGCACAATCACGGAGTCCAAATTACCATCAGGGTGTATACCTCACCCCTGACGTCGTTGCCCACCTCTCAATTTTAAATACACTTAGTCATTGAGGGCTAGCAGGAGGGACTATGCGCTTACCTGCTGCTCCTTGGCAGGTAGCTCCATGCCCTCCTGGGTTTTAATTGCACCTTAGAACACATATGCATCAACACTACAATGAGCGGGTGGAGGGAGGTTTGGAGTCTTCTCCCACCCCCATTCTCTGCGGCCTGCTGGAGCGGGAGGGCTAGTAGGAGGAGTTGGCCGTCCGACTGCAGTCTGGGGTGTGGGGCCTCCCTGCTGCTGCGGAGTCGGGGTGGTCTGCCTCTCCCCACCGCAGGGAAAAGGGTAACACCACCTGGGTCTGGGTGCAATTCCCCCCTCCAGGGGCAAGGGTACCTAGACCCGGTTTGTAGAGTACGCTTGGGGAGTGTGATTGTGTGTACAGCGTCTCTTTATGTCTGTCTCCACGTTGGTTGAGTGTGGAGTGAGTGCATATGAGAGCATGAGGGTGGGAATGGATGTTTGTGTCTGTGTGTGCCCGTATGTCTGTGTCTATATGTCAGGTTGGGTATCAGACGCCACCTCTCTGGGGACACCTCAGGCCCTCCAAGGTTTGGAGGCCTATCTCCACCCACCACCACTTCCCCTGCCGGTGGCGGACTCCCTCAGGTGTCGGTGTGTTGGTGGTTCTTTGTATCTGGGGGTGGGCGTCCGGGTACACACCGGCTCACTCCTTGGCGGCAGCTTGTCGGGGCCTGGGGCCTGGGGCTCGCTCGGGCCCCTTTGGAGGTGCGGTGCCCCCGGCCTCTCGGCCTGGGGCTCGGTCACTCAGGCACAGCTGGGGGCTGGCGGAGCTCACGGGCGCGTCACTGCAACTCCCCCTGACTTCTGCTCCGCGGCTGCTGGGCGAGCCCTCATCTGGGACTCTCCTCAGCTCTTACTGGAACAGTGGCGCGGCTGCCCCTCTGTTGGTCTTCCATGGTCTCTTGTATTCTGGGGGCCTCTGGATGTCTGGAGTTTTGATCTCCTCCATACCCACTTCACACCCTGGAGGACGGGGCTGTGGCCCCCCCACACTCCCTAGCAGATCATTACATGGAGAAACCTTTGGAATGCAAGCATGCTGATCCACACAGGTATGCACACATGGGTATTCACAGACGCGGACTAAAGCTTTCTTGGCTGCTGCCTCAAAGCACACTGTGCGCTGTCTATCTTGCGTGCTGCACAATATCGTTTATTATTTAGTAAATATTGATATCTATGACTAGCTAGTTTATTGTGATGGTGCTTTGTTTTCTCTATTATTATGTTGCTCTTTGTTGTTTGCTGTCTCCTCTGTTTGTTTTTTTTGTTTGGTTTTTTTTTTTTTCTCCATACAGGTGACCCAGGAGTTCTTTTTTTTTTTCTCTCTCTTCCCCCCCCTTCTCACCGTCTCTTCTCCCCTTTGGTTTTCTTTCTTTCTCTCCCCCTCTTTCTCTCATTCATTCCCCCTGTCCTATTTATTAAAAAAAAAAAAAATGACAAAGGATGAACTGAAGCTCTGCCATCACGTAATGTCGCATACTGCTGTTTCTGATGTCATTTAAAAAAAAAAAAATAATAAAAAAATAAAGTATGTGTGTGTGTGTGTGTTCCTATACTAAATCTTCTTCGTCCGGTTCATCTTCTTGTGGCAGTCCAACATAGGTGATTACTGTGGTCTGTACCATTTTGTCAATCATGGATCTTATGCATGGTAGGATACATATGGAAAACAAGCATAATAATAGAAGCAGAACTCCTATCAGTATGAGTCCTTTTATCACGAGGGTCTTCCAGCTGCCGCTCAGCAGCCAGGTCAGCCAGTCCTCTGTGTTCGTGACATAGTCTTGTTGCTACGCATTACTCAGTTGTCGCAACTTGTCTAGGGCGGTGGTCATGGTCAGGGAGTGCACGTTATCCGGGATATAGGTGCAACAAGTGGTGTTGAATAAGACACAGAGGCCCCCTCTCTCAGCGAGAATCATGTCCAGGGCGACCCTGTGTTGCATGACCACTATTCTGATCGCGTCGATTTCCTCATTCTGAGCCTTGTTTATCTTTGTTGAGCTGTTCAGGAAAAGTCCAAATCGATAGTCGAGAGTCTCAATTCTTAGCATGTTTTTTCATTTCCGACCCATCGGAACAGTGAGTGCAGGACCTTCTGTCCGGTGGTCCACAACTTGAACTCCGCTGGTACATCACTGCCCCAGATTGGGTCATGAGGTTGCACGTCATCAGTGCTCCTCTTGCGTCTTGGTTGGTTTTGATGGAATACTCTGAATGTGTGATCTGACACTAAAATTGGGGCGCAGAGTCCGGTGCTGTTGGGTGGGATGGTGAAGTATGTCTTTGAGCCACATGCCCACGCTGTCCCCTGCACCCAATATGTGCCATTCAGGAAGCTTGTCTGTGCCTTTCTGTCCTGTGGCATTCGGAAAGTCTGGGAGCAGTTTCGGTTCCTTCCCAGCCTTCTGTTGCCGTATGCGAAGGTGAAACATATTGGATGTTGTATTCCTGGTTCCCTCCTGACGTTGAATGATTTTCCCCTGTTATTGGTTGCAGGGGACACTGGAAACAGTTTATTTTGCGACACCACGAAACAAACGATAGCGTAAAATGAAACGATAGACGTTTTTATATCATCATCCGATATATATCGTTATATCGAACAGCCCTACCCATATGGAAAAGAAATAGTAAAAACCTATATGTGATTACTCATGAAAGTGGCCACTTTCATGAGTAAATCATATAAGGCTTACATGATTTTCTCATGAAAGTGGCCACTTTCTCATTACTTTCATACATTGTTTTAGTAAGTATCCAAAACATACAAGTTTCATTATATAATTTTTCAAGGGATCTTATATCTGTTTTCACTCTTATATGCTTTTCATACAAGTTTCACACAAGACAGATACAAACTTTATAAGATTTATATATATCTTTTCCATATGGGTAGTAATGACTTCATAAACTTCTTCACAAATTTTTTTTTTATCATTAGAGAAAAAATTACCAATAATTATCCCACAGATGTAATATTATCTACAGCTACTTTCAGTACCATTGATATTCATTTAGACTCTTTTTCTCCAATTGATCTTTCTGAGTTAACTTCAATAATTACTTCGTCCAAACCATCAACATGTCTTTTAGACCCCATGCCTACAAATCTGCTCAAAGAAGTCCTGCCATTAATTAATGCTTCAATCTTAAATATGATCAACCTACCTCTAATAATCGGCTATGTACCACAGGCCTTCAAGCTGGCTGTAGTTAAACCTTTACTTAAAAAGCCATCCCTAGACCCATCTGTCTTAGCTAATTATAGGCCAATCTCCAACCTTCCTTTCATATCAAAAATCCTTGAAGGCGTAGTTGTCAAACAGCTAACAGATCACCTGCAGAGGAATGGCTTATTTGAAGAGTTTCAGTCAGGTTTCAGAGCTCATCACAGCACAGAAACAGCTTTAGTGATCTTATGGCCTCTGACAGTGGACTCATCTCTGTGTTTGTCCTGCTAGACCTTAGTGCAGCGTTCGATACTGTTGACCATAATATCCTATTACAGCAATTAGAACATGCTGTAGGTATTACAGGTACTGCGCTGCAGTGGTTTGTATCATATCTATCTAGTAGACTCCAATTTGTTCATGTAAATGGAGAGTCCTCTTCACACACTAACGGTGTGTTCACACCGAACGCGATGGACGCGAATAGAGCGTCAGGTTTACATGTAAAGTCAATGGAAAGGCGCGATGACGCGCGATTGCGGGTCCCGCGAAAATTCGGAAGCAGATTTGCGTCGCGAAAACGCCAAAACGCGTGAAACGCGCGTCAGTGTAGCGCGTCTGGCGCGTTTGACTCGCGAATAAAACCACGCGCGTGAGTTTTTGTGTTGCATTTTGTGCATACGCGCGTTTCGCGTCTACCGCTCGAGTTGGAAAAATCTGAACTCCAGCGTCAAATCGCGCCGCGACAACCAATCAGGAGCCTGGTGACGTGGCTGTTACCTAGGTCAAAGGGGCAGATCCAGCCAAAGCCTTTCATACTTCAATGGAGGGGAAGGCTAATCAATGCGGTAGCAAACAACTCGGAGCTGTACAACACCAGCTGCTTTCAGTACCGAGACAGGAATAAAAAGGACCGAGCTTGGAGGAAGATATGTGAAGAGATCGGGCAACCTGGTAAGTTCATTCATTTCTCTTTTGAAAGTTTTCACTGACCCGGGAAGCCGCACAAAAGCTAGCAAGCCACCGCTATTTTCCCACTGACGTACAAATACCGTTCTGCTTTTATGCATGTTGTCATTTAGGAATATATTTTATTGTTTATTAATAAACAGCACACAGTAGTCCCGCTGTTCATCCGTCACTGCTTTGCTTTTTCGCTGATTTTTTATTGCACAGTACAGCATTGCATTCTGCAGCCTGATTGACAAATCTCCTGCGCTTGCCAAATTTATCACGTTTGGTTTTGATAACCATCGCGTCCAATAGAAAAAACAGCACAAAAACACCCATAACTATGAGCCTCATTCGGAAATACACACCTGCACCGTGAGGGAAAAAGGCGCACGAAAGTGGCGGGCAGATGAAGACAAACCGCGGCATAATAATACTTTTACGTTTTGCAATCTACAAAGGTTTGCACTTTGAGAATCAATTGTGAGAACTGTGACCAGGGGCTAGTTATTCTGAGAACCCCTGCAATAAATGAGGGACCACTGTCTACTCTACGATTATTATATCCAACCTGTTAACATTTAATACTGTATTGATAGAACCAACTGATTCTGCAGCAGAGCATCCCCAGTCCCTGAGCTCCTGCTGCTGCACCCACAGATATGTACAGCAAGCACTGATACCTTTTTAGTCGGTGGGATTCCCTTGTGATCACCTTTACTAAATATCTACAACCAATCTGATTATATCCTGTTATTGTTTTTGTTTTGTTTTTCAATGTTGAAATTAAAATCTAGTAGCAGCCTTCTCATTTCTTTCTGTTTTGTGCTGTTTTACAGGCCCACGGAGGAGGACGGCTCCGAGGCAGATGAGGGACGGGTCCCAGGACGGTCCATCGGCGGTGGAGCTGGCCATCCTGGAGTCCCTGAAGAGGCCACACCAGTCTCCAATGGAGCATTTCCTCCTCAGCCTTGTTCCTGCTCTGGAGAGCAGCTGGTCCTTTTTATTCCTGTCTCTCTGTAAATTCTTATATTTTATATATTTATGTTTAATGTTTTTCTGTTTGAGACTTTTAATATTATTTCAAATAAATGTTTATAATGACTAATGTCTCAGTTCTACTACACAGCAAATGTTGGCACACAACTTGACACATGTAGAATTTATTTCATATTATACTAATGACAAAATATACTGATACAGTGGGATGCAGAAGTTTGGGCAACCTTGTTAATAGACATTATTTTCCTGTATAAATCGTTGGTTGTTACAATAAAAAATGTCAGTTAAATATCATACAGGAGACACACACAGTGATATTTGAGAAGTGAAAAGAAGTTTACTGGATTTACAGAAAGTGTGCAATAATTGTTTAAACAAAATCAAGCAGGTGCATAAATTTGGGCACCACAAAAAAGAAATGAAATGAATATTTAGTGTATATCAATGTGTGTGTCTCCTATATTATTATTTGTGCCTTTGTCTGGATGTGCTTCCCATCCAGAGCTGCACAGCACAGAGGAAAGTTCCAGCGCTCCTGGAATCCCTCTGTGATGGACCGCCAGTCTCCAGGTGAAGGCACAGCCATGAAGTCGTCCACTAGACAGTCCCAGATGGACGTCGCTGCCTGGGGGGTGATCTGGCTCACCGTGGACACACCGACTCTGAAACTGAACGCGATGGTCCTGAAGGAGTCCCCGGTGACAAGGAACCTGGACAAAATTGTTCAAAATCAGTATTATGTGTACTGCAGTTACAAAATACATTATTCAAATTCCAAAATACTTTTGTGATGTCAGATATAAATCACAAAACTTAAATCTTACATAAAACATTTTGTAATTATAAGGATAATTACAAAATGTATATTAGATAATATCTAAAACAGTTGTGTTTTGTTTTAACTTTAACATATCATAATTTGATTGGTAGCAACTTTCACAACTACAGTGAGCCAATCACTCATAATTCCTAAACATGTCAATCAGGTAGGAATGAAGTAAGACATTAATAGAAATAAAGAGTTGTGTGTTGACATGTAGCCCTTTCCTTGCTTAAATCATTAATATTTTTGAAAAATTAATCTGTGATAAGACAGCTTATCAAGATAGAACCATGTAACTAGAGATGAACCAAACTGTTCACAGTTTTATCTAACTCTGTTTTAATAAAGGCTGTGACCCCTGCTATAGAGTCTGACAGCTGCAGGGATTATATACAAATATTCAACTATCCCAGAATTAAACCAGGTCTAAATAAAAAGGAGTGAGTATCACTACAAAGGTTAACTCAGTGGTCCTAATGCTACAGTTTGATATCAGCAAACACCGAGCGCATACATTGATGTGACACCACAGCCATGCTATCATTCAAACACTGATAACAGCATAAATCGAATTAAATCGGGACTTGATGAGAGCTTCTGAGTATCACTAGAAATATTATAAAGAGTCGTCTCTGTACCACAGTTTGCTTTCAGTAAACACCGACAGCATTCACTGTTAGCATAGCACATCCATGTTAGCAGTGTATAACTGGATGGATTAGCATATTAGCACAGATATCAATAAAGGACTACCATATTAAATAGTTTTACTAACCTCAGGCAGACGGACAGGCGCTCTGCAGGTGGGATTGAGCGTCTGTAGTTGGTGTTTAAGCGGGCGATGCTGGGACCGACGAGGGAAAGCAGGTCCTCAAACTGGCCGACGGTGATAGCGCTGGAATCGGCCGTCATCCAGGCGCAGCTCCTGGAGCAAGTGGTGAAACTCACCAAACTGCTCACGCCTCTGGAGGACCTGATGGACCCAGGTACGGCGAGGACGTCTTTTACGCCGCTGCTCTGCTCTCCACAGTACATAGAGAAGGGAGACTCTCTCTTCAAGCGCTAGCTCGATAGCTGCCATCTTGCAAAGATACCAGTCTGGCACAACTCCCTCCCACATTCCTCCCACATTTCCGGTTCACGCGCGTCAAAATATCATATTTTGAGGCGCGATGGATTTTTCTTGGACACGCGTTGAGACGCGAATGTACACGCGTCAAATTAGGGGCGTTTGGGGCGTTTTATTCGCGTCCATCGCGTTCGGTGTGAACACACCGTAAGGTCAATTATGGTGTTCCACAGGGTTCAATGCTAGGACCAATTCTGTTTACATTATACATACTTCCCTTAGGCCAGGGGTCGGCAACCCTAGGCACACGTGCCACAGCTGGCACGCGAAGGGTTAACTGATGGCACAACCATAGCTGGACTGGCCATCGGGCATACCGGGCATTTGCTCTGTGGGCCGAAAGGTGGTGGGTATTTTTACACACTGGCCAGCTGGATGCTGACCAGTATGTAAAACTAACTCAGTTGTTTGGTGGTGGCTATGGCGTAGCTTCCACAGATTCAGTAGCATTAGTAAGTGGTGGAGGCCAGCAGGTGGATGAGGGAGAGGGGAGGCAGGAGGAGAGACCCGAGGCAGCCACCGGTCCGAGTGTCAGGTGAACTGAACTTCAGGTAAGAAGTTATGACCTGCAGTCTATCTGGGTCAGTTGCCAACCGACCTGTAAAAACAGAATCGTCATGATATCGGTTTGGATATGTGGTGAGAGGGAAACACAAAGATGAATCATCAGAGCTGCATTGAGTTTTTCCTTTCCAGTCACCTTTCTCACTCACTATGTGTTAATAGACCTCTCTGCATTGAATCATACCTGTTATTAATCTCTGTCTCTCTTCCACAGCATGTCTTTCATCCTGTCTTCCTTCTCTCACCGCAACCAGTCGCAGCAGATGGCCGCCCCTCCCTGAGCCAGGTTCTGCCGGAGGTTTCTTCCTGTTAAAAGGGAGTTTTTCCTTCCCACTGTCGCCAAAGTGCTTGCTCATAGGGGGTCATATGATTGTTGGGTTTTTCTCTGTAACTATTATTGTACGATCTACCGTACAATATAAAGCACCTTGAGGCGACTGTTGTTGTGATTTGGCGCTATATAAATAAAATTGAATTAAATTGAATAAGTGGAAAAAGATGGATCGATGAATGGATGGGGGACAATTTTATTTTCAGCTCTTCTCCCACTATAGAAGCAAATCCTAAGGCTCTTTCAAGAGCTGCTCTGATCTACTCTTTTCTATTACAGTTTATTTTGTTCCTTTCCAAACTTTAACTTTGTTATTCTAGTCATCCCTGTGTATTTCTATCTCTCCAGTTATTGCTCTCTCTCACACTGTCTGTGTGTGTGTTTCTGTGTTATATGGTGAGCTACATCGAATTTGGAAACTACACTACTGAATGGCAACAGCTTCACTGAAAGTATGTCTCAGCCTTGTCAGCACAACTGGAACAGAAACAGTGAAGGAAGACGCTTAACCAGTGACCAACAAGAAGGCTGGGATAAGTTCCTTATGTTTCAAATTACATTCTTATATTAACAATGTCTTTTACTGCATTACATTCACATGTTTTTAGATCAAGTGGAAACATGGAAACAAATCAGCTTCCATCTTTTGGTCTCCTTGCACATACACAAAAGCTGACATTACAGTGAATGGCATAGATCAAAATGAAAGAGCACAAAAGTTAATCTCTGCGCACACACCTACATGAAGGGGGAAAAAATGTATAATTTTTACATGTTCAGTCTTTTGAGAATTTGGAAAAAGTCAAGGAGAGCCTTAAAGTCAGAATTGTCATTTGACATGCAGACACACTGTTGGGTTCATGATGTTCAGACGTTCTAGGCAAAGACCTTTATTTTTGTATCAAGCACCAGCCTAGTATGGAATGCCAGGACTGCCATAATGAATTAATTAAATACACCATTAAATAATTAATTAAATCTGGCAATAATTAATTAAAGTTCGAAATAATTAATTACATAAATATTTACGACACATGTAATTAATTAATTATTGACACATATAATTACTTATTGACACATTTAATTAATTATTTATTTATTTCACATTTTAATTAATTATTGCCACATTTAAATAATTATTTAATGGTGTATTTAATTAATTCATTTTGGCACAGTTGACTCCTTCAGTTCTCACCATGAAATTATTTTATCTGTCAGCCTATATCATTTTGTGCGGCTGGATCTGGAATGGTGTGCTATGACTTTTGGTGTTTATGACTTTTATAGTTTTTTAAATGTTAATATTTTAGTGCTAATTTTCCCGCGCTTATCTGCCGCACAGTATTGAGACATGGGTTACATATGTTATATCATTTTGTGCGGCTGGATCTGGACTAGTATGCTATGACTTTTGGTGTTTATGACTTTTATAGTTTTTTAAATATTTAGATTTTAGTGCAAATTTTGGCCCATTTCTAGGCCCATGGGAAAGATTCATCTTTTGGCCCCATAGAAACAGACTTCATTTGTGGTGTGTTGGCTCTCTCTAGTGGTATACCGGGAGTAGTACGGCCAAAAGGGTGTATGCTTGGTGGAAAACTCCATATCCCACAATTCATAGCACGCCTCTACACAGTCAAACAATGGCGGCCACCACTTCGTTTTATATGTCTTTTATTAGTGTTTCTAGGTCACAAAATAAACTTTTAAGACATTTTCGTGTAAACTTCAAATATCTGCTCGTTTTATCAAGACATCCCATATTAGCAACAGTTCTCTTACGATGTTGCTGCTAGCTGGTTAGCTAGCAAGCACGGCTAGCTAGCGCGGCTAGCGCCACTTCGCTAAAAAGCACCCAGGCTTGGCTTACAGTGAGGCAGCTCACACTCCTTTCACCCCCCCCCCCCCCCCCCCCCCCCCGATCGCTCGCAAAGAGTCTGTGTCTCAGCTGGACTTATTTTTAGTTTATATGGGACGATGATGCTGGTCGAGTTGTTTGGTGGTGGCTAACGCGGAGCTACAACAGAGGGCAGCTAGCCACCGGTGTATGACAGAAAGGACATGCAGGAAAAAGAGACATACTAGGCGGCCGCCGATCGACCGGTGGTGGCTAACGCGGAGCTCAAACAGAGGAGAAGCAGACCCAAGGCGGCTGCCGGTCGGAGCGTCAGGTTAACTGAATTTCAGGTAAGAAGTTATGAACTGCACTCTATTTGGGTCAGATACACTGCAAAAACAGCTATACTTGAAACAAGCCAAATGTTCTTAAATCTGACAAATTTTTCTTGTTTTGAGCAAAAAAATCTGCCAATGGGGTAAGCAAAAGTTGCTTGACTAGAATTCTTAAAACTAGCAAATTAATCTAACTGCCATATGCCTTTTAACTAGACAAAATTGTCTAAAATGTATGCTTATTTGAAGAAAATGTGACTTATTATAAGTAAAAGACACTTTGATATTTAGAAAATCTGCACCTAAAATGAGTATTATGCTTTCTTGAACAAGCTGTTTTCAAGAATTATTTGCTTACTTTAAGATTCTACACCTTAATTTAGATTTTTCACATTAAAAAAAACACCTTACTATAGGACAAATTTTCTTAAAACTGAATTGTTTCTTTCTTGATTGAGCTAACTATAAGAATTATGTTTCGACTCTGAGAACAATAATCAGCAAAAATTCCTGAGAATAAGACACCATCTCTTCAAAAAGCTACTAAAAATAAGGGAATTCATCTTAAATTAAGACAGCAAAAGCACTCTTAGATTTTGCGCTTTTATTGACACAGCAATGGGTCAGTAACTCACTGAGGTCTGTTCCAGGAGAATCATGCCTAAAATTATACATTTCAGCAGGGTACTGTGTAACATGGCCAATATAAGAAGTGCATATTCCAGATACTCTTAACATGAATAATAACAGTATAACACACTCATGGCTGGTATCAAAAATAAATTTTGCTGAAGCTTAAAACAATCACTATTTCAAATCCTATATTACATAACATTTTAGAAGAACAAGTTTAACGACCACACAAACAAACGTGTTTTACATTTGAACAACTTTTCTATAGAAAAAAAAACAACCTCACTGACTAACACTGAGTCTGATAAACAAGGCAGATGTAGTCTGTCATCTGGGAGACTCACTCAATGAATGACTTCCACTCACCAAGCGCCTTCTTGTAAGAGGGGGTTGAATCTCGGTCATGGATGGAGTCTTTGAGTATTTCAGTTTGCAAGACAGACAGCAGCGTGGAAATGCACTATGGATATGTGAGGTGGAGGGCATAGTAATATGCCATCAGATAGAGCAGTCCCTCATTAAGATCCTTCCGGTCAAAAGTGCTCACCGGTGTGGTTCCAACAGCTATCATGCAGTTGCCTTCAGAGACAAGCAGAACTGGACAAGCCAGGGGTCGCTGACGCAGGTAGCCTCCAGGGTCTTCTGAAGTCTACATGACAGAAAAAAAGAGTATTAGAACAAGACTGTAAGAAACACAATTTTTGAGTTGCATTACAGTTTAAAATAGATCAACTTTTTTTGTAGGTTTTATTAACATCAACATGTTATGGGGATCTGAACTTTAAGAATATTTGACTGACTCCACAGTAAAATATATAAAATGAAAACATGAGTAACTGCAAAATTCAACAATATATACACATAGAATATTGCAGCCTTACCTTTAGGACATGGAAAAAAGCCTCACTACAGATGCCCAGCTTCTTAGGTGGTACTGTGCTGGAAGGGAAAAGCATGGGAAGGGCTCTGAACACAGCTGCTGCATGTTCCACTGGTTTGAAAAAAGAAAAATAAGACAGGGCAACACCATTAAACATTGCAAATAATGTAATCTGCAAAGCATAAATGTAGACAAATCAAGATACTGTAGCATTACCTCCATCCAAAGTTTTTGGATGGAGGTAAGTGCTGGGTTCCTCTCTGAAGAAGTCACCATCTCCAGTAGTTGTTAGCGTTTTTTCAGCAGCAGTCTTGTTCTAAAATACAGTGTACATAGGGCTAATTTCACATAAAATTGCACAAGAACTTTAGGTCTCTAAATATGAAAGATAGTACAACAAAATATCAGTAAAGTGTTGAACAATAAAAAATATGTATATTTAATAAATGTGTAGGCCACTTGATTTAAATCAAAACTAAAGAAGATTCTACTGTCTATCTGTTAAGTGAGTATTGGTGGAATTATTTGAAACTGCATAAAACAAGCTGGTGTGTTCTCAGTTTTGTCACACAGCGATAGGACAGAACTTACTTCTTCACATTTGTGCACTGCAAGCCATAGAGCCCGACGCCTGAGGCAATGTTCAGGACCAGGAAACAGATCTTTGATGTCATCTCGTGAAAGTGATGAGAGCAGGTCTTCTCCAACATTTGCTTCTGCAATAGGAGTTTCCAATTATCACTACATTGCTTTATCCTCATGTGCAAGCCAGCTGACAGCTTTGCTTGGGTAACAGACAGGATACATAGGAAACATAATTTAATATTTACCATTTAAAACCATGACTCTATTCCATTATTCTCCCTCCTCACTGCTCCACAGGTTCTAAATTACCTTCCTCCTATTGACTGGTAAAAGTAATATATTTGTGATACATCAATTAAATGCATGTATACATATAAATGTTTTTTTTTTTTTTGCTTCCTGGGCTAAAGTATATAATGAAATAACTTCACTAATAGAAATTTGAAACTCCCACAATTTCTGTAAAACTGGCATTAACTTATGGCACTTTGCACACTTGTTGAATAAATTCACAGACACTGAAACTAATAACTGGACATGAATTCTTTCATAACTTTCTGCACTAGCATATTTAAAAATGCTAATGCAACTAAGCTAACCGCACAGCTAAGTTAAGCTAACAACCGGGTATAGCCTGCCATGCTAGCGACTTAACATGCAACATACCAGAACACAAAACATAGAAAAAACAAAACAGTCACATACCTTTCAGGTTGGCAATTGTTATTTCGTCCAGTTTTTCCATAGCGTGCCTTAATTTCTTCACACTGTACCAACTGTATCGCATCTACACCCAGACCCCAAAATCCTGCAATCCAACCGCTTAGGCACGGAGCTAGAGGCGGGAAGGTGGGCTGTACCAACTCAGGAGTATGGGGTTGTGTACGGAAATAGTTTAGTTCGCTCTTTTATACCTATAAAATGATATATATTTAAATATTTGACTATTTAGTTAGATTACGTTCTGTAAATACTGACGTGTGGGTGCTGTTACTTACTACAGCTGTTATAAGGCACTGAATTAGGATAGCCATTCCTACCCCATAATGGAATAATCCTGGTTATCTTGACTTTATGGGAAAAGTAGTTCACAGACCAGTAAAACAAAATGATTTGGCGCTGTGTTATCTACATCGTTTTTGTGGGTCTGACCCTCAAATCCCTACTGAGTCATATTAATTCTGCACATAGCCATAGTCCAGATTTCCGTGAAGATTGTGGCATAGATGGATGTGTCAAAGAATATCGTGTTTACAGCTAATTTTGGTATCACATTCTTCGAACACACTCCGACCACCTTGCCAATGGACGATGCAGCGGATCGATTAGGACCCAAAAATCTGTAAGGTGAGACTGACTATATACTTTAATATCTTTGAAAATAATCATATGAAATATTCATGTTAGATGTCTACTTGTTTTTACAGCTTAACAGTAGATATGTTAATGCTTATTCCTTATAATCCACAACAATGCTATCTATTTATAAAGAATATTCTGATAGTGTTTAATTTCTTCTACTAGAGAAAACAACATTTTGTATTTTTTTAAACTTTTGTTTTAAATAAACCGATTGTCATGGTCCGCAGTCTCCTTGGTTGTTTGTGTTTATTAATATTCATTGTGTCAGTTAGTTTCCTAGTTATTTGTTAATTATTTCCAGTGTTTAGGTGTTCTCTGTACCTCCCTTGTCTTCAGTGTATTGTCCCTGGTTCGATATTCGTGTTTATTCCTGTTTTACTTTGATAGTCCCTGCCCTGCATCGGTGTATTCTGTTTTGCTTCCTCCTGGTCTCTTCTCATCTGATTAGTGTCAGCTGTGTTTCGTGCCTGTCTGCCAATTCCTCGTTTCCTTTTGTGTGTGTATATTTAGTGTGTTCTTTGTCGGATCGTCTGTATTCTCTCCTGTGTTATCATCTGTGTTCCCTCCCTGATGTTTTCATGTCTTATGTTCCTTGTTCAAGGTTGTAAGGTTTTTGCAACATTTTCCATGTTTCCTGTGTTCTTTAGTTTAGCTTTCCCATTTTAGGTTTTTGAGGATTTTTCAAGGCTTTTAAACTACAGTTAAGCTGCCAAATAGCAATGAGCATTAAATGAATATCCATTTATTAAACTCAGCTTGAAAACATGCATATTTTAGAGTAAATTATAAAATGCAGTATATTTCTGACATTAAAATTTTTTAGAAATTATCAGTGTACCTTGTATTTAATTTCCTTATCCGCAACTAGTCAATTAATCAACCAATCTCAATTGCAGTTCTAGGAGGGAACCCTCATCAGCAGTGAACAGAAATCTGAGTAACATGTGGGCATACAGGACTGATTCAGTGGTGGAAAGCCAGCCAACAATGATATGATATGAGATTCCATTCCATATTACAGTTTCACACACAAAGATATGACATGTGCGGTCATGAAATATTACCTGGGTGATGTAATTGGACTACACGTGAGCTCAACATATGTTTTATAAAAGGTACACTGCTTTACATGCATGAACTGTATTTTCAGGTTATTGTTTTGGACAGTTTTGTGACAATTTTTAAAATGAAGTTGTTGTTTTCCTATAAATTCTGACAGTTGAATGCGATTTTAGCATTGCCATAGTATAGATATACTGATGCTGATCTATTATTCTGTTTGACATGGCCTAAAGTGAATGAGTTGTGCTGTTTCTGTTTTTCAAATGGGCCTGTATTTCATGTTTACCATGTGCTTTTAGTTCCTGCCTTTGTTCATATACTGCATATTGTGTCAAACTTGACAGCAATTATATTAAACTTTAGTGTCAATAAATAAATTTCTTAAACTGAGCAGCTGTTTAAATGCCCTTACTCTTGAAATGAGAAAAATAATCTTATTTTTATTCTGGAAATTCAACCAAACCATTGTCATGCCTTGTAACTGGTAAATAAAGCTCAAGATGAGCTGAAATATCCTTTTAAGGAAAAGTTAGACATATTTTCCTAGAATAAGCTTTATTTTCTTGTCCAAAACTTGCTTGTTAAGAATATATTTTCTTTTTAGGCAAAAAATAAGAAAAAATGTCCATAAACAAGGTTTTTTTTACTTTCTTGAAAATCGTTTTTTGCAGTGTATAAACCGAGTTTAGGTGTAGTTTATTTTTGTTGTGCTGACTTTTTACAATCAGTTACAATAACTTGTACTGCGTGCTAGCTAGAAAGACCGAGTTTCTATACAGCTATGTGCGCGCTAAGTTACTGATGTTGAACTTTATTTTATTCATAAGGGTTAGTTCGTAGAGTTGCCAACCGTTTCGTACAAACGGAATTGTCCCGCAATCAGAGAAAATATTACGCGTTTCGTATTGAGCTGAAAAGGAACACAGTTTGTCCCGTACTTCAGGTAGAACCAAAGACGACACAAAGCTGGATTTATTCTGTTGTTACACAGCCTCCCCTGTCATTCTCTGGCCTGTTACAACTTCAATCATGAAACTGATCAATGATCGGCTTTTCTCTCTTGTTTGTTTGTCGCGTTAAACAACAGAAGCATGTTTAAGCTGTTCTAACTGTTGTTAGAATTCATTTGATTTTAATTTCTAGTATCAGCTGATGTTTGCTGGAGCCACAGCTGTATCATCAGAATTCCTTACCGAATCATCAGAGCTGAACTGGTGATGGAGAAACAGGTTTACCTTTTAGGTGACATGAATGAGTTGAAGGGAAGTTATGAACTGTTTCTGAGAGACAAATAACACCAAGATCCTTTTCTGTGTAGCTGACAGCTGGTAATTATGCAGGGGCGGATCTAGCGAAGCTTTTGCCAGGGGGCCAGGTAGGGCATTAACAGGGAAAGGGGGGCACAAAGATATACTTTTCTTTCTTTCTGTTCACACCGAACGCAATAGACGCGAGCGAAAACGCCCCAAACGCCCCTAATTTGACACGTACACATTTGCACCTCAACGCGTGTCCAAGAAAAACCACCACGCCTCAAAATTGCATATTTTGACGTGCGTGAACCGGAAATGTGGAAGGGATGTGGGAGGAAGTCGTGCCAGACCGGTATCTTTGCTAGATGGCAGCTGTCGAGCTAGCGCTTGAAGAGAGAGTCTCCCTTCTCTATTTACTGTGGAGAGCAGAGCAGCGGCGTTAAGGTCGTCCTCGCCGTACCTGGGTCCATCAGGTCCTTCAGACGCGTGAGCAGTTTGGTGAGTTTCACCACTTGCTCCAGGAGCTGCGCCTGGATGACGGCCGATTCCAGCGATATCGCCGTCTTTCCCTCGCCCAGTTTGAGGACCTGCTGTCCCACATCGGTCCAAGCATCGCCCGCCTAGACACCAACTACAGCCGCTCAATCCCACCTGCAGAGCACTTGTCCATCTGCCTGAGGTTAGTAAAAGTGTTTAATACAGTAGTCCTTTATTGATACCTGTGCTAATATACAGTGGGGCAAAAAAGTATTTAGTCAGCCACCGATTGTGCAAGTTCCCCCACTTAAAATGATGACAGAGGTCAGTAATTTGCACCAGAGGTACACTTCAACTGTGAGAGACAGAATGTGAAAAAAAAATCCATGAATCCACATGGTAGGATTTGTAAAGAATTTATTCGTAAATCAGGGTGGAAAATAAGTATTTGGTCAATAACAAAAATACAACTCAATACTTTGTAACATAACCTTTGTTGGCAATAACAGAGGTCAAACGTTTACTATAGGTCTTTACCAGGTTTGCACACACAGTAGCTGGTATTTTGGCCCATTCCTCCATGCAGATCTTCTCGAGAGCAGTGATGTTTTGGGGCTGTCGCCGAGCAACACGGACTTTCAACTCCCGCCACAGATTTTCTATGGGGTTGAGGTCTGGAGACTGGCTAGGCCACTCCAGGACTTTCAAATGCTTCTTACAGAGCCACTCCTTTGTTGCCCGGGCGGTGTGTTTTGGATCATTGTCATGTTGGAAGACCCAGCCTCGTTTCATCTTCAAAGTTCTCACTGATGGAAGGAGGTTTTGGCTCAAAATCTCACGATACATGGCCCCATTCATTCTGTCCTTAACACAGATCAGTCGTCCTGTCCCCTTGGCAGAAAAACAGCCCCATAGCATGATGTTTCCACCCCCATGCTTCACAGTAGGTATGGTGTTCTTGGGATGCAACTCAGTATTCTTCTTCCTCCAAACACGACGAGTTGAGTTTATACCAAAAAGTTGTACTTTGGTTTCATCTGACCACATGACATTCTCCCAATCCTCTGCTGTATCATCCATGTGCTCTCTGGCAAACTTCAGACGGGCCTGGACATGCACTGGCTTCAGCAGCGGAACACGTCTGGCACTGCGGGATTTGATTCCCTGCCGTTGTAGTGTGTTACTGATGGTGACCTTTGGTCCCAGCTCTCTGCAGGTCATTCACCAGGTCCCCCCGTGTGGTTCTGGGATCTTTGCTCACCGTTCTCATGATCATTTTGACCCCACGGGATGAGATCTTGCGTGGAGCCCCAGATCGAGGGAGATTTTCAGTGGTCTTATATGTCTTCCATTTTCTGATGATTGCTCCCACAGTTGATTTTTTCACACCAAGCTGCTTGCCTATTGTAGATTCACTCTTCCCAGTCTGGTGCAGGTCTACAATACTTTTCCTGGTGTCCTTCGAAAGCTCTTTGGTCTTGGCCATGGCGGAGTTTGGAGTCTGACTGTTTGAGGCTGTGGACAGGTGTCTTTTATACAGATGATGAGTTCAAACAGGTGCCATTCATACAAGTAACGAGTGGGGGACAGAAAAGCTTCTTACAGAAGACGTTACAGGTCTGTGAGAGCCATCTTCCTTGTTTGAGGTGACCAAATACTTATTTTCCACCCTGATTTACGAATAAATTCTTTACAAATCCTACCATGTGAATTCATGGATTTTTTTTCACATTCTGTCTCTCACAGTTGAAGTGTACCTCTGGTGCAAATTACTGACCTCTGTCATCATTTTAAGTGGGGGAACTTGCACAATCGGTGGCTGACTAAATACTTTTTTGCCCCACTGTATGCTAAACTATCGTTTATAGACTGCTAACATGGATGTGCTATGCTATCAATGAATGCCATCGGTGTTTACTGATAGCAAACTGTGGTATGGAGACGACTGTTTATAATATTTCTAGTGATACTCGAAAGGTCTCATCAAGTCCCGATTTAATTCAATTTGTGCTGTTATCAGTGTTTGCAATGATAGCATGGCTGTGGTATCATATCAATGTATGCTCTCGGTGTTTGCTGATATCAAATGGTACGAGGACCACTGTGGGTTAATCTTTGTTGTGATACTCACTCCTTTTTATTTAGACCTGGTTTAATTCTGGGATAGATGAATATTTGTATATAATCCTCGCAGCTGTCAGACTCTATAACAGGGGTCACCAGCCTTTCTTAAAACTGAGAGCTAGATAAAACTGTGAAAAGTTTGGTTCATCTTTAGTTATATGGTTCTATCTTGATAAGCTGTCCTATCACAGGTTAATTTTTTCAAAAATATTAACAATGATATAAGCAAGGAAAGGGCTATATGTCAACATACAACTCTTTATTTCTATTAATGTCTTACTTCATTCCTACATGATTGACATGTTTAGGAATTATGAGTGATTGGCACACTGTAGTTGTAAAAGTTGCTACCAATCAAATTACGATATGTTAAAGTTAAAACAAAACACAACTGTTTTAGATATTATCTAATATACATTTTGTAATTATCCTTATAATTACAAAATGTTTTATGTAAGATTTATGTTTTGTAATTTAAATCTGACATCACAAAAGTATTTTGGAATTTGAATAATGTATTTTGTAACTGCAGTACGCATAATACTAATTTTGAACAATTTTGTCCAGGTTCCTTGCCACCGGGGACTCCTTCACGACCAAGCGTTCAGTTACAGAGTCGGTGTGTCCAAGGTGTACCAGATCACCCCCCAGGTAGCGACGCCATCTGGGACTGTCTAGTGGATGACTTTATGGCTGTGCCTTCACCTGGAGACTGGTGGTCCATCACAGAGGGATTCCAGGAGCGCTGGAACTTTCCTCTGTGCTGTGCAGCTCTGGATGGGAAGCACGTCCAGACAAAGGCACCCCATATATCATATAGGAGACACACACATTGATATACACTAAATATTTATTTCATTTCTTTTTTTGTGGTGCCCAAATTTATGCACCTGCTTGATTTTGTTTAAACAGCACACTTTCTGTAAATCCAGTAAACTTCTTTTCGCTTTTCAAATATCACTGTGTGTGTCTCCTGTATGATATATTTAACTGACATGTTTTATTGTAACAACCAACGATTTATACAGGAAGATAATGGCTATTAACAATGTTGCCTAAACTTTTGCATCCCACTGTATTAGTATATTTTGTCATTAGTATAATATGAAATAAATTCTACACGTGTCAAGTCATGTGCCAACATTTGCTGTGTAGTAGAACTGAGACATTAGTCATTATAAAAATTTATTTGAAATAATATTAAAATTCTCAAACAGAAAAACATTAAACATAAATATATAAAATATAAGTATTTACAGAGAGACAGGAATAAAAAGGACCCCGCTGCTCTCCAGAGCAGGAACAAGGCTGAGGAGGAAATGCTCCATTGGAGACTGGTGTGGCCTCTTCAGGGACTCCAGGATGGCCAGCTCCACTGCCGATGGACCGTCCTGGGACCCGTCCCTCATCTGCCTTGGAGCCGTCCTCCTCTGTGGGCCTGTAAAACAGCACAAAACAGAAAGAAATGAGAAGGCTGCTACTAGATTTTAATTTCAACATTGAAAAAAAAACAAAAAAAACAAACAGGATATAATCAGATTGGTTGAAGATATTTAGTAAAGGTGATCACAAGGCAATCCCACCGACTAAAAAGGTATCAGTGCTTGCTGTACATACCTGTGGGTGCAGCAGCAGGAGCTCAGGGACTGGGGAGCCAAGAGAAGCAACAGGGGATGCGCTGCTGCAGAATCAGTTGGCTCTATCAATACAGTATTAAATGTTAACAGGTTGAATATAATAATCAGAGAAAGTATATACAGTGGTTCCTCATTTATTGCAGCAGGGGTTCTCAGAATAACTAGCCCCTGGTCACGCACTTTATACACTGTTTTCCCCACACACATGAACATTGGTCACAGTTCTCACAATTGATTCTCAAAGTGCAAACCTTTGTAGATTGCAAAACGTAAAAGTATTATTATGCCACGTTTTGTCTTCATCTGCCTGCCACTTTCGTGCGCCTTTTTCCCTCGCGGTGCAGGTGTGTATTTCCGAATGAGGGTCATAGTTATGGGTGTTTTTGTGCTGTTTTTTCTATTGGATGTGATGGTTATCAAAACCAAACATGATAAATTTGGCAAGCGCAGGCGACACGACACGCAGGAGATTTGTCAATCAGGCTACAGAATGCAATGCTGTACTGTGCAAAAAAAAGAAAAGAAAAAGAAAATCAGCGAAAAAGCGAAACAGTGACGAATGAACAGCGGGACCACTGTGTGCTGTTTATTAATAAACAAAATATATTCCTATATGACAACATGCATGAAAGCAGAACGGTATTTGTACGTCAGTGGGATAATAGCGGGGGCTTGCTAGCTTTTGTGCGGCTTCCCCGGGTCAGTGAAAACTTTCAAAAGAGAAATGAATGAACTTACCAGGTTGCCCGATCTCTTCACATATCTTCCTCCAAGCTCGGTCCTTTATATTCCTGTCTCGGTACAGAAAGCAGCTGGTGTCGTACAGCTCCGGGTTGTTTGCTACGGCGTTTATTAGCCTTCCCTCCATTGAAGAATGAAGGGCTTTGGCTGGATCTGCCCCTTTGACCTAGGTCAGAGCCACGTCACCAGGCTCCTGATTGGTTGTCGCGGCGTGATTTGACGCTGGAGTTCAGATTTTTCCAACTCGAGCGGTAGACGCGAAAACGCGTGTATGCACAAAATGCAACACAAAAACTCACGCGCGTTTTTTTTTCACGAGTCAAACGCGCCAAACGCGCTAGACTGACGCGCGTTTCAGGTGTTTTGGTGTTTTGGCGTTTTCGCGACGCAAATCTGGTTCCGGCTCCCGCAATTGCGGGACGCTCTGTTCGCATCTATCGCGTTCGGTGTGAACACACCGTTACTCTCATATAAAATATTTAGCTTTTATTAAATAGTTATCTGAATCTTACAACCAAAGTTTGTATAATAATACACAAGACTTGCTGTAGACCATTGTTATTCATTCAGAACACTGTGTAAAAATAACAAAGTGAATGCAAACGTGCATAAATATTTATTTTACGTGTTTGATGTGTGGTCTGCAGTGCCGCTGCGGGGGAGGTGGATCCACCTGAGCGGCATCTGCAATCACGCCTCTTGGGCGTAAAGTCTTTGCTCTCTCGGCTGTTTTTTGGGTGTGTGTCGGGCTGTGAGATGAAAAGCTACAGCCAGCTGTGTGTGTACACCAACCATGTGTGAAAAGTGGTCCATAACGCAATGCTTCAAAGCGTGTTCATGCAAACATTGTCTGCCGTGGTACAATGGGACTTCTGCTCATGAACCTCTGTGCACAGCATCTGCAAATCGGGGCTGTACGAAGTCACCTCATCTTTACACAAAACTAAGCTGTCATCTGTGAGGCGTGAGCGGTGTTTGTTTTTACCCTAGTTCATGGTGGAGAATGGCTGCTCTGCTGAGTTTTGCTCTCTGTAGCCGTATTAATGGCAAACTACACTGATTAGCAGCGGCATAGGCACACTTAAAATTTCTTATGAAATTTTCGCTTTCCAGTTGTATTTTATTGTTTTTTGCTCTCTCTCTTTCTCGTTCTCAGTTTGTGTGTATGTATGTGTGTTTGTTTGCATATTTTTCCTTGAACACCAGCAAATGGCAGAAGACATTATGGCAATGAACTAGAGAGGCAAAAACAACATTGTTTTCTCTCCTAAATGGATATTATGTCATGGTAGAAGCAACAGACAATAGTTATGGTTTCCTGTGGCAGTTTTCCTTTTGTTTAGTTAAGTGTGCTGTCAGTGAAGATAATTTCATAGCAAGTAATAAGTGTCTTGTGTATGTGTGTGTGTATTTTTCTTTTTTAAATTGAAGGCGGTGTTGGCATTCTCTTTAAAAGGAAGACATTTCATAAGGTGATGGCTGTGTGCCATTGTGGCATACTTTGGTCTGAAATGAAGGATCTTTTTTCTTTCAATGTTCCTGGTATGGAAAATGTCAATTTTTAGCTGTTCTTCAGGTGATAAATCATTGTTTTTCTCTAGCTGCTTTCGGTGGCACTTATATCTTGTTCAAACGAATTAAAGAAAGATTGTTGGCTTATCTGCAGTACTGCATTGTGTGTAATGTATAGGCTAAACTGCAGATATAGCTGAAGGGTGTCAGAGAGGGATGCCTCAGGATCTGAAGATGATGCTAGCACTTAATGATAAGAATCTTTAACTGTATAAATTGGGTAATGAAGAGGGGTGGCTCTCTAAAAAATTTTAAAAATTTTGCCCATATTTAATGTGATAGTAACTTTAAATTGCAGGCCTGGAGGATGCCCATCAGCATAACTATTCTCTCCCTCAAAAACTTTTGCTGCAACCCTGTCATTTGTCATACCCCTTCTGTACCATTCGGCGAAACTGACTGTTGTGATGTCTTTCCTTAATGTCTTTCCTTTGTTAAATCGGAGCCCACAGATGAAATCCACTCCCATTTTTGTCAGATGTCTAACTCATTCCTAACAGTCGTCTTGCTCTACGTCATGGAAAATGGTTTGTACTCATTCCTAGAACTGTGACTGTAAATAAATATGGTTGCACTCATTTAGGTGCAGGAGTACACCTTCACTGGCTATGGATCTCAGAGATTAATACGTTTTTACAAGAATGGCAGCGATTATTCTTTAAAGTTAGACTATATAATTGTTGGCAACTATTTCAGATCTTATTAATATTTAGATTCATGTCACCTTCTAATTCATTGTGCTGTGGGTAAACATGCTTGCTACCTCTTGGTGGCTCTTGGTGGTGTTTCTAGGCTGCATTTATTTATTTTATTTTTTGGTTGTGACCATTATACTTAAAATATTAAAACATGTCAATGATCAAAATAAATCATGAATCTGAAAAAGTTACATTTTGTATGTTTTACATATCATTACTGTCATTCAATGTAAAGTACAATACTGTAAATTCACTGTGTGTCATTAACCCTGTATGGCTGAAACTGTGGAATTTTCTTTTCTTTTTTTAGTCATAATGCAAACCTATGTACAGTACTGTAACTGTAATAAAGACTCTTAATGTTATTAAATGAGGTGACACCTATCAACTGTGATCTCTGAAAATGCAGTCAAGTTTATAATTAACGAAGAAAAACTGAATTATGTTCAATTATAGATACATATGTGCCCTGCTATAATGAGCATGATTGGCATTACTGACTGTGTGAGCTTACATGCTACATAATACCTTTTAAAATTAACACTCTTAAACTTGATTAGCTTTGATTTTTGACCAATGCTAACAAATTCAAGTATAATATATTAAAGAAATGCTGCTCAGATAATATAGATACATGTCTAATAAGCCTTATTTTAAAGTTATTACTATGTTAGTTGTATGCCACATAAATGCATACATTAACTACATGCCACATGCACCCTTTTAATTTTTTTTCTTCAGTTTCTCATTGTTCTCCTTAAGGTTGTTCTTGGAGCAATCAGTGGTGATCACTTATATGCAGGTACTCCTTGAGCATTTGTGACAAAATTTGTTTTTGTCAGAAGAGATTTATAATTATATTAATACAATTAATTAAGGTAATTAAGGTACTACCATTTAAAAAAATATATTTTGTGGGTATTTATTTGTGCCTATGTAGTCATATTTGTGAATTTTTAGTTGGATCCAACCTAAAAGCTCATGTCTTTTCACTGGAACATTATATTCTAATTCGTGAAGGACAGAGTCGTTTTACAGGCAATGTTATTTCCCATACAATAAATAAGAAATTAGAATCAATATAAGACTCCAATTTGGAGTCTTTGGAAAACACTGTGGAACAGTAGCCAACTAAATAGAAACTATACAAACAAGTGGGGAGCTTGATCAAGGAAAACCTACTATGATAAGGAGCTCAATTATAAAATGAATGTAGTAGGTATTATGGTATGATGTAGTAAAAATTTTGAGCTGAAACAGATGTTAAAGAAATTGCATGTCCAGTAAGTGGTGCAGAGAGTGGTCAAGATCCATTAATTATCCACAGCCATTTACCACAGACACAGTCATTTGGGTGACTTCTGCATCAGCTGACAGAGGAATCCACCCAGTGTGTTGACTCAAACTGCATTCAAACGGCAGTAGCAATGACAAATTCCCTCAGCAAGGAACCCGTGTCACCCCCTGTGCACAATCAATAAACATGTACTTACTTTTCTTGAGAATCAAATCAAATGCAACTATTCAATAGCTACTAGATAATTTCTAATAAATTATCCCTCAAACAGAGACAGAAGCAAGCAGGATGTAACAGCAAATGGCAGTGACAAGTGATAAGGCATTTATAAGTAGCAGTTAAAAAACTGTTTAATCCATTTCCTACAGTATGCAATTACCAAGGTAGCTATCAAAATACAGCTGCCAAATTAAGGAAAATCAAATCTGAGGCATTATATACCACTGCAGACTAATATTGCACATAGAAATATGTACATGTTAGGGCTCATTACATCAGTATCATTAATGTAAAAGCAACCTATCGCTAAACGACATATCAATGTCACTTTAATAAATTGTGCAAGTCAGCAGTTTTACACTAAGCAAGAATTAAAAGGGTTTTTGGAAAGCTAGTTCACAAACCATGATATTATAGTAATTATTTAGGCAGTTTTATCTGCAGCATCCTCCTCTCTGAAACTGCAGCCTCATCCTCTGGTCTCTGCTAAGCTGCTGTCTATCTTATCATACTGATGTGAATATAAAATGAGCAGATTTTCACAATCACATGAAGATATGGTATGCAGGAAACCAGCAAACTGTATAAACTGTATAATAATAAGAAGAATTAATAATAATAAAAACTTAGCTGTTTCCATTTTCTCAAAAACTGCATTGGCCTGATCATGGAGATCACAGTGGCAGAAGCATCCTAATCTCCATGCCTTGCTGTCTTTGCACACTTTCACTTTAATAATAATAATAATAATAATAATGGATTGTTCCTCCTGTATCCGAGGTTCGACTAACGGACGAACTCTCCTTTCCAGCACCCTGGCATAGACTTTCCCAGGGAGGCTGAGGAGTGTGATCCCCCTGTAGTTGGAACACACCCTCCGGTCCCCTTTCTTAAAGATGGGGACCACCACCCCGGTCTGCCAGTCCACAGGTACTGCCCCTGATCTCCACGCAACATTGCAGAGGCGTGTCAACCAGGACAGCCCTACAACGTCCAGAGCCTTCAGGAACTCGGGGCGGACCTCATCAACACCAGGGGCTCTGCCACCAAGGAGTTGTTTAACTGCCTCAGTGACCTCGCCCGCGGAAATTGGCGGGTCATTCCCCTCATCCCCAGACTCTGCTTCCTCCTCGGAAGACGTGTCAGTGGGATTAAGGAGGTCCTCGAAGTATTCCTTCCACCGCCTGACAATTTTCTCAGTCGACGTCAGCAGCGCTCCGCCAGCACTATACACAGTGCAGGTAGAGCACCGCTTTCCCCTCCTGAGACGTTTGACGGTTTGCCAGAATCTCTTCGAGGCAGTCCGAAAGTCTTTTTCCATGGCCTCTCCGAACTCCTCCCACACCCGAGTTTTTGCTTCAGCCACTGCCTGAGCCGCATTCCGCTTGGCCTGTCGATACCTGTCGGCTGCCTCCGGAGTCCCACAGGCTAACCAAGCCCGATAGGACTCCTTCTTCAGCCTGGTGGCTCCTTTCACCTCTGGTGTCCACCATTTGGTTCGGGGATTACCACCACGGCAGGCACCAACCACCTTGCGGCCGCAGCTCAATGCAGCAGCTTCGGCAATGGAGACGCTGAACATGGTCCATTCGGACTCAATGTCCCCAGTCTCCCTCGGAATGCTGTTGAAGCTCTGCCGGAGGTGTGCGTTGAAGATCTCACGGACTGGGGCCTCTGCTAGACGTTCCCAGCACACCCTCACTACGCGTTTAGGTACACCAGGTCTGTCCAGTGTCCTCCCCCGCCACCTGATCCAACTCACCACCAGGTGGTGATCAGTTGACAGCTCAGCCCCTCTCTTTACCCGAGTGTCCAGAACATATGGTCGCAGGTCTGCTGATACGATTACAAAATCGATCATCGACCTACGGCCTAGAGCGTCCTGGTGCCACGTGCACTTATGGACACTCTTATGTTCGAACAGGGTGTTCGTTATGGCCAAACTGTGGTTAGCACAGAAGTCCAATAACAGAGCACCGCTCGGGTTCAGATCAGGGAGGCCGTTCCTCCCAATCACGCCCCTCCAGGTCTCGCTGTCGTTACCCACGTGAGCATTGAAGTCTCCCAGCAGGACAACAGAGTCTCCAGGTGGAGCACCCTCCAGCACCCCCCCCCCCCCAGGGACTCTAAGAAGGCTGGGTCCTCTGAACTGCCACTCGGCGCATAAGCGCAGATGACAGTCAGGACCCGTTCCCCGACCCTAAGGTGCAGGGAACAAACCCTCTCGTCCACCGGGAAAAACCCCAACGTACCGGCTGCAAGCCGAGGGGATATTAGGATACCCACCCCAGCCCGCTGCCTCTCACCAGGGGCAACTCCAGACTGAGACAGAGTCCAGCCCCTCTCCAGGAGACAACAACAACAACAACAACAACAACAATCTTTATTTATAGAGCACATTAAAAGCCAGGGGCATGCCAAAGTGCTTTACATAAAACAATAAAACAATAAAATGATTCACACTAAAACATCGGAGTCATATAAGTGTGGGATTATGTTCACAGGTAAAAACCACTAATAGGAATAATCTATAGCACACAGCTATAGCAAAGTAGAACTGTACCATCATACACAGTGATAGAGAACATAGACAACGCAACAATAAAATAATAAAATAATTAGCACTATAACGTCAGAGTCATATAAGTGTGAGATTATGTTCACAGGTAAAGACCACTAATAAGAATAAACTATAGCACACAGCTATAGCAGAGTAAAGCTGTACCATCAAACACAGTGATAGAAAACATTGACAGTGCAGGACAACGCAAAACAACCAGACACATTAATAGAATAACTCACAAGAAGCGAGGCGAGAATTTAACTAGTAGAAAAAGCAAGTTCAAACAAATATGTTTTAAGCCGTGATTTAAAAGATTGAATAGAATCAGATGCCCGGATGCCAATCGGGAGATTGTTCCACAGCTCAGGTGCAGCTAGAGCAAATGCTCGATCACCTCTAGACTTCAAGCGAGATCTGGGCTGAACCAACAATGACTGTGAGGAAGATCTTAAGGCCCTCGTAGGAAGATATGAATTTAAGAGTTCCTTAAGATAACTTGGCCCTGTGTTATTAGTAATTTTAAAAATAAACAACAGAATTTTGAATTGAATACGAAATTTCACAGGCAACCAGTGCAGATCAGCAAGGACGGGAGTGATGTGAGAAAACTTCTTAGTTTTAGTTAGAATGCGTGCAGCGGCATTCTGGACTGTCTGTAATCTATGTAAAAGGGTAGAGTGGAGACCATAATAAAGTGAATTACAGTAATCTAGTCTTGACGTTACAAAGGCATGGATAAGCTTTTCCAAGTCATTGTGCGGGATGTAGTGTTTGGCCTTGGAAATAAGGCGAAGTTGGTAGAAACTAGATCTGACGACAGCAGATACTTGTTTATCAAGTTTAAATGAGCTGTCAAGTAGCACACCCAAATTCCTAACAGTGTCAGGGAAAGAACTAGTGAGAAAACCAAAAGCATCATGAAGTTTGGCACGAAAAGCGTCACTGCCAAAGATCATAATTTCAGTTTTCTTATCGTTAAGGATAAGAAAATTTGCCAGAAGCCATTGCTTGACCTCACACATGCACTCTCGAAAGTTACTCACGGACATAGCTAGATCATCATTCAGCTCAAAATAGATCTGGATGTCATCGGCATAATAGTGAAAGGCAATGTGGTATTTCTCAAAAATGACACTTAAAGGAAGCATATACAGTGAGAACAGGGTAGGGCCTAACACAGATCCCTGGGGGACACCACAGCAAACAGGTACAGCGGAGGAGGAGGAGGTGGCCAAGTGAACCGAAGAGAGCCGATCGGAGAGGTAAGATTTAAACCAATCCAAGGCAGCGCCCTTGATGCCTACAGTGTGCTCTAGTCTCGCCAATAGTATGTTATGGTCAACCATGTCAAATGCCGATGAAAGATCCAATAGCAGTAGGACAGAGGGGCGTCCATTGTCAGCCATTAGTAAAAGGTCATTAAAAACTCGGAGCAGTGCTGATTCAGTGCTGTGGTGTTGTTTAAAGGCCGATTGATATTTATCATTAATGTTATTCTCATCCAGGTAGGTCTGAAGTTGAAGCAGAACTACCTTCTCAAGAATTTTAGCCACGAAGGGAAGTTTGGAAATCGGCCTATAATCATTTTGATCGAGGTTACTTTTTTTAAGAACAGGTTGGATTATAGCATGTTTAAGAGCTGATGGTACATAGCCGGACAGCAAGGAGGAGTTCAATATGGACAATAGACAAGGTCCAATTGCACTAAAACAATCCTTGACTATACGGGATGGAAGAACATCATGTACAAGATTAGTATTGTTCAGTTTTTCAATTAGATGCTTCAGAGTAGAGAGAGAAACAGGTTCAAATTGACAAAAAGTAGTAGAACAATCAGGGGTGGGCATACGGTTGGTCACCAAAGGAAGGGTAGATTTAAGAGATGCGACTTTATCCAAAAAATAACTTGAAAATTTTTCACAAAGGCCCGGGGAGCACGGCAGAGGCATAGAGGGGCAGGGGTTGACCACAGAGTTGAAAATTTTGAATAAAATTCGAGGGTTGTTTCCATTGGTGGTGATAATTTTAGATAGGAAAGCTGCTTTAGCCATTCTGGCAGCTGATTGAAACTTCGAGCGGCTAATGCATAAAATGTCATATGATGACTGGAGATTATCTTTCCTCCACCTCCTCTCATCCCGTCGACACATACGTCGTAAGGCGCGAACAGAATCATTTAACCAACATTGTGAGTAGGTTCTGGGGCGTTTCATTTTGATCGGTGCTACAATATCAAGGATAGAGGAACATGTAGTTAATAGAGTATTGGCGAAATTCTCAAGCGTATGTGGAGTAAGACAATCTGACGTAGTAAATGAAAAGTTCACAAAAGAATTAGAAAATTTCAACAGAGTATCAGCATTCACAGTACGCGTAGGGCAAAGAGGAGCCTCAAAGCGTGATCCGGTGTTGCCAAGGTCAAGATCGAAAATAACCGGAGAATGGTCGGAAAGTCCAGTGTTTCTAATTTCCTTAATACATATATCCACATCATATGAAAAAACAAATCAAGGGTGTGGCCCTTAACATGGGTAGGCTCATTCACCCACTGGGTAAGATTAAAAGAAGCAGTTAGTGCTAGAAAATCGTTAGCCAATTGGTCATCCATACAACAGACATGAATGTTAAAATCACCAGAAATAATAACAGAACCATATTTAAAAAGAATGGATCCCAAGAAGTCAGCAAATTCAGAAATAAACATCTTGTGGTATTTAGGCGGATGATAAACCACAACACACAGAGTAGTCCGAGGGCCAGTCAATTCCAATAACTGAGCTTCAAAGCTAGAATAGGTTGGGGAGGGTAGCAGTCGTGCTTCATGTTTGTTTTTAAAAACCGAGGCTAGGCCACCACCTCTACCAGTGAGCCTTGGTGAGCTAAAGAAGGCACAGTCAGGAGGGAGAAGCTCAGAAAAGGGGATAAACTCACCCGGAGAAGTCCATGTCTCCGTCAGAAATAGAACATCCAGTCCCGTGGTGAGGAAAAAGTCATTTAAGAGAAAGGCCTTATTTGAAAGAGACCTAACATTAAATAAAGCCATCCGAGTCCGAGGAGCTAGGTCATTAGCGGTAGCCCGTCGCAGGGTGTTGAGATTGCTGTGTTGAACACCGCGGCCAGGCGGTGTAATCCAAGACCGAGCAGAGTGATAAGCCACTGGGCAGGTAGGATAGGTTTGAGTAGAAGATAAATCGTGACAGCTCACGACTTGTAGAAGGGTAATCCATAGCCATGGCTCTAATATAAGCCTTGACGCAAACGCGGGCACCACTCCTTCTACCCCGTTTCCTGAAGCGTTTCCTACGCAGAAAGGGAAAAGGTAGGTAGGTCATTTTGATGGAAGAGACGGGCGGCAGGGGAGTGGCACCACCCATGGTCCCATAACTGTCCAGTCGTTGAGGACAGGAGAACCGAAGATTCAGGAGCGTGTCTCTATCATAAGTTATTAGCGTACAATCGCCTAGAGAACATAAAACCAAGGATAAAATAACAAAGAGTACTACGCCGAGGCGCAGTCGAGGTCGCAGACGGTCAGCCATGCACACCGGCGCCATCCGGTAAGTACTGTTTAAAATACCAGAATAGGGAGACTGGTTCCAGAGCCCAAGCCATGTGTAGAGGTGAGCCCGACTATATCTAGCCGGTACCTCTCAACCTCACGCACTAACTCAGGCTCCTTCCCCACCAGAGAGGTGACATTCCATGTCCCTATTGCCAGTCTTGGCAGCCAGGGGTCAGTCCGCCAGGGCCTCCGCTCCTGGCCGCCACCCGGCACACAATGCACCCGACCCCTATGGCGCCTCCTGCGGGTGGTGGGCCTGGCTCCAGGGCGGGGCCCCGGTAACCCTATCCCGGGCAGGGTAAACTGTTCCCTCGGTGTCCTTTTCATAAGGGTCTTATGAATCGCTCTTTGTCTGGTCCCTGACCCAGGGCCAATTTGCCATGGGAGACCCTACCAGGGGGCAAGAGCCCCCAGACAACATAGCCCCTGGGATCCCTGGGACACACAAACCCCTCCACCACGATAAGGTAGCAATTCAAGGAGGCTATACATAATTTTTATGGACAGGATTTCTAGGCGCAGCCAAGTGGCGGAGGGCTTTCGCTTTGGTGGCCTCAGAATCTCATCTCTGATTTTTGCAGATGATGTGGTTCTGTTGGCTTCATCGGGTGAGGGCCTCCAGCTCGCACTGGAACGGTTCGCAGCCGAGTGTGAAGCAGCGGGAATGAGGATCAGCACCTCCAAATCTGAGGCCATGGTTTTCAGCCGGAAAAGGGTGGAGTGCCCACTCCGGGTCGGGGATGAGTTCCTGCCCCAAGTGGAGGAGTTCAAGTATCTCGGGGTCTTGTTCGCGAGTGATGGGAGAAGGGAGCCGGAGATCGACAGACGGATTGGGGCTGCAGCTGCAGTAATGCGGACGCTGCACCGGTCCGTCGTGGTGAAGAGGGAGCTGAGTGTAAAAGCAAAGCTCTCAATTTACCGGTCGATCTACGTCCCTACCCTCACCTATGGCCACAAGCTGTGGGTAGTGACCGAAAGAACGAGATCGCGGATACAAGCGGCAGAAATGAGCTTCCTCCAAAGGGTGGCTGGCCTCTCCCTTAGAGATAGGGTGAGAAGTTCGGCCATCCGGGAGGGACTCAGAGTAGAGCAGCTGCTGCTCCACATCGAAAGGAGCCAGCTGAGGTGGTTCGGGCATCTGACAAGGATGCCCCCTGGGCGCCTCCTGGGTGAGGTGTTCCAGGCATGTCCCACCGGGAGGAGGCCCCGGGGCAGACCCAGGACACGCTGGAGAGATTATATCTCTCGGCTGGCCTGGGAACGCCTTGGTATTCCCCCGGACAAGCTGGAGGAGGTGGCTGGGGAGAGGGAGGTCTGGGCCTCTTTGCTTAGGCTGCTGCCCCCGCGACCCGGCCCCGGACAAAGCGGATGAAGATGGATGGATGGATGGAATAATGGATTGGATTTATATAGCGCTTTTCAAGGCACCCAAAGCGCTTTACAATGCCACTTTAGTTATTACTAGGGGTGCAACGATATTCGTATCGATATTGAACCGTTCGATACAGTGCTTTCGGTTCGGTACGCATGTGTATCGAACAATACAACATTTGTAATTTATTTTATCAATTTTCCTTCTGACGATGCTGTCTGTGTTGAGCGCTCAGTGAATCTGTGTTCGACTACTCCGCCTAGGCTGCACTGTCCAGCGCAGATCCACTGAGCACTCAACACAGACAGCATAGTCAGAAGGAAGAGCGCAGGGCACCTCCCCCACCCTCATTCAGTTCTGGCGTTTGGAATTATTTTGGTTTTCATGTGACGTATGACCCTGAAGGTAAGCGAGTCATGGACTAAAGTAAAACAGTATGTTGGATGTGCCATGCAATGCTCAATTACATTGGTGTGAACTAGTGTGTTAGCGCAGTTAGCTCGTTAACGTGTTGGCCGTCTAGCCCCATGCACGGAGCGATCGGCGGTAGCTCGTTAACGGAGATTTGCCGTGTTGTGGCGTTAAGGTCATTTCAACGAGATTAACCTGAAAGCACTAGTGGGAACACGACGAATATGACTGCACATTTACGCCGACATCATCCTAGTGCAAAGACAAGTGGAAGCAGACAAAAAAAAGCAAGCATGTTACTAACTTTAGCCGAGTCATTTAGACAGCTGTTAGCACATGATTCTCCTTATGCTGCTGAGAATATAGCCCAGAAGAAGCGGATAGTATAGCTTTTATTTTGGAAAGAGCCATTTCTCTGTAATAAACTCTATTTTCCAAAGATGAGTGATTCCTCAATCAGATACAGGGCTTGCAATATCGCTAGCCCGACGTCCCGGAGCTAGCGATTTTTTCAGTCGGGCTACCAATATCTATCTCTTCCCTGCCCGTCGGGCTATTGTAGGAAAAATATATGTCAATGCTTTTGCAGTCTTTCAGAAATGTAGCTGGGTAATTATGTCATTGGCATCGGTGAGCCACTGTCAATATGTGACATATTGAAGTCGCGTTTGAATTTGCGCTTGTTTTTTTGCTTTCACTTTGCAATCGTGCGAACTGTGTATAGAGAGCGACAGCACTGATCTGTGAGTGATGATAATTTGTGCACCAATTCCTCTGACATCGTCTTATTACTCGTTAGCTTACTATGCAAACATGACAAGTGAAATCTCTCGCAGCAAGCTTAAACATGTGAGAGGTTGATTGCGCAGAGAATCGCTGAGCTTATGTGAGTGAGTGTGTAAAAGCATTTCAGTTCTGCTGAGCCAAATAAGACAGGTCAGGGTGAAGAAGTGACAGCCAAAGAAAAGCTTACCACAAAACGGAGAAGTTATGACAAATCAGACTATAAGGCAAAAAGAAAGTGCAGCTTTATGGTTTCATGGACAAAATAATTTCTGTGGCTGCAATATGACGAGCTAAATAACCAGGGGTGCACATAAGTGGTCCGAAGGTGCGCATTCGCTGTCAAAATAAAAAACACGCACAAGGGTTAGGGTTAAATTTAAAAACTGTACTTTTGAGTTAAAATATATATTTATAATTTTAATAAATGACAAATTAAAAATGCATGAACATTTTTTTGTATCGAAAAAATATCGAACCGTGACACCAAAGTATCGAACCGAACCGAACCGTGAATTTTGTGTATCGTTGCACCCCTAGTTATTACATATAATAAAAACATACATGATTTGGAGGGATTTGGTCCAAAACATGGTCAGCAGACATTTTATCGGTAGAAATGTATGTGGGTAAATTCTCATGAATATGACATAAAATAATAAGCAGTGTTGGTCAAGTTACTTGAAAAACGTAATTAGTTACTGATTACTTCTCCAAGAAAGTAATCCTGTTACATTACTGATTACTTATTTTCAAAAGTAATTAGCTATTTATTACTTTGTTACTTTTAAAAACATGATACACAACCTGAATATGTAATAAATCAATAGACCTTTCAGCCCAATTCTATTTTTGCATATATTGCATATATTGCATATTATGCATAATCCATCATAAAGT
Organism: Maylandia zebra; assembly: GCF_041146795.1. Lineage (NCBI taxonomy): Eukaryota > Metazoa > Chordata > Actinopteri > Cichliformes > Cichlidae > Maylandia > Maylandia zebra. The sequence continues at coordinate 32,164,951 of NC_135181.1, read as the reverse complement.
TGAATCAAATGGGAAGCCTCTTTTTAAGAATTGTTGTATTAGTTTTAATCTTTTAACATTATGCACATTGCATTAAGCAAAAATTTACTTATATGCAACTGTCTTTGACTTGAAGAAATTGTTTAACATTTAAACATATTTGCTGCATATTCCAGCATATAAAATAATGTTTTGTGTTTATACTCACTCTTTCAAATAGATGTAAGTAAAACAAACCAAAAAATAAATAAAATCAAAGATTCAGCTGCACCAAGTCTTGTCACTCTTAAATTTATTGTCACCTATTTATTAGAAGTGGTGCTGGTGGTGGTTTGTCCAGTGCCACAGTGGTCATGTCAGTGGGGGGATCCGGAGGTTTCTCTGTGAATTTCACATTCCCGTTGTAGCATGCTAGGTGCTTGCTCAGATTGGAAGTGAAATTTTCCTCTTCCCACGCAGAGTGTACAGCGGACGCTAATGTTTTTGTCACTTTTTATGGAATAAAACTTAAAGTAATGTCAGTACTTCCAATCGTTAAATGCGGCATGGTCGTACTCTCTCCCGCACTCCATATTATCCACTGTTGATCTACACACGCCTGTTGCTGCCACAGTCATCACACGCTCGGACGTCGTAGCCATGAGACACTCTCACAAACAAAATCACGATGTTTTAGTAATGCAGAAACGCAGCATGCTTATCGGAAAGTAACAGTAATCTAATTACTTTTTTGCAATAGTAATCCCTTAGATTACTCATTACTTGAAAAGAGAAATCGTATTACAGTAACGCGTTAGTTGTAATGCATTACTGCCCATCTCTGCTAATAAATCATGTAATGACAGTTTAAACTCCTCCTTGAATCGCTACCTTATCGTGGTGGAGGGGTTTGTGTGTCCCAGGGATCCCAGGGGCTATGTTGTCTGGGGGCTTTTGCCCCCTGGTAGGGTCTCCCATGGCAAACTGGTCCTGGGTGAGGGACCAGACAAAGAGCGATTCAGAAGACCCCCATGAAAAGAATATCGAGGGAACAGTTTACCCTGCCCGGGATAGGGTTACCGGGGCCCCGCCCTGGAGCCAGGCCCGGGGAGGGTGCCCGAGGGCGAGCGTCTGGTGGCCGGGCCTTAGTCCATGGGGCCCGGCCGGGCACAGCCCGAAGAGGAGACATGGGCCCATCCTCCCGCAGGCCCACCACCCGCAGGAGGCGCCATAGGGGTCGGGTGCATTGTGAGCTGGGTGGCGGCCAGGAGCGGAGGCCCTGGCGGACCGACCCCCGGCTGCCAAGACTGGCAATAGGGACATGGAATGTCACCTCTCTGGTGGGGAAGGAGCCTGAGTTGGTGCGTGAGGTTGAGAGGTACCGGCTAGATATAGTTGGGCTCACCTCTACGCATTGTCTGGGCTCTGGAACCAGTCTCCTGGAGAGGGGCTGGACTCTGTCTCAGTCTGGAGTTGCCCCTGGTGAGAGGCGGCGGGCTGGGGTGGGTATTCTTATATCCCCTCGGCTTGCTGCCGGTACGTTGGGGTTTTTCCCGGTGGACGAGAGGGTTTGTTCCCTGCGCCTTAGGGTCGGGGAACGGGTCCTGACTGTCATCTGCGCTTATGCGCCGAGTGGCAGTTCGGAGTACCCAGCCTTCTTAGAGTCCCTGGGGGGGGTGCTGGAAGGTGCTCCACCTGGAGACTCTGTTGTCCTGCTGGGAGACTTCAATGCTCACGTGGGTAACGACAGCGAGACCTGGAGGGGCGTGATTGGGAGGAACGGCCTCCCTGATCTGAACCCGAGCGGTGCTTTGTTATTGGACTTCTGTGCTAATCACAGTTTGGCCATAACGAACACCCTGTTCGAACATAAGAGTGTCCATAAGTGCACGTGGCACCAGGATGCTCTAGGCCGTAGGTCGATGATCGATTTTGTAATCGTATCACCAGACCTGCGACCATATGTTCTGGACACTCGGGTAAAGAGAGGGGCTGAGCTGTCAACTGATCACCACCTGGTGGTGAGTTGGATCAGGTGGCGGGGGAGGACGCTGGACAGACCTGGTGCACCTAAACGCGTAGTGAGGGTGTGCTGGGAACGTCTAGCAGAGGCCCCAGTCCGCGAGATCTTCAACGCACACCTCCGGCAGAGCTTCAACAACATTCCGAGGGAGACTGGGGACATTGAGTCCGAATGGACCATGTTCAGCGTCTCCATTGCCGAAGCTGCTGCATTGAGCTGCGGCCGCAAGGTGGTTGGTGCCTGCCGTGGTGGTAATCCCCGAACCAAATGGTGGACACCAGAGGTGAAGGGAGCCACCAGGCTGAAGAAGGAGGCCTATCGGGCTTGGTTAGCCTGTGGGACTCCGGAGGCAGCCGACAGGTATCGACAGGCCAAGCGGAATGCGGCTCGGGCAGTGGCTGAAGCAAAAACTCGGGTGTGGGAGGAGTTCGGAGAGGCCATGGAAAAAGACTTTCGGACTGCCTCGAAGAGATTCTGGCAAACCGTCAGGCGTCTCAGGAGGGGAAAGCGGTGCTCTACCTGCACTGTGTATAGTGCTGGCGGAGCGCTGTTGACGTCGACTGAGAAAATTGTCGGGCGGTGGAAGGAATACTTCGAGGACCTCCTTAATCCCACTGACACGTCTTCCGGGGAGGAAGCAGAGTCTGGGGATGAGGGGTGTGACCCACCGATTTCCGGGGGCGAGGTCACTGAGGCAGTTAAACAACTCCTTGGTGGCAGAGCCCCTGGTGTCGATGAGGTCCGCCCCGAGTTCCTGAAGGCTCTGGACGTTGTAGGGCTGTCTTGGTTGACACGTCTCTGCAATGTTGCGTGGAGATCAGGGGCAGTACCTGTGGACTGGCAGACCGGGGTGGTGGTCCCCATCTTCAAGAAGGGGGACCGGAGGGTGTGTTCCAACTACAGGGGGATCACACTCCTCAGCCTCCCCGGGAAAGTCTATGCCAGGGTGCTGGAGAGGAGGGTTCGTCCGCTAGTCGAACCTCGGATACAGGAGGAACAATGCGGTTTTCGTCCTGGTCGCGGAACACTGGACCAGCTCTTTGTCCTCTCGAGGATACTTGAGGGTGCATGGGAGTTTGCCCAACCAGTCTACATGTGTTTTGTGGACCTGGAGAAGGCATTCGACCGTGTCCCTCGGGGCGTCCTGTGGGAGGTGTTGCGCGAGTATGGGGTGTCTGGCCCATTGCTACGGGCCATTCAATCCCTATACAACCGTTGCAAGAGCTTGGTTCGCATTGCCGGCAATAAGTCGGACTCGTTCCCGGTGGGTGATGGGCTCCGCCAAGGCTGCCCTTTGTCTCCGGTTCTGTTCATAATTTTTATGGACAGGATTTCTAGGCGCAGCCAAGTGGCGGAGGGCTTTCGCTTTGGTGGCCTCAGAATCTCATCTCTGATTTTTGCGGATGATGTGGTTCTGTTGGCTTCATCGGGTGAGGGCCTCCAGCTCGCACTGGAGCGGTTCGCAGCCGAGTGTAACGCAGCGGGAATGAGGATCAGCACCTCCAAATCTGAGGCCATGGTTCTCAGCCGGAAAAGGGTGGAGTGCCCACTCCGGGTCGGGGATGAGTTCCTGCCCCAAGTGGAGGAGTTCAAGTATCTCGGGGTCTTGTTCGCGAGTGATGGGAGAAGGGAGCTGGAGATCGACAGACGGATTGGGGCTGCGGCTGCAGTAATGCGGACGCTGCACCGGTCAGTCGTGGTGAAGAGGGAGCTGAGTGTAAAAGCGAAGCTCTCAATTTACCGGTCGATCTACGTCCCTACCCTCACCTATGGCCACGAGCTGTGGGTAGTGACCGAAAGAACGAGATCGCGGATACAAGCGGCGGAAATGAGCTTCCTCCGAAGGGTGGCTGGCCTCTCCCTTAGAGATAGGGTGAGAAGTTCGGCCATCCGGGAGGGGCTTAGAGTAGAGCAGCTGCTGCTCCACATCGAAAGGAGCCAGCTGAGGTGGTTTGGGCATCTGGCAAGGATGCCCCCTGGGCGCCTCCTGGGCGAGGTGTTCCAGGCATGTCCCACCGGGAGGAGGCCCCGGGGCAGACCCAGGACACGCTGGAGAGATTATATCTCTCGGCTGGCCTGGGAACGCCTTGGTATTCCCCCGGACAAGCTGGAGGAGGTGGCTGGGGAGAGGGAGGTCTGGACCTCTTTGCTTAGGCTGCTACCCCCGCGACCCGACCTCGGATAAGCGGATGAAGATGGATGGATGGATGGACAGTTTAAAATATTTTACCTATAAGTAGTAAAAATTTACTTTGAGAAACACACAAGCTTTTGAAAGAAGTTTAACCCTTTGGGGTCGACCGACGCGCCGGCTCTTCAAATTGATGTCAGCAATTAAAGATGAATTATCGATTAATTATATTCGGCATACTTTTTCCCGTGCACTGCTGTAACGTTTACTGCAAGACGAGCCGATAAACACCGGATTTTCTAAAGAAAGCGCTCGCATTGCAAGTGAATCCGCACCCACCCACACCCCACCCAACAACACAGCATCCCCTTTCCTATTGGTGGAAAAATTAACCACATCAACCAATCAAAAAAAGATATGGCAACATTTGGTTGCTGAGGCTGAGAGGAAGATTGTGGGAGTTAAGGCGGCAAGCGATTGACAGCGATATTGATTTTGAGTTGTGAAAATTTGAGAAATTTAGGATATTTAGCGGTTTTGGAGTGTGTAGTTAGTGTCTTCTGTAGTTGTTTATTTGTTGTTGTTTGACGTGTCACGTATCAAAACAATGAGATGGCTACTAAATGTTGATCAGGCACTGAAACTCTTTTTTGAGCTGGAAGAAAATGTGGAGGCACTCTGAGCCGGAGAGTGACGAGTGTGACGATGAAGTGGATGATCCACTTTTTGTTCTAGAAGAGGTAAAGAGAGAAGGAGAGGAAGAGCAGCCTCTGACATCTACACAGAGTGTTAGTAGGAGGTCTGCAGAGAGATAGGGAAGGCGTGACACGCCCACCAGGTCCAGATCTCCACTGCCTCAGGCAGCGGAGCCACATCTCAGCTCTGAGCCCTGGAAGTCAGAGGGGGATGCTGACATTACCCCAGAATGTAGCAGGTTTCAGCCACGGAGAACACCAGGAGTCCAGATAGAGACACTTTGTCCCCAAAGCCCAAAATATCTTTTCTTATTGTTTTTTGTTACTGACACAGTCAGTACAATTTGTGCAAACACAAACAAAAATGCTACCAAAACAATCAGCATTTAGGCAAAAAATACAAATGGACTGGTGTAGAGACAGAACATCTCTATCAGTTTTTTGGTCTCCTGATTTACATGTCACTTGTGTCACTTCCAAGTCTCAGAGATCATATCTTGTCTGTGCCCCTTCCATCCAAAGTGATGATGAGAAACAGGTTCCACGGCATATTTTGGAACATCCACCTCAGTGATCCTGAGGAGGATCTAAAAAATGACGCAAAGAAGGGAACACCAGGCCATGACAAGCTTTTTAGAATCAGGCCTCTGTATGATGAGATCCTCAGTGCCTGCCAGGCTTATTACCACCCAAGGAGGGAGTTGTCAGTAGATGAAAGGATAGTGGCAACCAAAGCAAAAACTGGGATGACACAATATATGAAAGACAAACCGACTAAATGGGGGATGAAAATGTTTATATTGGCTGAATCGAGAAGTGGCTACACCATCAGCTTTACCATATACACTGGCAAGAATCAAGCTGCAAGTGAGCATGGGCTGGCCTATGATGTAGTGATGAATCTTATTCAGCCTTCCTGTCTTGGCACTGGATACCATATTTACATGGACAATTTTTATACAAGTCCCAGACTGTTCCTGGACCTGACAAGCGTGAGATTTGGTGCATGTGGCACCTACAGGGAAAACAGAAAAGGGTGTCCCAAAGACAGGGCAAATGCTCTGAACAGAAAATGTCCAAGGGGATCTATGAGATGGATCAGTGAGGGCCCACTTGTTTTTGTGAAGTGGATAGACACACGGGAGGTGTCTGTGTGCTCCACCATCCATCCTGCATTTTCAGGGGAGACGGTGAGGAGAAAGGTGAAGGATAGAGATGGACACTGGGCTACGAGAGAAATCCCCTGTCCCACTCCAATCATGGCATATAACAAAAATATAGGTGGGGTTGACCTGTCTGACCAGCTCATTCAGTATTATTCCACTCACAGAAAAACTGCCCGCTGGTACAGGACCATGTTGCTGCATTTTTTGGACATTGCAACCACAAATGCATTTATCATGCATCATGAGATGTGCAGTGCCAAGCAGGTTCAGCCCATGGCACACAAAGATTTCATGGTGGAGCTGGTGTGTGAGCTTTGTGGCATGGATAAGACAGGTGTTCGCCACAGCAGGAGAGCTGAACACATTCCTGTTCCCATTCTCACAGACACATATGCTGTCCAGAAAGCCACTAAAGGCAGACTCAAATGTAAGCGCTGTCTCCAGGAGGACAACAGGAGGAGTGACACACCCTGGAAGTGTCAAACCTGTGGTGTGCCCCTGTGTCTTGTGGTGGACAGGAACTGTTTTCTTGAATGGCACAAATTATTTGTGTGAAGTCTTTTTGTGACACCTGGTCATCTTGTAAATAGATGGACAAAAACACCTGAGGCATTGGCTGCATTTTTAGGCAAATAGTTCCATATAAGTTTGTTGTTTCAAAAATTGTACATAGGTTTTTTAAAGTTTACTATTTATATTTGCATTTTAAGTTCTGTTTGTGGTTTTTACAATAAAAAATATCACTTTTTTCCTACTCTGATTTTATTTTATTTTTTGTCTGATTTTATATCAATTGTGCCAATACAGTTATTCAAAATGAAAAACTAACTGTAAATTCAGACACGTGAGGTTGTGCTGAAAAAAAGATGCCAAACAAGGCAAAGTAAATAGTTAAAGGTGAAATATAGAGGTAAAATCAAAAGTAGGTAAAAACGGCCAATTATACCCTGGACCCCAGAGGGTTAAGAAAAGACCTCAATGTAACCTATATTAACATAATAAATAATAAATGTCAAGCATTTCTCTATATATGTTATTTTCTTTATTTATTCTCCACTACAGTCTTATAGTCAGTATATGACAATAAAATACATACATGAACAAGATTTGGAGTTTTTAAAATGGTAAATGGCCTGTATTTGTATAGCGCTTTTCTAGTCCCTAAGGACCCCAAAGCGCTTTACACAACCTGTCATCCACCCATTCACACACACATTCACACACTGGTGATGGCAAGCTACATTGTAGCCACAGCCACCCTGGGGCGCACTGACAGAGGCGAGGCTGCCGGACACTGGGCCCACCGGGCCCTCTGACCACCACCAGTAGGCAATGGGTGAAGTGTCTTGCCCAAGGACACAACGACCGAGACTGTCCAAGCCGGGGCTCGAACCGGCAACCTTCCGATTACAAGGCGAACTCCCAACTCTTGAGCCACGATCGCCCTTTTAAAACTTTTTAAAACTAAACTGTGGTGGTGTATAGAGACAACGTAAAAATGTGTTTCACTTTCCAAATACTCAGGTACCCACAACTGTAATTTTATTTATTTATTTATTGTTCTAGTTGTTTGTTCTTCACTGAAAACATGAGTGCCTATCCACAAAACTGCTGAGTGATGCTGAAGATGCAACAGAATGACCTGAATGTCAGCAGACTGAACTGAACTTTACAGCTATATGGATGAGACATCTCTACTGGAATTAGTGTGTTTCCAATCTCTTCTGGGTGAATTCTCTCCCGGGACAAAATTGGGCCACGTTTCACAACTCTGAAAACAAATGTCATGCCTCCCCAGTTTTAAGCAAGAAAGCAATTATAAATAAAAGCAATTCAAAAATATTAATGTAGGGAGCATTTTAAGAAGTGACTGTATATCTCACAGTCAAATTTAGATTTAATCTTCACCTTTTGGATCAAATCTACCCATATGGAAAAGAAATAGTAAAAACTTATATGATTTACTCATGAAAGCGGCCACTTTCATGAGTAAATCATATAAGGCTTACATGATTTACTCATGAAAGTGGCCACTTTCTCATTACTTTCATATATTGTTTCATTAAGTATCCAAAACATACAAGTTTCCTTATATAAGTTTTGTAGGGATCTTATATCTGTTTTCCCTCTTGTATGCTTTTCATACAAGTTTCACACAAGACAGATACAAACTTTATAAGATTTATATATATCTTTTCCATATGGGTAAGCTTGAGCACACTTTGACTGGTGACTCCAAAGAGCGCTGTTTGCAGCACAGTATCACACAGTCACATGGCAAAAGAAACTAGCTGAGACAAAGCCTTAAAATAAATAACCACAACCAAAATATGGACATTGTCTACGATACCTGTGTGTATTTGGTTGTTGGCTGTCGTGCTCCACTGCTCATTTGCATAGCTGAATGACTCTAGAGGACTTCAGGATTTATACTGTGGTCAACCAAAACTTTCTGCTGCAGGCTTCACTGCACTGTACTTGTGTATTTGCAGCCAAGGCAACCATCCAAGAGCTGTTGTACTGCAGCAGAGCAGATCCTCTCAAACATACTGTAAATATAATTCTAAAAAACAACAACAGATAGCACTTAACTGTACTCTGATATATTATTATTATTATTTGTACAAAAACTAAGTTTGCTGAGCACAAACTTCTGATTTATTTTCTTCAGATACTCACTTTGCAGTACAAATTACACCAGGGTACTGGCTGCCATAGCCACTGCTTTAGAGTTTCCCTATTTTATAGTTTTCACCGGAGCAGTTGGAGGCTTATTTTCTTTTTATAAAGGAGAACTCCTTCACAACCCAGATTGTGATCCTAGGGAATTAAACCAGCAATCATTTGATCAGATACTACTTAATCTTCAAGCTTCTGCTGCTTTAGGAAATTAAAAATGATGCATTATACAATCATTGTCCTATAAGATATTTCTGGTTTACAAATATTGCCCTAGTGCATGCAAATAACACTTGGGGTACACAGTCTGCCATCAGGGAATGTTCTGTGGCAAACTTTTCTAATCAAAAGCAGGCAGGTAAAAAAACAACAACTAACAAATAGAAAGAAGTTACACATTACTAAGTGATGAAAATGTGGAACTGTGATGTTTGCAGCACTGTCATAAAAACTGCTATGTATCAGTTCTGTATCTGTCGCACATGAGTTAATTATAACAGCCTTTGAGGAGGCTGTGGGGTCCACTCCCCTTTCCTCTCATTGTGTCACATTCAATTTCACTTTACCAAACATTTAAATGGGTAATATTCTTGTTGTCTTTGTAGCTTTGGATCACTGTCGTCTTGCCAAACAAGCACAACAAATGCACTCTTCTCCCAGTCCCGTCCAGCCCAAGCTGTGTTTTGCATCGACACAAACTCAATTATTGTCAGTAATTACAAGTATCTTGGGGTGTTTGAGTGGAAGCTGAATTACAAAAGCTACAAAACAAGGATTAAATTGCTTGAGCTCTTGATAGGAGCAAAGGGAGCCATAAAACTGTCTCTCAGATACAACTGGCCCAATCTGTCTAAAGCTGCTGGTATAATCAGTAGTGTTTGGTTTATTGTAAGTGCTCTTGTGGTCAGTTTGTACAAATATCCCTTTTCTTCTTCACCCAGGGGTCATGAGAAAAGTCAAGTGTGGATGACATTAGCTTCATGCTCCATATGCCCCTTATGCATACATAAGAATCCAGCCAACCATTATCCAGCCAACATACTTTCTCCCGTTTAGCTACGACAGGTTATGAGGTGCTTTTAATGTCTCTCTGTTAATTTGATTTTCCATGAAACCATGATAAACAGGTTGTTGTTGTTCTTTATTACTATACCAACCCTTTTTAGCTATGTAAGTATTGGTTATATTGAGAGGTCGCATTTTATTCTTACTTCATTTTGCAAATTTATTTGAATATTCCATCCAATTGAGATAGATTTTATATTGTTGGTTGTAAAGATCTGGATGGATATTTTCTTTTATTGTTTATTTCTATTTTTCAGTTTTATTTTTCAAGACTTTGTAAATTCTCATTTTTAAATAACTGGGCCTACTCTTTTTTAGTTTTGTTAATATTTGCAATAGTGAGAAGTGTTATTGTTGGTTTTGAATATATCCGATATAGGCTATCCAATTAAGGTAAATGTTCTGTTTTTAATTGTTAGAATGTGATTAGCAATATTTCATTTTATTATTTGTATGTTTAGTTTTTTTTGCTTTTCTGTTTTCCCCCTGAGGGATTGCCATTGGTCAGGGGGTTTGCCTGCCTTAGTGACCATAAAAGCTAGACCAGAAGAAGCCTAGCCTTCAGGTGGGATACCGAAGTTTGTCAGGTCTTAGGGTAGTGGCCTAAAAAATTGCAATCCAGTTACATGACAAAAACAGTTATCCAGAGTAGGGCAGCCACAATTAGTCCAATATTCATGATTACGTCGACTATAAAAATCATCAATGGCTAATTTAATAGACGGCGCGTCGTTTGAAGCTTAGTAAGATCCTGAAAGATGAGGAATAAGCAGTAGGATTTAAGAGTGTAATAAGGGACAAAAAAAAAAAAAAGATGGCAGCAATGCATGTACAAGGATGCCAACTGCCGTTAAATGCCAAAGAAGAAGAAGCGGTCTCCGGTATCGTAGCTATGTCCAAATTTAGGGGCTGCATCAACATTACTCTTTCTGGTCCACAAAATAAACTTTCAAGATATTTTCAGGCAAGAATGTAACTGTGTAAATGTCAAATATCTGCTTGATTTATCAAGACATCACATATGTGCAACAGTGCTCCGACGTTTTCAGAGACGTCTGTTACCCACCAGCTCAATAGCTAGCCGGGGGTTCAAGGCTCACTAGAGCCGGCAAGAACAGTGAACTCCTGGCACATTGTTTTCAGACCTCCGCGGTCTTTGGCTACTCAGGTTAAACATGATATATAAGTCACTTAGATAACTTAAACATGTTATTGTTTGCCTTTTTTCTGTGTTTTATTTGTTTCTGAGTAAATCGGTTTGGGTGATATTAAAGTTATTGTTTTCACACAGCTGAATAAACGTCACACAGAAAACTGACTAAACATAAGTCTGAGATGGTCGAGAATTTACTCCAGTGTCCTGTATGTTATATTTTAGATAGCAAGGAGCGGACGGCTGTGTTTATTAAACTCCAGCGAGACAATCTACAAATTTTATTAAAAATTTAATAAACTATCATCTTGTCTTTATTTTTAGTTAGCACATACCTTAAACACTTCAAGCTGTAAGCTAATGATATTTATACAAGTACAGATGCATGCTAGTGCAATAAGGTGTACGTTTTACGTCCAATGGATGCATGATCTGATTAGTCGACTAATCGCAAAAATAATCGGTGACTAGTCAACTATCAAAATAATCATTTGTGGCACCCCTAATCCAGAGCACCTCATCCAACCCCCACACCTTTCTCGCTTCCATTGCCAAAGCAAGTCATAAATATACTAAATGAAAATGCTTCCTTGGTTATCTGTCCTAGAATATGTCACTTTACCAGACTTTACCAGACAGATTTTTAGTTACTTGTCTCCAAAGTACGGGCCAATGCTCGGTATCACAAGAACAGTTGACAAGGTCTACTACAAGCTTCTAACGCATAAATCTCATACAGGTTAAAAACAACCCTCAGTATCAAAGTCCACATTGACCAAAGTAAAATATTTTTCTCTAGGTGGATGTCTCTTCAAGAGGGGGCTACGACACTGATCGTTACAATCTGCCTTTAGAAAAAAAAAGGTTCAGTACACCACTCTGCAGGAACTGCCACACACAGTTTGATGTTCAATCAAAAAGAAGAGATAATTACCTGCACCTGTGCTGATAAATATAAAAAAAAACCCCACCTGACTCTGCCTACAAGAAACAGCAGTTAGACCCATGTTTCACTTCTTACATTACCCCTCCAAATTCAAATTCATAGTCCTTGCTATAATAGTGGATGTGGGACAAAGAACTCTGGGTGCCATAAATCTGTAGTGAGTTGGACGGACAGTCTGCTGTTGACTTTAGCTGTACATGTACATGCCTATTTACTATGAAGCATGCTGTAAAACCACAATATGTCCAATACGAGTCAATATGTCAGTCAACTCACAAATATCCAAATTGCTAATTGTAGTCACCTGAAATGGTTTTCACTTCAGGTTTGCCTTGTCAGGGTTCATTTGTGGAATTTCTTGCCTTAATGGAGTTGGGACCATCAGCTGTGCAGAAGTCAGGTTGGTATACAGCTGGCAGCCCTATTTGACAACTCTTAGAATTCATATATTCAAAATATGACTATCCAGAGTTGGGACCAGGAAGCAGAGTTGCAGTCTTACACGCCTCTCTGCAGCTTCTCTCCTCCTGCTACCCCCCCAAAAACCCATCTCCATAGAGACTGTGTCAGCTTCCAAAAAGACAAAAAACAAACTAAAAACCAGCAACAAACAACTTAAACATAAACAATTACAAAGAAAGAACAATACAGTATCCACATCTGAACCAAAGAGTAAAACAGTGAAATGTGGATTATTAAATATTAGGTCTCTCTCCTCCAAGTCTCTGTTAGTACATGACTTAATAATTGATCAACAAATTGATTTACTCTGCCTTACAGAAACCTGGTTGCAGCAGGATGATTATGTTAGTTTAAATGAATCAACACCCCCGAGTCATTCTAACTACCAGAAATCTCGAAGTACAGGCCGAGGGGGCGGTGTGGCAGCAATTTTTCACACCAGCCTATTAATTAATGAAAGACCAAGACAGACTTTTAATTCATTTGAAAGCCTGATGCTTAGCCTCGTCCACCCCAGCTGTGAAACTCAGAAACCAGTCTTACTTGTTATCATCTATCGTCCACCTGGGCCTTACACAGAGTTTCTGTCTGATTTCTCAGACTTTATATCTAATTTAGTTCTGAGCTCAGATAAAATAATTATTGTGGGTGATTTTAACATCCATGTAGATGCTAAAAATGACAGCCTCAACATGGCATTTAATCTGTTATTAGACTCAATTGGCTTCTCTCAAAATGTAAAAGAACCCACCCACCACTTTAATCACACTCTAGATCTTGTTTTAACATATGGCATAGAAACTGAACATTTAACAGTGTTTCCTGAAAACCCTCTCCTGTCTGATCATTTCCTGATAACATTTACTTTTACAATAATTGATTACACAGCGGTGAAGAGTAGACTTTATCAAAGTAGATGTCTTTCTGAAAGTGCTGTAACTAAGTTTAAGAATATAATCCACCCACTGTTATCATCTCCAATGCCCTGTACCAACACAGAGCAGAGCAGCTATCTGAATGCTACCCCAACAGAGGTCGATTATCTTGTTAATAATTTCACCTCCTCACTACGTACGACTCTGGATACTGTAGCTCCTGTGAAAACTAAGGCCTCAAATCAGAAGTACCTGACTCCGTGGTATAATTCTCAAACACGTACCCTAAAGCAGATGACTCGTAATCTGGAGAGGAAATGGCGTGTCACAAATCTAGAGGATCATCATTTAGCCTGGAGAAATAGTTTGCTGCTTTATAAGAAAGCCCTCCGCAAAGCCAGAACATCTTACTATTCATCACTGATTGAAGTAAATAAGAACAACCCCAGGTTTCTCTTCAGCACTGTAGCCAGGCTGACAAAAAGTCAGAGCTCTTTTGAGCCAACCATCCCTTTAACGTTAACTAGTAATGACTTCATGAACTTCTTCACAAATAAAATTTTTATCATTAGAGAAAAAATTACCAATAATCATCCCACAGATGTAATATTATCTACAGCTACTCTTAGTACCATTGATGTTAAGTTAGACTCTTTTTCTCCAATTGATCTTTCTGAGTTAACTTCAATAATTACTTCCTCCAAACCATCAACCTGTCTTTTAGACCCCATTCCTACAAAACTGCTCAAAGAAGCCCTGCCATTAATTAATTCTTCGATCTTAAATATGATCAACCTATCTCTAATGATCGGCTATGTACCACAGGCCTTCAAGCTGGCTGTAGTTAAACCTTTACTCAAAAAGCCATCTCTAGACCCAGCAGTCTTAGCTAATTATAGGCCAATCTCCAACCTTCCTTTCATATCAAAAATCCTTGAAAGAGTAGTTGTCAAACAGCTAACAGATCATCTGCAGAGGAATGGTTTATTTGAAGAGTTTCAGTCAGGTTTCAGAGCTCAGCACAGCGCAGAAACAGCTTTAGTGAAGGTTACAAATGATCTTCTTATGGCCTCTGACAGTGGACTCATCTCTGTGCTTGTCCTGCTAGACCTTAGTGCAGCATTCGATACTGTCGACCATAATATCCTATTAGAGCGATTAGAACATGCTGTAGGTATTACAGGTACTGCGCTGCAGTGGTTTGTATCATATCTATCTAATAGACTCCAGTTTGTGCATGTAAATGGAGAGTCCTCTTCACACACTGAGGTTAATTATGGAGTTCCACAGGGTTCAGTGCTAGGACCAATTCTGTTTACATTATACATGCTTCCCTTAGGCAGTATCATTAGAAGACATAGCATACATTTTCACTGCTATGCTGATGACACCCAGCTCTATCTGTCCATGAAGCCAGATGACACACACCAATTAGTTAAACTGCAGGAATGTCTTAAAGACATAAAGACCTGGATGGCCGCTAACTTTCTGCTTCTTAATTCAGATAAAACTGAGGTTACTGTACTCGGCCCTGAAAATCTTAGAAATATGGTATCTAACCAGATTCTTACTCTGGATGGCATTACCTTGGCCTCCAGTAACGCGGTGAGGAACCTTGGAGTCATTTTTGACCAGGACATGTCCTTCAACGCACATATTAAACAAATATGTAAGACTGCTTTCTTCCATTTGCGCAACATCTCTAAAATTAGAAATATCCTGTCTCAGAGTGACGCTGAAAAACTAGTTCATGCATTTATTACTTCCAGGCTGGACTACTGTAATTCATTATTATCAGGATGTCCAAAAAACTCGCTGAAAAGCCTTCAACTAATCCAAAATGCTGCAGCAAGAGTCCTGACAGGGACTAGAAAGAGAGAGCATATTTCTCCTGTTTTGGCTTCCCTTCATTGGCTTCCTGTTAAATCCAGAATTGAATTCAAAATCCTGCTCCTCACATACAAGGTCTTAAATAATCAGTCCCCATCTTATCTTAATGACCTTGTAGTACCATATCACCCTATTAGAGCACTTCGCTCTCGCTCTGCAGGCCTACTTGTTGTTCCTAGAGTATTTAAAAGTAGAATGGGAGGGAGAGCCTTCAGTTTTCAGGCCCCTCTTCTGTGGAACCAGCTTCCAGTTTGGATTCGGGAGACAGACACTATCTCTACTTTTAAGATTAGGCTTAAAACTTTCCTTTTTGCTAAAGCATATAGTTAGGGCTGGACCAGGTGACCCTGAATCCTCCCTTAGTTATGCTGCAATAGATGTAGGCTGCCGGGGGATTCCCATGATGCATTGAGTTTTTCCTTTCCAGCCACCTTTCTCACTCACTATGTATTAATATACCTCTCTGCATTGAATCATATCTGTTATTAACCTCTGTCTCTCTTCCACAGCATGTCTTTATCCTGTCTTCCTTCTCTCACCCCAACCGGTCGCAGCAGATGGCCGCCCCTCCCTGAGCCAGGTTCTGCCGGAGGTTTCTTCCTGTTAAAAGGGAGTTTTTCCTTCCCACTGTCGCCAAAGTGCTTGCTCATAGGGGGTCATATGATTGTTGGGTTTTTCTCTGTATCTATGAAGCGCCTTGAGGCGACTTTTGTTGTGATTTGGCGCTATATAAATAAAATTGAATTGAATTGAATATTATAGTAAGAACAAATCAGCTAAGTAAAGAGAAACAACAGTCCATCATTACTTTAAGAACTGAAGGTCAGTCAGTCCAGAAAATTGCTAAAACTCTGAAGTGCAGATGCAAAAACCATCAAGTGCCACAATAAAACTGCTCACATGAGGACCACCCCAGGAAAGGAAGACCAAGAGTCACCTCTGCTGCTAAGGATAAATTCATCCAAGTCACCAGCCTCAGAAATTACAAGTTAAAAGCACTTCAGATTAGAGCCCAGATAAATACCACACAGTAGCAGACACATCTCTCCATCAACTGTTATATATATTAGTGCTGTCAATAGATTAAAAAAATTAACTAATTCATCTCACAATTTTCTGTAATTAATCTGTAATTAATAAACACAAAGAATGTATGCTTAAATTCAAAGAGAATTTGATTAGTTTTCTTCAAACTTTAAACACAGGTTTTCTCCTGTGAAATACAACTTTTTAAAAAATCTATATACTAATAGATAAGTATACAATAATATATTAGTGCTGTCAAACAATTAAAATGTTTAATCAGATTCATCACAGGATTACTGTGGATTAATCACAATTAAATATCATTCATTTTTATTCTATATCAATCACATTTCATTTTGCATGAGCAAAGAGACTCAAGAAAAAAGGAAAATATATGCACTTAACATGTTTATTGAACATTTTGTACATTCATGTTTTTTTTAAAACATAAGATAAGATAAGATAAGATAAGATAACCTTTATTAGTCCCACACGTGGGAAATTTGTTTATTGACTTTTATATTACAGAACAAGCAAAGAATAATAGTACAGTTAACATGAGATTTATATTAAAGAACATAGTCCCCAAAATAAACAAATATAAATTAAAAGAAACAACAATAATAATAATAATAATAAAAATAAATAAATAATAAAATAAAACAAAACCGATGCACAGCATGGGTAAAACAAACAAAGCAGGACGCGAACGAAAAATAAAAACAACAAAAAAGATAACAAAGAAAACAACAACAAAAAAACAAAACAAACAAAAAGAAAACCACACACACACAAAGAAACCCAAAACTCAGCACCAAGTATCACTTTCTAAATTAATTCCCTTCATAATGTCTCAGAAACTCAGTTAAAGGTAACCATATTTCTTCAAAATCTACTCCCTTTCCTCTGACAATATAAGTAAGTCGTTCCAATACAATACATGATGCCATCTCCTTCACCCACATATGACTTGAGGGTACATCCACTTTCTTCCAATACAAAGATATTAAGCACCTAGCTTGCAGGAGGCCAAAGTCAATTAATTTTAGCTGTCTGGTGCTAAAGTCACAGTTCTTTGGATATATACCCAACACACACATTTTTGCTTCAACAGGTATATTTACTCCAACAATCTTAGATAAAGTTTGCGTGATTAATTTCCAGTACTGTTGTAATTTTGGACAGCTCCATACACAGTGGAGCAGAGTGCCCTTCTCGTCTAAACATTTACTGCAGCTATCTGGGATGACAGGCGACCAGCGATTCAGTTTGACTGGGGTTATGTAAGTTCTCATCAACCACTTATATTGGAGGAGTTTCATCCTTGTATTAATTGATTGTCTTTGGGCTTTTAAACATGCAGTTTCCCAGTCCACCTCGTGTATCTCCTCTTGGATGTCAGCCCTCCAACTTGTCAGTGGCAGAATCCCCATCATGTGTTAACAGAGCTGTATAAACTGAAGAGATATGACCTCTGCCCACTGGCTTTTGAAGTATGACATTCTCCAAGTGTGATAATGGTGGCTCAGATACAATCTGTTTATATTTTGACATAATGAAATGTTTAACTTGTAGATATTTAAAAAAATGTTTTTTGGGGATGCTGTATATTTGGCATAGCTGATCAAATGTAAGAAGGTTGCCATCCTTATAAAGATCTGCCACCTTCTGTACACCTTTATCTGCCCAGATTTTGAAACCCCCATCCGCTCTTCCTGCTTTAAAACATGTGTTGCCCCAAATAGGTGAAAAACGAGAGATAGAAGACTTATCTCCCATATACTGATGGGCCCTATACCAAACATCTATTGTGTTTTGTAAAAAAGGGTTATTTGTCATTTTTTTTAATTGCTCAGGCTTGCAGAATATAAATACAGATTTAACTGAAGATTTGTTACTGATGTTTGTTCAATTTGTAACCAGGTCGGGGGTGACTCAGTGGAAAAGCAGAACATGGCTGAGCGCAGCTGTGCAGACCAGTAATACAGTCTAAGATTAGGGAGTTGTAACCCCCCTCTTTCATATGGTAGGTACAACAAGCGAAGTCTTAGTCTAGGTTTTTTATTATTCCAAATAAATCTATTAAAGATACCGTTTAGTTTATCAAAGAATTCTTTTGGAAGAGGCAGAGGAAGTGACTGGAAGAGATATAAAAATGTGGGCAATATATTCATTTTAATCATGTTTATATGGCCAATCACTGATATGGGCATTGTCATCCATTTATTTAAAGATTCCTCCACTTCACTAATCAGAGGATCATAGTTTGTTGCTACAATGGTATCAATGTCTGGGGTGATTTTAACTCCAAGGTACACAAATCCTTCTTTTGCATTAATAAACAGGGTTTGTATAATAGGATTTAGCCTTTCATCCTTGTTCAGAAATAGGATGGAGGATTTTGAATCGTTTATATTATAGCCAGAGAATTGTCCGAATAACTCCATTTGTTGCATTAATTTTGGTATACTAATGGACAGCCTAGTCAGAAACACTATCAGGTCATCAGCATACAGAGCCAATATATGCTCCTGATCTCCAAACTGGACACCAAATATGTCAGTTCTCATTCTAATTGTCATCGCCAGGGGTTCTATAGCTAAGATAAATAGCATTGGAGATAATGGACACCCCTGGCGAGTGGAACGCTCCAATGTAATAGGGTTAGAAACTATGTTATTTGTTAAAACACTAGCTTTGGGATTTGTATACAAAAGTTTAACCCATTTGAGAAAATTGTTTCCAAATCCATATCTTGGGAGAACAGTAAATAAATATGACCACTCTATCCTGTCAAAAGCTTGACAAGCGTCAAGTGATAATAATGCTGTATCTTTAGCATCAAATTTCTCGTGAATTATATTTAGAACCATTCTTATATTGTGAAACCCTTGACGTTTTGGCACAAAGGCATTTTGATCATTATGAACTAAATGTGATATATAGGGGTCTAATCTCCTTGCTAAAACTTTACAAAGTATTTTAGTGTCAACCCCCATCAGACTTATTGGTCTAAATGGTGAACGCTCATTGTACATTCATGTTAACAAAAAACTCTGTAAACATTTATCCACTCTCTCTCTGTCACGTATGGGGAGGCAGTTCAAGTCCTTGAAGCACGGAACCAAAGCTATGTAAACCGGGTGTTCTCAACGATATTAATAGGTCTGCAGTTTGTTGCAATCCACTTGGCAATTGTGTCAGTCAATATGTCCGAGGTAGACTTACTGAGCCCCCGATGCTCCGTGAGTGGTTTGTAGCAAGCTGGGTGACGTGTTAGCCAAAGTGCTAGCAGCATCCCCAACTAACGTACAGTATGCTTCGCATCAATGTTATATTTTAAGCTGGAAGTGCTTCGGTGAAAAGAAAATTTGTTCTTGCACAATGTTTCGGTGTCGGACGACCGATGTATTAGTGCTGTCAGCATTAATCTCGTCTGTGTACAAATGAACAACATAGTAACTTACATATAATTTGGAAAAAATAGAACTTCAAATATAAAACAAGTAATAGAAGTCAATAAATGGTAAATGGCCTGTATTTATATAGCGCTTTACTAGTCCCTAAGGACCCCAAAGCGCTTTACATATCCAGTCATCCACCCATTCACACACACATTCACACACATAAGAGATACATATAACAATTATTATATTAAATAAGTATAAACGGAATATACAATTAAAATAAGGCATTCCTAAATTGCAGAATTAACATGATTGTACAACTTATATATAATGAAATGCTTGCATCCGAGCCATTCCAGGGCTTGGTTTTTTAGTATGAGGGGGTCTAGCCAGGACCCTCACTGGATACCAGGAGAGAATTGAACTTGCAACTCCAGCTCTAAAGATGTGTAGTCTTACCACTATACTATCCAGCTGCTAAGTCAGAAGCAGGACTTTTCTTGCCTCCGTTGATCCAAAGTCATCAATAATGTCATCATATGAAATCTGGCCAGCAATTGCATGATTGATGCTGATGATGGCAAGGCCACTGAGGCGTTTCTTAAGACATAGTGGACCTCAGATATCTCTTCACAAGTTTCAGCTTTGAAAAGCTCCTCTCTGCTGAAGCCACAGTTGCAGGTAGAGTGACTGAAATTCTCAGAGCAGTCCACAAATGTGGCTATATTTCTGAGAGTTCACTGTTGACGCACAAAGCTCAGCAGTTCCAGAGGAGTCATAGATTTTGATGGCAAGTCAGGCAAATTCTCCTGTGCAAGCTCTCTGGCATCCCAGTCGGACTGGTCCTGAAAAAGCAAAGTAGCACTGAGGGCCTTGCACTGTTCAGTGAGGTTATCATTTAAGAGATATGTGTCAGTACTCCCACATTTTTCAACGTGGTGAATCTCTCTTGGATGGAAAACACTGCAGTATCAACAACAACATTAAAAAAGGTAACGTCCAGCTTCTTTGGGGCATCACTCAATGGCTCATCAAATGATACATAAAGAGAAGTGCCGTTTTGTAGATCTCAGTCTTTTCTGTTTCAGAACAGCCTCTACGTTCATGTCCTCATACATATACTTGGCTGATATTTGTGCAGATGCAAAGCCTATTGCACTGTAGTTGTGGAGACCCTGTGGCCTGACAGAAGTGGACTGAAACTGACTTTGTGGACTGAAACTACACAGCACCCATGCTATCTTGCATAGATGGAGCGCTTTAGGTTGAAGTTGTAAAATGTTGCTTTTTTAAAGTGATGACATCCTTGCATTACATACTTTAGGTTCATTTTCTGCAGGCAGGTTTCTGACAGAGAACAGGCAGATTTACACTATAACATGCAGCGTTCTATAGATGGACACATAAAGAAATGAAAAATTACATGTATGTGCTAACTTTCTAAACACTTTGTTACATTTATGATAAAGTAGATAAAACACATTTATGTCGGCCTTGGCTCATAGTTCTTGTCTTTAAAGGAACTTTGTGTGTGTTTCAGGTCCTGCACTCTCAAAGACTGAATGAAACAGCATTGCAGCCATGGGTCACTGTGAGCATCACAGGGAAGGTTGAAGCCACCCACTGCACCTGTAAGGCCGGAGTCGCGGAGACCTGCACCCACGTTACTGCTCTTCTGTTTAATGTAGAAGCAACAGTGTTGATCTGTGGCACAAGGACTGTTACAGATGAACCTGCATACTGGGTTTTGCTGGGTAATGTGACGGTTGGCCATAAGATAGACGTCTCCTCTTCAGCTGCCCAAAAAAAGGCTCTCGATCAAAACATAAACAGACATCCATATTGAAAGGTAAAAGGAGCCGTCCTCAAAAAAGAAAAAATCCCACCTGCTACTGTGGAGGAGTTGTCACTGCTATAATGCCATAATGTTTTATCTAGGGGTCTAGATTTATGCCTGTAGTGCACTGCCGTGTAAATAATTTGCATTTACTGAATATGTACTGACTGAGTCCCACTGTTCAAAAGTTGAATAAAGAAACAAACTAATTTTTGCCTCTTTTTTTTTTTTTATTAAAACCACTTTATAGAACATCACATCAGTTACAGTGTAGAATCCATGTCATTTATAGTTTATAAAAGACAAAATGTTTACATAAAATCATGACAGTGTTTACATGATATCACCCACTACTAACATTACTTTATTTACTGTATCTTTTGGGGAAAAAAAATACCGCTATTTATACAGCAAAAGACTTAAGAATATTTAACAGGAACAGGTTTCATTTTTCCCTGGTTTTATTATCACACTGTTCACCAAACGCAGCAAACCTTCAACATCTTATCCTGAAGGGTCACCTCTTCACCCTCACATGGAAGAAGTACCGTATTTCCCGGACTACAAAGCGCACCTGAATATTAGCCGCACAAGCTAAAATCAGGGGAAAATCCTGTTTTGTACATACATTAGCCGCACCTGACTAAAAGGCGCAGGTGTTTCAATGTTGACTTATCATATGTAAGAGAATATGCACAAAGGGAATTGTCAGGAAAGAGATGGCTGTTTGGAGACACACCCCTTTTATTAATATTTTGAAAAACAAGTTATGGGTACATATTTGCATAACTTTTTAGGTATATGTACAAGTACCGGCAATTACAAGTACGAAACATGTACTGTGCTTCATAAATGAGTAACAAATTTAGTACATAACAATAACCTACGGCACACCAGAAAAATAGATTCGGACTACCTTTTAGGCTCAGGTGCAGTGACACGGCTTTAACAAGAAGAAAAGTCAGTCATTCACCACCATCTTTCTCTTCTTCCTGCACACTAAAACCACCAAAGTCCTCTTCTCCAGTGTCGGATATGAACAGGCTCAGGATGGCTTCGTCATTCACTCTCAGCTTCTTTCCTTCGTTGTCACTTTCAAAACCAAACAAATCCTGGTTGTCAGTGTCAGAGTCGAACACCCTCTGAAGGCGGTGTCCTCCTCTCCATCATGCAGCAGTCCAGCCCTTCGAAATCTGTTGGTGATCAGGGTTTAAAGCTTGTGCAAAAAGTAGCGGCTTATAAGCCGACAATTACGGTAATCTGATTGGCATGGTGGTATGTTTGAAGCAGGTCCCTTGTGTAGCGCTGGAACCCAGTCATGATGTTTCATCCATTTCATAGGCTGGTTTGCTGCAATAATGCTAAATAATTAGCAACTCTATAAATAGAAGGTAGTTCTGCAAAATCACTCAGTAGGATGTTTGTTCTAATTTGCTATGAGCTCAGAGCGCATCGAAAATAAGACTAATAGGCTATAAAGAGTGATATGAACATATTTAGAACTTACCGGAATGAAAATGTCTGAAGCACCAACAGATATTAGGAGATGGAAGAGAACTGGATATCAGCTTGTCTCACAGCTGCTATCCAGGCTAGACGCCTTCGTTTGGTAACATCGATACACGAGCTGCCTCATGTTGCTTCCAGGTTGGGAAAGAATGAAAAGACAAACCTTTTTCAAGCTTATTCTCTTGCTGCGATCGAACATTGCAGCAGACCACACAGCAAATACGAACCATGGCTGTTGTGTGTGCCTTCGCTCCTTTTTCGCTTGCGCTTTGTTTAGACCCCCAAAATGGCGGATTGGGCCAAAATCCTTTTGACGCCCACCCCCGTGACATCACGCTCCAAAGCCCTATATGGGGTACAATGATAGTGGGTCCATTCTTCATCAATGGAAACCTCAAGGCCACTGGATATTTGAAATTGCTACATGATGATGTGTTTCCCTCTTTATGCACTGAAGCTGGCACGTTCCCTGAGTTTTTCCAGCAAGATGGTGCACCACCACATTATGGGTACCAGGTCCGAGCATTCCTAGATGAACAGTTTCCTGGAAAGTGGATTGGTCGTCGTGGGCCAGTTGAATGGCCCCCAAGGTCTCCCGATCTGACCCCCTTAGACTTTTATCTTTGGGGTCATCTGAAGGCAATTGTCTATGGTGTGAAGATACGAGATGTGCAGCACCTGAAACTACGGATACGGGATGCCTGTGCTGGCATTTCTCCTGCGGTGTTGCTATCAGTGCCCCCTCACATATACTAATGTGCCACAAACAGGACTTTAATATCACCAACCATTCCCATTTTATTACGGTGTATCCATATAAATGGCCCACCTTGTACATATCTGTGTTAACGCAGATTAAGCCGTCTAATCTGAGCTGCTGTTAACGTGTAATTTCTAAGGCTTGTTATGGAATCAGAACGATGCCACCTTGAAACGAAACCGAAAAATGGATTGAAACCGAAAAAAAATATTGTAACTGAAATAAATGTACTGAAAAATCTTGTATTGAAACCGAAAAAAAATTTGATAGTGAAAAACAATTAATTGAAACTGTAATTTTTTTGTTTTCGCTTACAATTTTTTTTTGTTTTCGGTTTCAATCCATTTTTCGGTTTCAATCCACTTTTCGGTTTCAATCCACTTTTCGGTTTCAAACCATTTTTCAGTTTCACTCTGCTGGCACTGTTTTGGCGTATGGGGGCGCGCTGGGGGGCGGGGATTCCGACCCGCATGTATTTGCATATATTATAATGCTGACCAATGACTGGAGAAAACACTGACGACGCGGCTGCGGTCACGGACAAACTCGCACGTGTCTGTTCGGGAATGGCAGATGCTGAGAGGTCCAGCGTTTACATTACCAACTATTTCAAAGTGACAGCCTGAGGTGTTCTTCAGTAAATTGGACTACCGGACAGGAGGACCTGAGGCCCCACCGCATTATTTTTGGTAAGTTAAATGTGTTTGTAAGCTAATCCGTAATTTAGGTCCTTAGCTAGCTACCTAAGGACCTAGCTAGCTAAAATGAAAACTCGGCTGTCGGGGAAACATGTTTTGTAAAGTTCGTTTAGCTACCCCGTGCAGGTGAATGAATTTACCCTGACTAAAGAAATCAAGAGAAACGCACCGGGCTGCTCAGTGACTAACCACAGTTACTGTACTTTTATTATGAGTATTATACTGTAAGAGCAACAGGCTGGACTCTGCTTCTGCTCCTGTGCAGAGCTGATTATTAAATATGTGCAAACAGCAGCATGTTTTCTGTCGCTTTCCACATGTGGAAGGACATTAAAGCCAACTTTTAAATTCCCCTCATTAGTCAATAGCTACGGATTAAATAGCAAAGCCCGATACTTATGTACTGAAACCAACTACTTCCGCTTGTCAGCTTAAGTTAAAATGTTACATTTTTCCTCTGATTATTTTTTTTAGGTTTTTTTTTTTTTTTTTTTTTTTACTGAGTTTGTTACAAATATTCAGGTTAAAAAACTGTCCAAATTATTTTTAATGAATTATGTTCACAAAGTCACATGTTCAGTACTCTGTACAGCTTGCATTCTTTAGGACAAATAATTTGAAACGTTAATATTTCTTGTTCAATACTGAGCTGATAACACCTCTGTATGTTGTGACCAGGATGCAGCAGCAGACTGAACCTCGACTGAAACCTGCTCCATCATCTCATCTTTGCAGATGTCCATTTATAAAGCATCAACAACTCAAAGGTAAACATGATATTAGAAAATGTGTTAGTAAAGCCTTTAAAACAAATAAAAAAATAAACAGCTGTCGGCAGAACTGTAGGACTGAACAACTTCAGATCCCGAGTGTGTGAGGCCGGAGAAGGATCAGCTCTATTTCAGATTTGAGAGATAAACTTTATATTTCAGTTTGTGATGATTCTGTTCTGTTTGTGATTACAGGAGCTGTCCTCAGATTCAGACCTCAGCACCACCCAGTGACAGCAGACAGATCATCCTATATCTCCAAAATTAACTGAAGAAAACAGTACAAAGGTTAAAGTACCACATGTGCTGTCAGTGAAAGCTGCAGCTGTTTTATTGATAAATTTAAAGACAAAAAGTCAAAAGGATTAATCACCCCTGTAACTGTGTCACTATACATCAGCATTAACAGTACCTCAGTTTGGTGTTTCAGAAAACTGCTGATCTCAGACCTGCACAACTTCTGTTTTAAACACTGAATGTATTCAGCTACATGAAGAGCACATGATGTTTTCTCTGACACAATTAAATAAAACCTGATTAAAAGTCAAAGGTTGTTACTTGTATTTGAATTAAAAACTTGTGATCTGGAATTCTTTCACTGTTTTTTGACAATAGTGTGTTATTTATCATAAAGTAATTCAGAGTCATTCATACCAGAGTAACCAGTGAGCACAACATATATTTAACTTTCTACAGGACTCAAAGCTATTACTATAGCTTATAGCTATTACTTAACTGCACTACTGTATAGTTCTGTGTAAATAATCATTCTGTACATATGATGATTTTTAATCCTACAACTGTTTATAATTTGCATAGTTCACATTTCTGTATAACTGTATATCTCAGATTTCTGTAGTTTTTCATATTTATATCCTGTACATAGTTTGTACTCACTACAGCCTGTACATACTTATAGTTATAGAATATTCACAACATACTTCATACCGTGTACATTGTAACATACCATAATAGACCCATTTCTGTAATATACTTACATATCTATACTATTGCTAATATATATTGTAATATATCTATATCATGGCTAAAGGCACTTCTGGATGGATGCAAACTGCATTTCGTTGCCCTGTGCATGTGCAATGACAACAAAGTTGAATTCTATTCTATTATATTATGTAAAAGTCCAGACCCTCTGAGGATTATCTGAGTACTTCTAACATTACACAAAGCAAAGGTCTCCATCAGTGTTCATGAAATGCTGGGTTTATCCTTCTTGTGAGGGAGCTGCTGGTGAAGATCACGAGCCCTGCTTGATCCCGGCGATGAGTTTTAGTCTTCCTGGTGTTTCTGAAATGATGCCTCTCACTGTGGGTCAACAGAACTTCTGGCACAGGACAGCTGTAATGAAAGAAATTGAAGTTTTGGAAATGCCCTATATGTGAGAAGCAGATTTTGTATTTACTTTTCTTTTGCCAATCAAGATAACAAAGTATAATTTTCACCATACAATTACTAACCTTGTCATCTCCTGCACTGTCTGTTTTGGACTCTGGGCTCGTCCTTCCCAGCGCTCATGAGACTGCTTTGATGCACTGTGGTATGAGGTGCTAACCTGTTGACAGTGTTGGGAAGGTTAATTTTAAAATGTATTCCACCAAAGATTATAGAAGTAATGTATTCTGAATACTTTACAACTACATGAATGTGCTATTGCTGTGTGATTTATTACTATTACTGAAGGCTACTTGCCATACCAACACCAACTAGATGTTAAAATCTTAATATAAATGAGTAACAGTAGGTGGACATTAGGTAAGGCTGCAGCGATCTCGTATAGAAAACTATTCAGCGCGTATATAAAACAGGTCATCGGCTCCGAACCGTAGTAAAGGGACCTCTGGCTAATACGTCCAGTTCGTGTCGGGCTCATAGCTGAAAACTAGCTTTACTTTGTTGTCTGGGTCAAGTTTGCTAGCGAGAGACAGAGAGAGGCGTTGAAAGGCTGCTTATTGTTTCGGAGGAAAACACGAACACAGTGTACAGTCGAGTCTTAACAGTTTACTTACAGCTGGGCTCGTCAGGCACTCTTTTTGGCTTTAGTGGTTATTATTATATTTACATGCTTCCAGCTCCCGTTTCTGCTCCGTGACAGCTCGTACTTTTCCTTTTTCTCCCTCCTCGCTCACAGACACATAACGGGTATGGCAGTCCATTCTCCCTGCAGCACGGACTACACTGCCCATGAGGCTACATTGTTTAGGGCGATGCCTGTAACACTCTGCTATTGCCTTCATATTAAATCATTTTTGTATAATAATTTTTAGAGGCTCTTATTGTGTGTTTTGTTTGGGTTTCCACCGGCGTGGAATTACCAAAAAATAGAGAGACCATAGCCTAACATATGAAACAGGTAAATACCGCCATGTAATCCATTTATTTCAACAAACTAACTGTATTCTCAATATCACCTATTGAACAGTAATTGTAACGGATACATTTACTCATATTTTGTATTTTAAATACGTAACGCCGGTGCATGTATTATGTTACTGCCCAACACTGCCTGTTGAGATCCTGAGATCCACTCCTAGAACACCGGCCTCCAACTCCTGAAGAGACACGGGTGTCCCTAAATTTAGCAAATATTAGCTTCAGGCTAGCTTGCTACGACGAATAGGCTAATACCAGCATTTTACCACAACTTCACCAGATGTAGCTAAAAAAACTAAACTAATGCGGGACAGCAAGAAAAGATGACAAAAAATGATTACTTACTTGCGGTTTGGAGGTTCAAGCTGAAATTGAAGCAGCCATTGAAAGACGGGAAGAGAGAAAGATGGCAGCTTGGTCAGCACTAGTGGCCTCTATAATGTATGCAAATACATGCGGGCCGGAAACCCCGCCCCCCCCCCCAGCGCGCCCCCGGACGCCAAAACAGTGCCAGCAGATTGAAACCGAAAAATGGTTTGAAACTGAAAAATGGTTTGAAACCGAAAAAAAAAAATTGTAAGCGAAAACAAAAAAATTACAGTTTCAATTAATTGTTTTTCACTATCAATTTTTTTTCGGTTTCAATACAAGATTTTTCAGTACATTTATTTCAGTTACAATATTTTTTTTCGGTTTCAATCCATTTTTCGGTTTCGTTTCAAGGTGGCATCGTTCTGATTCCATACTTGTGACTTGGATGAATTTATCCTCAGCAGCAGAGGTAAGTCTTGGTCTTCCTTTCCTGGGGCGGTCCTCATGTGAGAAATCTTGTCGTGGCGCTTGATGGTTTTTGCACCTATACTTCAAAGTTTTAGCAATTTTCTGGACTGAATGACTTTCAGTTCTTAATGTAATGATGGACTTTTGTTTTGCTTTAATTAGCTGATTTGTTCTTACCATAATGTTCAATAAGCATGTTAAGTGCGTATATTTTCCCTTTTTTCCGAGTCTGTTTGCTCATGTTAAATAAAATATGATTGATATAATTTTTGAATTATTTTTAATTGTGATTAATCCACAGTAACCCTGTGATGAATCTGATTAAAAATTGTAATTGTTTGACAGCACTAATATATTAGTGTATACTTACCTATTAGTATATAGGTTTTTTTGTTAAAGTTGCATTTCACAGGAGAGAACCTGTGCTAAAGATTGAAGAAAACTATTCTAATTCTCTTTGAATTTAAGCATACATTCTTTGTGTTTATTCTCCATTTACTTTATTATATTGCATAAATGTCTGTTACAAGCTTAAATATAAAGTTGAAAAAGTATAATTTCAGCCAAAAAGTGTAACTGCTATAATACAGTACACAATGTAATTATTTACAAAAACAAACAAACAACCAACAAAACCCTAATCTAAACTAAACTAAGCAGTGTAGTTACATTCATTCTAAAGTGGTCAACTTGTCATGCCTCATAACCATAACCAATAACCACATTTCCTGGATATATTGGGACTCATCAATAAAATGATTA
This sequence comes from Maylandia zebra, assembly GCF_041146795.1. Lineage (NCBI taxonomy): Eukaryota > Metazoa > Chordata > Actinopteri > Cichliformes > Cichlidae > Maylandia > Maylandia zebra. The sequence goes on along the minus strand of NC_135181.1, from coordinate 32,135,968 downwards.
AAAAATATTCTGAAAGATTGCACCTGGTAAAAAAAAAGAATGCATCTCAACCGGTTCACTGAAGAAGTCTCATCAGAAGAGTTGCTTACAAGACATGAACACAGCTCTAGCCACCATCCCAATATCTCTAAAAAGAATCACATATGCCTCTTCCCCAGTAATCTTAGAAACAATGCATACTCAGAAACAGTATGAGCTCAAGGATGCATGTAAACAAACAATCTCCCAGAAAAGGACCCAGTCAACTTGACAAAAGCAGGTGTCCGACCACTAGTCTTTGGAATTAAGAGCTGGACAGGAGCAAGAAGTGACATGATCCACACCTATGGAAGAAGAAACTAATGGCACTCCATGAATGACTGGCAGCACAAATAGAGCAATTGGTAATTAGTGATGTGCGATACCACTGATTTCCTTTCCGATCCGATACCAAGTAAAATTCAGGGTGGTATCAATGATACTGATCTGATACAATACAATAAATAAAATAAGTTTTTGTACAAAGTATCTTTTATTGTATCTCAAATTGTAGCATCATAATGATTACAGGACATCAGATTACTTGTTCTCATCACTTAATAATGCAGAATTCATCATATAGAAATAAAAAAACTGAAGTTGTGCGCTATTTGAGCATGTTGCCTGCCTGCAGCACTAAAGGACTCCGTGAGAGACGTCTGTCTCGCCCTAGCAGCACCTGTCCCTGTCCACTCCTCCTCTTCAGTTCACCTCAACATACGCTTGTCATTTTCTGTGATATGATTTACTCTGAGATGTTTGACAAGGTTAGTGGTGTTGCCACAACACCTCACTTTCTTGCCACATGTATTGCAAACCACGTCTCGGCTGTTTGTGGATGTAAACTACGTCAGCACATGACTCCAATTACGCTCAGCCATTGTTGTGAGTGCGCATGCCAAGGGGCTGCGACACATTTATACAGCCATATTTTGCACATGACTATGAAAGGTGGAAGAGGAAGTAGTTCATTCCAATGTAGACAATCCGAATGACATAGTTTCTTTCCACTGTGTTCCTGTTAATGATAAACTACAAATTTACCCTAAATTACTAAAATATCGATATTTTAATGTGAGAATCGATTCCAGAACATAAATGACTGGTATCGGAGGAATCGATATTTCAGTATTGATCCGCACATCACTACTGGTAATAGGAGGTGCTCACCCAGATTGGCTCACAGTGTTACTGGAGCACAAGTATCTGGTTAGGCACCATGTTTCTAAATTTAGAGGCAGGAAATGTCTTTAAGACATTTCTGAAGTTTAACTAATTGGTTAAACTGCAGGATTGGTAAAAATGGTTTAAAAATAATATAGTCAACAGAATTAAATGCTGCACAGAAGTCTAGCAAGACAAGTACAGAGATTTGTCCACTGTTAGAGGCCTTAAAAACCTTATTTGTGACTTTTTCCAATGTTGTTTCTGTACAGTGATGAGTTCTGAAGCTGCATTCATCATATTTAATATTGAAGCATTAATTAACGGTATGACTCAAACAGTCTTGTAGGAATGGAGTCTAAAAGACATGTGATGGTTTGGAGAAAGTAATAACAGAAGTTAACTCATAAAGTTTCATTAGCTTTTTCCTCTACTCATTTCCAGTTAAGTCCTTTCTAGATTTTGATCCAAAAACACACATTATAAATATGTATAACGAGTAGAGAGTCTGCTTGTATACCTGTCTGCATTATCTCAGGTGCATTTTGCTGCAGAAGCACATCCTGCTGCAAACTGCAGCAGCAGCAGAAGCTGCATAGACTGACCCACTTTTAGAACTGAGTGGGAGTGCAGTGTTTGCTTCTCATCTGGATGGGAAGAAGGGGTGCTGAGTGCTGGATAAAGGAACAAATGTCATCTGTAGTTCACCAACATCCCCTCAGGTCACATCCAAACACATGTGCAACCACATCTGAGCTTGGCATGGAAAACGTCGGGGTGTCAGATAGTCTGACAGACGCACTGCTGGGCCCAGCAGTGTACTCTCTGAAGGCCTGTCACTGTCATAGCTCTTCTCACCGTTACTGCGCTAATCACTTAGCCTGTCCACCACCTAGCGCTCCACTATGCTGTTGATCAGCTTTCCATCTCTCGACATTCTTTACCACTTTGTTTTCCTTTTTCAGCAAGACATCAAATAGTTTTATCCACAAATGTGAATCGTGATAATTAATGGCACACAATGTTTCTCATTTAAAATCTAATCTAAAAGAGGTGGACACAAATTATCCAACCCTAATTGAAAAGCTAAAAGCAATAAAACAGCCTTCCTCTACGTTAATGTGATTCTTGAATGGGTGGGGAATGAAGTACTGTGCTTAGAGGTGGGTAGTATCAGTAGCGGTGAGGAAGTTTCAGTAACTTTGGTGCTGCTTTTTTACCCAAAGTTCCGAAACACCGTCAGTGGGCACATTTTCAGGGAGCAAAATTACAAGAGAGCTATTTGCGTTAATATTAAAATTGCTGTCCATATTTCTGCTGAGGATGGCTTACAAAACTGGATAATGCACATCTGTCTCAATAATTCACAATTGTTTATGATCCTTTTTACAGCCACTGTTCAGCTACGAGAGTGACTGAGCTCATGAGACATTCACAACACAAGAGAAATATTTGAAATTATTTTTATTTTACCCAAAGGGATGAAACTATTTCCAAAAGGTAAAAATAAAGTAGGGGCAGCAAGATAGTACGCTGGTTAACAGTATCAAGTCAAAGCAAGAAGGTCCAAGGAGGTCGGGAGATATGAATGTGAGCATGAAGGATTATCTGTTTTCTGTGTGTTGGCCAAGTGATAGACTGGTGACCTGTCCATAGTGTATCCTTCTTCTTGACCCTATGACAGGAATTAGTGATAGGAATTCCGGCTCTTTTTAGAGAACCAGCACTTTCGGCTCGGCTCACTTGTCGCTTTAGTTAATTTATTATCAACAACAATATAAAAATATGCACAAAAGAAATTACTAATGTAAAAAAAGGGTGGTTTTATTTATATATGTTTATATATAAATATATACGGTGGCCCCTAGAGACAAAGCACGTACAAACTCCAAAACACATTGCCAGCGTTAACTGAACTTCCAAAACAGAGCTACCTAGATCACTTAAATTACACAATTGAAAGTATATGTCTATTGTTTGTGTATTTATACACAAACACTCATATATACCCATATGAAAGTGGCCACTTTCTCATTACTTTCATACATTGTTTTAGTAAGTATCCAAAACATACAAGTTTCATTATATAATTTTTCAAGGGATCTTATATCTGTTTTCACTCTTATATGCTTTTCATACAAGTTTCACACAAGACAGACACAAACTTTATAAGATTTATATATATCTTTTCCATATGGGTATATTCAAATAATTAAAAAAAAATCCTCATTTACCTGTTACTACTACCAGTGTTGGTCAAGTTACTTGAAAAAAGTTATCAGTAACTAATTACTGATTACTTCCCCAAAAAAGTAATCCCGTTACTTTACTGATTACTTATTTTCAAAAGTAATTAATTACTTAGTTACTTTTTAAAAACACGATTTACAACCTGAATAGGTGATAAAGCGACAGATCTTTCAGCCCAATTCTACTTTTTCTACATACAGGGAGTGCAGAATTATTAGGCAAGTTGTATTTTTGAGGAATAATTTTATTATTGAACAACAACCATGTTCTCAATGAACCCGAAAAACTCATTAATATCAAAGCTGAATGTTTTTGGAAGTAGTTTTTAGTTTGTTTTTAGTTTTAGCTGTTTTAGGGGGATATCTGTGTGTGCAGGTGACTATTACTGTGCATAATTATTAGGCAACTTAACAAAAAACAAATATATACCCATTTCAATTATTTATTTTTACCAGTGAAACCAATATAACATCTCCACATTCACAAATATACATTTCTGACATTCAAAAACAAAACAAAAACAAATCAGCGACCAATATAGCCACCTTTCTTTGCAAGGACACTCAAAAGCCTGCCATCCATGGATTCTGTCAGTGTTTTGATCTGTTCACCATCAACATTGCGTGCAGCAGCAACCACAGCCTCCCAGACACTGTTCAGAGAGGTGTACTGTTTTCCCTCCTTGTAAATCTCCAACCCGTTCTCACTCCCGACGCGTAAAATAATGACGATTTGTCACGTCCCTTAACTTCTCATGCTGACGCCTAAGGTACCCTTCCACGTTTTTATGTGACGCTGTGGGTTGTCAATTCATTCCAATATGAACCCGCTCGCGGCGATCAGAGACGCTTCGAGCAGAGGCTCCAGCCATCCATTTACTCCAATAATAACCCCGTCACGGCGAAACATGACGCCGTGAAGCACAATCTAACTGGAGAACCGGGGACCCTCTCCGCGAACGGGTTTTTCTCCCTAATTTAATGCTTTCTTTTAATGACATCGTTAACATTTCTCAACAAAAACACGAAAGTATCACTGATAATTCAACAATAAAATTGCTTCATGTTGTGGCCATCACACAGTGTTTTCCAAACTGATTCACGATCTGAAAGTGCGCAGATTTAACGTACATAATCCTTTGTTAGGTTTATTATTTTCATTTCACACGTAAAACACATTTATAGATTCATTCACCACTCCTGTTAGTTTTGGACGCGCTCGGCTCCAGCCAATCAGACGCAACCTGTGTAAGCAAAGGCTGATGGGAGAACGGAGAGACCCATTTATAAGAATAAGAAAATGAGGCGGAACTGATTGATTCTAATGCAGGTATGTAAAAAATACATATATTTAAAGTAATACCTTGATGTGTGTTTCAAAGTTTGTTTTTTCATAAAAGCTTCAAACAAACAGAGGTGACTGATCTCGGAAACGGTGTAATGTATTTAAAAATGGCTACAGCTACCGTCAGCATGCTTGCTAGGTAACGACTACACGTGTCTACTGCAGCATTAGCCATTTAATCCAACGATGATGGATTAAATCTATTACAAACGTTAAAGGACTTGTGTGCTGCAAAATACCCTCACATGGTGCGTAAAGCAGTTTTTGCGCTAAGAGTTCTGCTAGCTCTTTACAAACTGATGATGCTAACATTAATTGCTAACATTAACCGGAGCGCCAAGACTGAAAATCATTTGAATTGCGTTAGTTATGTGTTTATGTCACTGAGTTCTGCAAAAATCTCTTTCCTCTTTAGCTTGAAAATGAGTGATTCAGAGGATCCCGAGCTGGAGGAAGAGCTTCAGGCTGCTGACGAACTCCTTCAAGATATGCAGGTAACATTTTTAGTGGAAACAGTTGTTAAAGAGGGAACACGCTTGTCTAATATTTTGTACGGAGTAAATGTTATGTTATTTGAATTTTTTTTAAAGTTTATGTCAAATTAAGTTGGTTAACTTAAGATGTTTGATAATCTTTGCTTTAATCATAGACTGTATTTTAGGTGTTCCCTTTTTTCCTTGTTAATTGCGTAGAATGATGCACAGAGTGAACCTCAGCCAAGACCAGTGCGCTGGAAAAAACGTGACAGACAGGGAGCTTTTATTCCTCAAAGACCATCAACCAGTCAAAGTACTAGTTGCATGCCACGTGGTCAGTGTTCACACAACCATTGATTTTATCTCACAACTTGTTTTCACCAAAGAATCTCAGTAAGTAAATATTCTTCATTCCCCCCCCCCCCCCCCCCCTCCCTGTCCAGAGAGCAGCATCAATGTCCACGTGAAGAACCTAGTTATGTTGCCAGTGTCAACCCAACAAAAGGTACTTTACCTTCTTGTATATATTGTGATTTCTGTTTACTTTTATATTTGTTGTTATAGTTGAGTTATGCAGGGCTTTTGTGGAGTCCTAAGAAACATACTGCCTAGAGTGTTTTTCAGAGTTTCTTCCTTTCTTTATTTTTTTTCTGTTAGTGTATGGAACTGAGGTGCTTCGTCAGGAGCTCCTTCAGTTGTTGGAGGATGGAGAAGAGGATGCAGCCATGACTTGTGAGACGTCGTCTGAGTCAGCTGCTACTCACTGGGCGATCAGAAATATGGTGTCCTCGCAAAAGTGGAAAGAGGCCAGGCCTTGTCTTATAGACAATATGTTAGCTACTCTGGATCCACAGTCACACCGTGTGTGTCAGTGTGGCAAACAAGTAGTTGTGAGGTGTCTGGACTGCCTGCCTCTTCCATTCCTTTGTGCTGACTGTGATATTGCAGTTCACACACGCTTTGTCCTGCACAACAGAGAGGCAGTAACAGGAGGGTTTTTGCAGCCTTCATCAGAGTTTCACAAGCCAATAGGTACAGTTTTTAAGTCTTATGCATTTCTTGCTATGTATGAGTATGAGTGGGTGCTGTTATTGTATATTTATTGTGTATCAGTTAATTTCTAATTCTTTTTATATATATTGTGTGTTTTAATGTTAGTTCGGCTGTTGCCTGTGCAAAGGCCAGACCATGTGTGTGACTGCCCAGCAGGTAACGTTGAGGTTTCACCCGGCGCAATTGTGGCTCTTGTAACCATAAATGGTAAGTTGCCCTTTTGTCACACACTACATACACAATAGATGTGTTTGGAGGTTTTATTGCAAATTGTGCATTGCTATCTTGGTTTTAATTACCCTCGGCCCGCAGTATATGTGGGCACCTGTCAAAGGTTATTTGGATTTACCAGACCGATTTGAAAACAACATGAAAAAAATTAATGCTTTGAGCCATGACTGAATTTATCCTTATCCTTTCTACAGGGCGTTATAACCTTGCACTGCCAGTGGTGAGCTGCACCAGCTGTGGCCTAATGTGGTCCCCCTCAGTTAAGGACATCCTGGGTAGTGGATATTGGCCTGGCACCTTTAATTTCTGCACCCTGTTTTCAATGGATGTCTTTCAGTCTTTCTATGACATTAAGAAGGCTGCACCAGGGATGTCACTTAAGGCATTTGTCAAAATGCTGGATGAACGAACAGCCCATTTTGGAAGGGTGAGTTTCTAAATTTGCTAAGTTTAAGGAAATTGTGCAAATCAATGTTTATGATGACTGTCCTTGAATATTCTGTTGTATGTCCTCTATGTAAAAGAATGGCCGAATATCAGCTGATGCCTTCAGTAAAAGTTTCTTGGAGTGGAGTGCTGTAACGTTTGAGGTGGACAGGATGTGCAAGGAGCCATGCTTTAGCTGCCCTGCCTGCACTCCAGACATGCTTGCCGTCTCAGTTGATGGAAACCGCAAGCTTTATCGCTTTCAGTCTAATGCAAGGTACGTTATGCATTGTGTACATAAGTCAAATATGGATTTGTAGAAAAATGTATTTTAATGTTTCTTTTCAAACAACTGTCACTGTGTTCGTTCAGCACTTCAGAGCAGGGGAACTTTGAAGGTGTCTTCATTGAAAAAGATGAGGAAGTTGCTGAGTTTGTGAAATACATCCAGAGACACACAAATCATGTAAGATACACATATATATATTAGTGCTGTTAGCGTTAATCTTGTTAAAATGACGTTAATGCCGTAACCATATACACATACGTGTGTGTGTGTGTGTGTGTGTGTGTGTGTGTGTGTGTGTAGACATATATGGATGGGTCGATATTTTTTTTATTTTTCTCTTGGTGTTGTCGTAATACTATTTACTTTACTTTATCTTAATGTTTACTTAATTTTGTCACCATGTGTATTTAAAAAAAACAACATGATTTTTATTTTGTGTTATCAGTGCTGTCCTGGGGAGATCTGAGGTCTTGTGTGACTCGAGGCTAATTCAGCTAATTGTTATGCATTTGTTTTAAAAAGTTTGTCCCTGATAGGGCTTAATCATGTCATGTCTTTTATGTTAAAATCTTTGAGTGTATAGGTCCCGGGGAAAGGGTTGTGCGGATCTTCATCTTGGACTGCAGCAAAGGAGTCGTCCAAAAAGTCCACTGGGAAGTTGGATGAGGAGGGCATGGAAATAGCTGTTTGTCGCCACGGAGTCCTCTTAGCTGCATTGAACATGTTTCGAGGGGAGATCTTTGCTTACCCCCTTTTTCTCCAGAGGAAGTTGGCAGCTAGCATCCCAGGACATATTACGTTCCTTTGCTCCGATGTGGCCTGTAAATATTTCCCCTATTTAACCAAGGTGGCTCAGCAGTGCCCTGAGCTGAGGAACCTCTTGTCAATGCGTCCTTTTCTCTCCGTCATGCATGCAAAGGCTCACACTTGGAAATGCGAGGTATACTGCAGCTTGTAGTTTTGGATTAGTTTGAGACATTTTGTGTCACAGGCTGGGTCTCCGACCCAGCACTCTGAGTTTTCTTTGTATTTTTTGATATGTTATTAGTTTGTGTTATTTCCTATTTGCCTTTAGTTTAGGCAGTTATTGTTCCTGGGTTTTCTATGTTTTGGGGTTTTCTATTTATTTCATCACGTATTAGGTCTGTTAAGTTGTGTTGTCATTTCCTGTTTTATTCTGACAATGTCATGTGTTCTTTGTTCATTGTATTTAGCTTTCCTCTCCTGGTCCTGTCATTAGGTTTATGTCTGTCAGCTGTTTTCCCCCATGTGTCGCCACTTCCCCTGATCACCTCATGTCTGTATTTAAGCCTTTTGTTTTCTTCATGCCATTGTCAGTTCGTCTGTTTATTCTCACCAGAGTTACAGTCATAGTCATAGCCTGTTTATTTTCCACCTCGGTCATAGTTATAGTTTTTGGTCTTAGTACCTTTAGTGTTTTGTTTCTTAGTGTTTTGCCAGCTCAGTGTTTTGTTTCTTAGTGTTTTGCCTGTTTGCTTTGGTCTCTTGGTTCATTTCCTGCCGTCATCGCAATAAAGGTTCACTTTTCTGTTAATCATTACTATTCCTCGTCATCATCTGCTTTTGGGTCCTGTTTCCGCACACATCGGCGCACCCCGCCGTGACAGAACGAACTGACCAGTCATGGACCCAGCGGATTCTGCTCTCACCGAGTCTCTAGAGGAGACTGCTCGGATCCAAGCGATCCTCGACCGCTTCTTTACAGCGCCCGATTTGAAGAGCAAGCTGGTAATGATTAACGCTGCTGAAGCTATTATGGAGAGGGATCCCCGCCTTCTCCAGCTCCCGGACTCACCTGCCATAGTTGATGCCTTTACGAGGATAAAGGAGATGCTGCAGGCCCAGGGACTGTCGAGTCAGGAAATGGCTTCCAGCACCCACCAGTCACAACAACCCCACAATCAGTCATCTCCATTGCTGCCTCCGGAACCTGAGTGTGTTCGTGTCGGTTCGCTGAGATTCGCCGCAGCGTCACCACCTCTCAGCTCACCAGTTTCCACGCCCTCATCACAGTCTCGCCATACTCCTGTCACAGTTCAGCGCGAGGAAGCGCCGCACACCATAGACTTGGACGACGACGAGCGCCAGTCTATATTCTGCGCTCTCTTGGAGGAGGAGCTCCGGTGGAAGCCGTGGCTCATTCCGGAGCACGAGCACTCTTTCCGGGGAACTCGACTGGCTCTCGGGGGACCTCGGAGTTACCAGGGACTTCCACCCATCGCTCCACCGTCTTCCACTCCTAAGAAAAAGCGGCGTGCGCGCCACCGACGCTCCGTATCACAAACGCAAGTGAGTGATTACATTTTGGCTCCTCATGTTTTCTCTCAGGAAGTTGTTGAAATTGACACTACTTTTCCGGTTAATGAGCCCGGCTATACAGAGACTGTTTGCCCTGGAAAAGCTAGCCATCAGGCTCAGCTAAGCTGCTGTGGTACTGCTATCCAGGCCGGTTTGGAGCCGGAGACGGAGGTACAGCTGGTGCAGCCAATTTCAGTGTCAGCCGGAGGGCCTCATGTTTCGTCTGCTGGAGGTTCAGGAGAACCCAGCCAGCTTCATGCTTCATTTGCTGGAGGTTCAGGAGAACCCAGCCAGCCTCATGTTTCGTCTGCTGGAGGTTCAGGAGAACCCAGCCAGCCTCATGTTTCGTTTGCTGTTTGCTTTGGTCTCTTGGTTCATTTCCTGCCGTCATCGCAATAAAGGTTCACTTTTCTGTTAATCATTACTATTCTTCGTCATCATCTGCTTTTGGGTCCTGTTTCCGCACACATCGGCGCACCCCGCCGTGACATTTTGTTATAAGGTTGAATGAATTCAGCAGTCATGTATTGTGACCTCCTTTCTATAGATCAAATGGGGAGGTGCGTTTCAGGATGGGGCCGGTTCAACAGTTGGAGAAGAGGTGGAACAAGTAAACAGTTTCCTGTCTAGGGCGGCCATCACAACGAAGTACATGTCTAAAGCAGGTGTGTGTCCGTGTCTGAGATTCCACTCAGTCTCCTGCTCATTAATTCTAATTTGTATACTAACTGAAATGCAGGGCGAACAGACATGCTGACCCTCCTGGCTTTGGGGTGGAACAAAAGGAAAGTGGAACAACTGGGCCGCACTTTGAGCCAGCGATATCTAAAGGTCATTTTTTCAACACCCATTTTAATGTGTGTGGTAATGGGGGGAAAACACCAGTACTCTTTTAATGTCAATATGAATGACATTTATGAATGCATTCTTAGATCATAAGGATCCTTAGAGAACAAGTGGAGAGCCTGAATGCGACCAGAAATGAGCTGGGTGTGGATGACGACACACTGCAGCAATGGGTGGCCGATGTGCAGAAATGGGCTGAAGGTGAGTCTCAATATAGTGCACTCATGTATAACAATAGGACCCACCATTGCCTCATTAAAGAACTTAGAGTTAAGATCTTTCTGACAGTGTCAACAAACAATGAAAAATAAGCCTTGGAAAAGCAAATTTATGGCAGAGTTGTTGCGTTTCATCAAATTGGATAGAACCTGGGTTGAAATGATGTCGTACTAGTTGGTTTTATAAACCTGAACACCAACATACTTGTTATCTCATGATTATCATGAGATAGCAGCACATGAAGGCTCCAGATGTCTTATAATGAATGTCATCAAGTCATTACAGAGTCCACTGTAGTTTGGTGACTGTTACTCATCCTGTATTCTGATTAATATTCCTCTCACTTAGAAAGTGATCAAACTGATGGCAGCCTTGGAGCGTTGCAGGCACGAATAGAGGAGCTTGTCGTCATCATCAGAGTGCGAACACAAAGTCTTTACAGACAAAATGGTACGTCCCAGTTTCTTTGAAACGGACCGTTTGATGCTCAGTTTGTACAGCTTGTGCAGCTACTTTGTAAACAGAATCAAATCAGATCCAGGTTTGTTTAAGCTGGATGTGATTTGTTCTAGCAAACAAATTGATGAGTGTAGATTAAAATGAAACTATATACATTATGTGAAGGTGTGAATTTTTTATGATTATTTACAGATAGCAACAAGAGGCGACACAGAATTCGCAAGGTCATCTTAGTTGAGAAGAAACGCTTGGCGGCTGCTGTTGACGACTACAACAAGCTCGCTGAACCAACAAAGCAAATCGTATCCAGTGATGCCCTCATGCAGACCGATATTTGGCCCTGGCAGAGCACAAGTGAACGTAAGCTCTTGATTTATAAATATCCTTTTTAAACAAGCTCCCAGTATCTGAGCAGTAGTTGAATGTTTTGTTCTTGAATCATAATATGCTGCTATGTTTTCCCATCTGATGTTGTTAAACTGTAGCTGCTGCTGACCTCCGGACAAAGAGAAAGGTCTTTGAGAAGGTGATGGCTGTGAGGCGCCTGAGAGAGGAGGAGATGATCCTTTGCAGGGAGATGCGGCATCACTGGACAGTGTTGCGAATGCGTTCTGTGGTGTTGGGGACAATCTCCTCAGACTGTAAGCACTTTATTTATTTATTAATTTTTTGATGAATCGATTGAAAATAAGAGCAGATGCTAAAGTCTTACTGGATCTTTTACCTATATCTAGATTGCTAGCTAACACTGCCTTCTCCCTTTTAAAAAAATGTTTAATTACAGCATCCTAATTCCTTGTGTTTATGAGGTGATTTTTTTTTGTTGTTTGTTTTTTTTACTTTTCTCATATTTATTTGTTTTGTTCTTTTTACAGCCTCCTTTGTTGGCATGTCGGAGGATGCACAGAAGGGACTCTGTAGCCTGGTTTTAAAAAAACAAAGTGAACTGAAAGCTGAAATGCTCAAAGTAAAGGACGTGTACAAGAGAATCCTCAGCCACCAACCACTCCTGGAAATGGACTCGGAGGAGGAGGAGGACATTCCAGACGATGCCACTGAGAGTGATTTGAGCACTTCTGATGAAGACTGATTGTGTCATCATTGATGTTATGTTTGGTAAAATAAAAAGTTAATCACATCTCTGTTCAATGTGATTTTTCAACAGACATTTTACATTTTGAGAAGAAAAATGGAATTTCCTTGGTGCAGTTGTTTACCCTGAATCATTATTTCCCATCTAATTTAATGACTAGTGTACATGTTCAGATACGATAACATAATTTAATTTATGGGATGCTTTCTGGGCTGCTCAAATAATCACAAAATTTAAAAGCACCAGGCAGCACACTCACAAGTAAATTTTTTGTTCAGTGTTTTGTCGAAGAAATCAACAAGTACAACTGAGATGTTTGCTGTAGTGGTGTGTTTGTTAAGAAGCATGCCAGCACACTGGTGAACTGACAGTCCCAGAATGCACCCGTGCCATTGACTCGCCCCAGAGCAAATGAAATTGCTTATCTAGAAAGACAACCGTCATCAAAGAAGAAGTAAAAGAGTAGGAAACAAATGGTAAGGGAAGGTACTGTGGGGTAGGAAAGAAAGGCCAGAGCTGTGCAAAATGACCTCCAGCAGGCCACAAATGTGCACGTCTGCTCAAACGGTCAGAAATGGACTCCATGAGGGTGGTATGAGGGCCCGACGTCCACAGGTGGGGTTGTGCTTACAGCCCAACACAGTGCCGTATGTTTGGCATTTGCCAGACAACACAAAGATTGGCAACTTTGCCACTGGCGCCCTGTGCTCCTCACAGATGAAAGCAGGTTCACACTGAGCACTTGTGACAGTCTGGAGACGCCGTGGAGAACCTTCTGCTTCCTGCAACATCCTCCAGCATGAGTTTGGCAGTGGGTCAGTTTTGGTGTGGGGTGGCATTTCTTTGGGGAGCTGCACAGCCCTCCATGTGTTCGGCAGAGGTAGCCTGACTGCCATTAGGTACTGAGATGAGATCCTCAGACCCCTTGTGAGACCATATGCTGGTGCGGTTGGCCCCGGGTTCCTCCTAATGCAAGACAATCCTAGACCTCATGTGGCTGGAGTGTGTCAGCAGTTCCTGCAAGACGAAGGCATTGATGCTGTGGACTGGCCTGCCCATTCCCCAGAACTGAATCCAATTGAGGACATCTGGGACATTATGTCTCGCTCCATCCACCAACTGCACCACAAAATGTCCAGGAGTGGGCAGATGCTTTAGTCCTGGAGTCTGGGAGGAGATCCATCAGGAGAGCATCTGCCACTTCATCAGGAGCATGCCCAGGTGTTGTAGGGAGGTCATACAGGCATGTGGAGGCCACACAGACTAGTGAGCCTCATTTTGACATGTTTTGAGGACATTACATAAAACCAGATTAATGATTCTGTATTGCATTGATCAAGGAACCAACCCAATAGGAGCTAAAGGAATCCTCTTGACATTACTTCACTCAGTAAGTTTATACTATGTTTAATGTGCATTTTCTTCATCAGTTTAGAACATAACATGTTAGCGCTCCCTGGTCCTTTTTGGAGACAGATCCTGAGACAGCAGGCAGCTATGGAGAACTCGTGTCAGCTGTGGTAATTAAGGAATACTTTGATTTAATATTGATTTCATGACAACTATCCTCTGGCACATATTCCTGGATATATATAATGACATAAGTAAACTCCCATTTTAGAATCATTGCCTTCTTTGATCTGACTTATTGCCTCAGACTTTGGCCCTGTGTCCCCAAAAGTATAGAAAATCCATGACACTGAGTAAGAGGCCTTTATCATGTTATAAGTGAGAGAGTTTGGTGTAACAGTGGTTGAACATGCCAAATCAATCCACAACATACTGCCATTCCCCAGCTGTAACCTGCATATGCATCAAACCAAAATCCAGTATCATAGCCACAAAAAAGACATAAAGATTAGGTTAAAAGGGTTGTCTCATTTTGCCAGATAGCTTCATCCCAAAAAAGATAAACATTCTTCAAAAACAAAAGTTTGTGAATATTTGCTGTATTGCCAGGCCTAAACCAACCTGTTAAACTTATCAAATTATTGTCATAGATACAAACCTATTGATTGAAACAGAATAATCCATTGAAGCCTCCATCATCATCCACAATCACTGTTACTGTTCAGATTATTTTATCTCTGTTTTCCTCTAGAATGTTTTGAAAATCAGCATTTGATCAACAGACTTTTTAAAAGTTTATTTTGATCCTATTGTTTACGTGTGTAATTGCATTTTTATTGAAATTATGACAGGAAAACCCTCAATCAAATTGTATCTTTGATATCTAATAATAATATTAACAATAATGTTACATATGTAATATGTACACAATAATATTGTGCAAACAAACAAGAAAAAAAGCAAAAAATGTCAATTTTTTTTAATACCCTGTATATAAAGACCACATATGACCACAACTCCAAATGTGCAATTGTCACTGCATCTAAACATGACATATTACAAAAAGGTAGAAACATATAATATACAATATGTTCTGAAGCTGGTACTGGTGCAGTTAACTTTGCTTTAGGCTCCCATACACAGTAGGTGTTACTTACTATACGTGCAGTGCAGTATTACTTTACCTTGTAATATGTTATAATAAGCAAGTCACTTCTATATTTATGAGGATGTAGACAATAATGTTGGCTGATATGTAAAACTATGAGATGTCGAGTGCAGGGAAGATATTATTGATCGATCAGATTCGTGAATATGTTAGGTACTTAAGCCACAATTAGAGAGTGAAACAGAGACTGACACTGGTTGAAATGTATAGTAAATATTTTATTTTGAACTTTTATGCTGAACTACAAGCTGTGAACTGTGCGATCTCTGCGACCTGTGGTGCCTGGTTTACTGTGTGTAAAACTGCGCAGGTTCCCATGTGTCATCCCACACTTTGCCACTGTCAGGAGAAAAACATAACAAACAACAACGACAACCACACACAAAATAGGACAATTTAGGTTGTGACATATGACAATTTTTTAGGATGAAATATCTTCTATATTCATGTCATGCTTTATACACCTTCATTGTAATATAAATTAATCAAATCAAGTCAGAGAGTATTAATATATGTAGTAGATGTCAAGCAGGACCACAGCAGCAGCCACGATCCATTGGAACCTGCTGGATGAGAGAGCACAGAAACTCCAGGGAAGAAGTTTAGTTAGTAACATGCATGAACTGCATTACTGAGACATGTATGTTTACAGATGGTGGTGAGGGAGAGGGGGAGAGTTTTCAGTAAAAGGAGACGTGACTGCATCTTCAACCAATACTGAGCCTGCATAACCCTGAAAGAGACAGAGAGAGAGGGGGGGGACACTAACCCCCAGCAGTCTGGTCCTATTACAGCATAACTAAGGGCTGAGCTGAACCAGCCCTAACTATAAGCTCTATAAAGAAGTAAAGTCTTATGCCTACTCTTAAAAGTGTTGACCATGTCCACCTCCAAAACTCATAATGGACTTTGGAGGTGGACAGCTATCAAGCTCCTCACAGAAGAGGAGCTCGATAGCTAAAAGCTCCCAATTTACTTTAGTCCAAATACATGAATTCAAATTGAGTTGATAACTATTTATCAACAATATGAATGTCTGTTCCCGTCCAACAAAGTTGTTACTACATACCATGTTGAGCAAGGCTTCCACTTGACTTTAACTTCTTCTTTTTCCTGAAAAACATAATATAAACAAACAATTAATTAAGAAAGACATGCAAGTTGCATACAAAAAGGAGCTTATAAACATTTGTGTACTATTGAATGGCTCAATATATTATACAATTAGTTTACAAAAACATAAGAACCACTACAATGCTTGTACTGCCAGCATCGAGTGCATGTCAGCAAAGCAACACTGCTTACATTGTGGCTCACAAGCAAAACTAACTGAAGCAGATGTTACTGAATGGGAAGGAGCACCTCCACATCAATCACTCCTTCTGAGCATGATGTCAGGAGGACTTTAAAGAACGTAAACATCAGGAAGGCAGCATGACCAGGTCGTATCAGGTGGTCTGTTCTTATTTAATGTCCTATTTGGAGTGAAATCCTGACTCAGTGGCTGAATTAGTGTAGATTCATCAAATACAAAAGCTTATGGATATTCAGTCAGGCACAGTTCAAATCCGGGAAGTCCAAAGACGCAAACAAATCTGCACAACAGCAGGCTAAATTACTTACATTTACAACTCTCCTGTCTACTATCTCTTCATATTTGAAAATCTTCTGTGTACGGTGTTTTCGGCATTCTGAAAAATAACAAATGAAATATTTACATGAGTTCTGTAAAACTGGAAAAAATGCAAAAATTAAGAAAAAGAAATCTTAACAAACTTAACGAACATGTCATGTGTTTCGTACATTTACAATACCATAACGTCTAACCTTTCCTTGTCCTTTTTTTCTTTGGGACATCCGAGGTGTACACCGTAGAAATTGAGGGAGATGCAGGATGTGGAGATGGAGAGGAGGATGCAGGAGAAAGCAGAGATGAAGAGGAGGATGCAGGAGGAAGCAGAGATGGAGAGGAGGATGCAGGAGGAAGCAGAGATGGAGAGGAGGATGCAGGATGAAGCAGAGATGGAGAGGAGGATGCAGGAGAAAGCAGAGATGAAGAGGAGGATGCAGGAGGAAGCAGAGATGGAGAGGAGGATGCAGGAGGAAGCAGAGATGGAGAGGAGGATGCAGGAGGAAGCAGAGACAGAGAGGAATATGCAGGAGGAAGCAGAGATGGAGAGGAGGATGCAGGAGGAAGCAGAGATGGAGAGGAGGATGCAGGAGGAAGCAGAGATGAAGAGGAGGATGCAGGAGGCTGACAGAGGGAAGATGTTGGTACAGGCTCTAAATGAAGAATAAATTCCTCGTTTAGAGCCTCTGGGTCTGGGACTGGTCCAGCATCGACACTGTCAGCAGAGGATGGTCCAGCTGCTGGTGTAGAACTTTTAGCAGGAGGTGAAGCTTGTAATTCTGAAAAATTTTAAATATTAAACATTCATTAAAATGGGTTGAAAAAATGTACAGTACACATAAACACATAATAAGTAGTGATTTGCATGTTTTCAGTTAAGTTTTTACTAAAGATACAACTGGTAAATATTGGCATCAAATAAGTCATCTCGCACACTCACTGACCCAAATAATTCAGTACAAGTGCCCTCTAGGGTAGTGTGACATCTGTAGTGCTTTTCTACATTGTACATTAAAAAATTAATGAGTGTGACTATAAATCCAGATAGATAATGACTTTTTCCTCTGATGACACTACTTTCCTGACTTTGTAGTGAATAACATTTGACACTTCAAGCTAGTACTGTGACTTAGGAGTTTTGTACAATGGTGATGCTAACTACCTCAGGGAGGTAATCAGGTAACCTCTTAAGAAGTATATAAGTTATTTAAGAATCTTGGTGTTCATATTGGTAACATTATATAACATTTGTTATACTAGAAAGTCTCGAAGAGAATTATCAGGTCTGGTTTTCGTGAAGATTTTTAAAATTACATTTGTATATACATGAGTGTGAAAGACCATACTATACACACACACATACAAAATTGTTCAGGTGGGTAACACCAGAGGTTCAGTATGGCTAGCTTTGGTGATGTGACCGACACATGGGGAGGTAATAAGGCAGATATAACACTATTTTCATGTTAGCAACAGGACATGTAGGGCAGCTGTCACCTCACAGCAAGAAGGTTACTGGTCTGAACCTTGGCTGAATAATAGAATAGAACAGAATAGAGTAGAGTAGAACAGAATAGCTGGTGACTGTTAACTATCCTCATCCTCACCATCTTGTTTGTCTCTATGTACCCCGTGATGATCTGCCTTCTTATCTAGGGTGTACCATGAGTATCACCCAAAGACAGCTAGGATAGGCTACCTGATAAGGACACCTGGTTACAGATAATGGACAAAGCATATCTTACTTCTCAGAAGGTGTTCATAAAGCTTACTCATCTTCATGAGGATGTCACGTGCAGCACCTTCCGCTGGTTCGATCTGAGTGATCACGTCCCCTACTATACGGCCCTTACGGTCAAACTGTCCAAGAAACAGAATTGGTTGGTAGCCCAGGGCATGTAGCTTTGAAACCTGCAAGAACAACAAAGAAAAACATGCAGCCAGTCTTTCATGTAAGCAAATTGATGTATAACAAACCTTTAAGTTTCACATCTTTGTTGTTTTATTGTTGTCGATAGTTAAAAAGTATTTATGGTGACCAAACCTGTAAATGTATGATAAAATCCATCTTGAAATGTTTTGTCTCTCAGTTAATAGCCGATTAAATTAAAAATCAGAAGTAGCTTGAATAAAAATAGTTTTTAACAAGTTTTTTCTAGTTGGATGTCTTTAGTGTGATGATGTTATTCTGATGTGAATAACTTTTTTATTTATGCTCTTTTATAAATTAATATTTTATGTGTATATACATGTCTTGTTAGTTTCTTACTTCATGATATACAAGAAAACATTGACAACTGTGATTAATAAAGAATTGTCTACCAGACTAACCACTTATTAGATCAGAACTTTTAAACTTACTGACAACTGGGCTGAATTAACCACCCTGTTCGCATTTCTGTTTTTTTTAACAGAGGCAGCCCAGTTACTGTTTTTAAACTGTTCTTGTTTTTTTTTTCAATCCCTCCTTTAGGTTCAGGCTGCCCAGGCATCCACTGCATGTCTTCCTGTTGCAGGTGTTTGGGGCCTGACAGGAAGGGCATGGTTTGGTTTTTGGCTTTGTCATTTCTGCAAATGAAAATGGAACATGTAGGGATTATTTCAGGTCTGTTTTGGTGAAACGATTACAAAAATAATTTATGACCAAAGAAATAACTTATATTACGAGGCAGTATTACACCATATTTAGAAAAAAAAATCAATTACGAGATTAAAGTCATTAATATTGAGTTAATTACGTGAATAGGGTTAAAAAAAACCCTGAATTGATTACAGAAAAGATACATTGCTAAAATAGAGCAGTACTAACATTAGCTGGGTGGCCAAGCAAGTGTCTTACACATGAGAATACATCACAAAAAAATTTAAATAAACTTTTGCAGAAGTAGTTCTCTTGGTACACAGACTGCTCTGTGAAAACATTTCAAGTTTAATATCAGTTTAATATCACTGAAATTAATATTTCAGTGAACATGCAAATTACCCACAGTTTATCACAACTTACTTAGCTAGGATCTGCCTCGTGTCCAGTCGAAAACTTCGCTGCAGGACCGTGAGTTGAAAGATACATTTACTACGATTCCCAAGATGCATTGCAGTAAAAACCATCCAATCGCCTTGCTTAAGATCTGTTGACGTGTCGCTAAAGGCGCGCTGTAGATAAATATTGCAATTTGTAAAAAATAAAATACTACAATTTGCATTTTTTAATTACATAATTAAACACTGGGCCAGTTTAATTTCGTATTATCGCTGGTTATTATTTTAGAGTAAATAAAGGAATAATGGGTAGCACCAAGCTGTTGTTATCTTCATTTCCATAGCGACGGCGGTTGAGGATTATGGGTAGTGTGCAGTTACGGTATTAGTGCGTCTGCGTAAATTGGTCTGATTGGTTGGAGCCGAGCGCATCCAAAACTAGCAGGAGTGGTGAATGAATCTATAAATGTGTTTTACGTGTGAAATGAAAATAATAAACCTAACGAAGGATTATGTACGTTAAATCTGCGCACTTTCAGATCGTGAATCAGTTTGGAAAACACTGTGTGATGGCCACAACATGAAGCGATTTTATTGTTGAATTATCAGTGATACTTTCGTGTTTTTGTTGAGAAATGTTAACGATGTCATTAAAAGAAAGCATTAAATTAGGGAGAAAAACCCGTTCGCGGAGAGGGTCCCCGGTTCTCCAGTTAGATTGTGCTTCACGGCGTCATGTTTCGCCGTGACGGGGTTATTATTGGAGTAAATGGATGGCTGGAGCCTCTGCTCGAAGCGTCTCTGATCGCCGCGAGCGGGTTCATATTGGAATGAATTGACAACCCACAGCGTCACATAAAAACGTGGAAGGGTACCTTAGGCGTCAGCATGAGAAGTTAAGGGACGTGACAAATCGTCATTATTTTACGCGTTGGGAGTGAGAACGGGTTGAAATCTCACATTTGATGATGGACCACAGGTTCTCAATGGGGTTCAGATCAGGTGAACAAGGTGGCCATGTCATTAGTTTTTCTTCTTTTATACCCTTTCTTGCCAGCCACGCTGTGGAGTACTTGGACGCATGTGATGGAGCATTGTCCTGCATGAAAATCATGTTTTTCTTGAAGGATGCAGACTTCTTCCTGTACCACTGCTTGAAGAAGGTGTGTTCCAGAAACTGGCAGTAGGACTGGGAGTTGAGCTTGACTCCATCCTCAACCCGAAAAGGCCCCACAAGCTCATCTTTGATGATACCAGCCCAAACCAGTACTCCACCTCCACCTTGCTGGCGTCTGAGTCGGACTGGAGCTCTCTGCCCTTTACCAATCCAGCCACGGGCCCATCCATCTGGCCCATCAAGACTCACTCTCATTTCATCAGTCCATAAAACCTTAGAAAAATCAGTCTTGAGATATTTCTTGGCCCAGTCTTGACGTTTCAGCTTGTGTGTCTTGTTCAGTGGTGGTCGTCTTTCAGCCTTTCTTACCTTGGCCATGTCTCTGAGTATTGCACACCTTGTGCTCTTGGGCACTCCAGTGATGTTGCAGCTCTGAAATATGGCCAAACTGGTGGCAAGTGGCATCTTGGCAGCTGCACGCTTGACTTTTCAAGTTCATGGGCAGTTATTTTGCGCCTTGGTTTTTCCACACGCTTCTTGCGACCCTGTTGACTATTTTGAATGAAACGCTTGATTGTTCGATGATCACGCTTCAGAAGCTTTGCAATTTTGAGACTGCTGCATCCCTCTGCAAGATATCTCACTGTTTTTTACTTTTCTGAGCCTGTCAAGTCCTTCTTTTGACCCATTTTGCAAAAAGAAAGGACGTTGCTTAATAATTCTGCACTCCCTGTATAATCCATCATACAAAATGTAATGAAATGGAAAAGTCCCTTTTTCAAACTTGTTTTATTAGTTTTAATCTTTTAACTTTATGCATCAAGCAAACATTTAATTATATGCAACATTCTCTGACTGGAAGAAATTTGTTTAATATTTAAACCTATTTTCTGCACATTCCAGCACATAAAATATATTTTTTTGGTGTGTTTACACTCACTCTTTCAAATAGATGAAAGTAAAACACAGCAGAAAATAAATAAAGTCAAAGACTAGCGGTCCTGTTGCTCTATTTTCACCTGTAAAGCAGGAGTAGCGTAGGCAAAGGTTTACCCTGGTGCAGGTGTGCTGCGGTCAGTTGAAGAATCCGCGAGTTTCTCTGTGAATTTCCCATTACGTCAAAGCGCACTCGGTGCTTGCTTGGAAGTTTAGGGGTTTCTTTTCGCTGTAAAAAGAAGTTTTCTTCCCATGCACAACGCTAATGGACGCTAATGTTTTTGTCACCTTTTATGGAATCAAACTTAAAGTAAGGTCAGTACTTCCACGCTTTAAACGCTGCACGCCCATACTCTCTCCCGCACTCGATATATGATCCACTGTTGATCTGCACACAGCTGTTGTCATGAATGGCGCACTCGCTTACGTCACTGTCATGAGACAGTCTCGCAAAAAAATCACGGTTTTAGTAACGCAGTAACGCAGCGTTCCTACGGGAAAGTAACGGTAATCTAATTACCGTTTTTGCAATAGTAATCCCTTACTTTACTCGTTACTTGAAAAAAGTAATCGGATTACAGTAACGCATTACAAGTAACGCGTTACTGCCCATCTCTGACTACTACACACCAAATCCTGTCGTTGGTACCTTTTGTAGCCACTAGGTAACAAAAGCTCGACACTGCCCCTAGCATCCTGGAGCACTTCTGTTGTGCTTCGGAGTTTGTACGTGTTTTGTCTCAAGGGGCCACTGTAAATATACTTTTATTTATTCACTCCACATAAAATGTAATAAATAAACTATAAAACACTGCAAACCAACAATTTACATTTCAACTTTTAACTATTTAAATTTTCAGCTTTTTCCTTTTAAACAAATTTAAAGTGAAACAACACAAAACACTGCAAACCACAACACAATACAATATAAATTAAAATATGCAAAACAAAAAGAAGATGCACATTCTCTGTCATATAGCCTGGGATGATTTTTTGGGAGCAGGGCTCGCAAAATTTCACAATCCCTGGTAGCCCTTCGGGCAGGGACTCTTCAGTATTTGGTAGCCCAAAATAAATTTAAGTAGCCCGAATAAAAAAGAGAGCAATTTTTTGATTGATGTTTTGTTTCCTGTTTTGTTTCCTTTACAATATTATACATTAAAGTATAATATTGTAAAGGAAACAAAACATTAATCAAAAAATTGTTGAAACACAAATTACAACATTGTATGAAAATTACAATCATCAACTCAAATACTTGGTTCTAATTGAACAGAAATTTCTATGAACTTGTAAGAACTGTGTAGGGGAGGGTCTGTGCTGACGGACGTGGGTTACTGACCTGGCAACCTGGCTGCCCCTGGGTGGGTCCGGGATGGGCGTGAGGTTCTGGGGGCGCTCCGTCTCTGGGCTGGGGCCCGGGCC
Source organism: Maylandia zebra (assembly GCF_041146795.1). Lineage (NCBI taxonomy): Eukaryota > Metazoa > Chordata > Actinopteri > Cichliformes > Cichlidae > Maylandia > Maylandia zebra. The sequence goes on along the minus strand of NC_135181.1, from coordinate 32,113,176 downwards.
GGGCCTCGGGGGCTTGGGTCCTGGTTGGTGTGTTGCCGGGGTTGTGGGCGGGTGGGTGCATGGGGGCCCGGCCCTGGAGCAGGGTGCCGCTGGTGCGTCGAGCCGCTTGGGGGGCTCTTCAACTGGTGGGGGGGGATGGTCACATCTTGCAGGAGCTTTCTTCTCTTCAGGAACTCTCTGCAGGAGGGGGAGATACAGGAGAGGTGGAGGAAGATCTCAGCCTGGGCGTTTACCGTCTTATGTAGTCTGGAAGATGTGTGGATGGTGGGGTGGGTGCAGTTTTCTCTGTGGTGGGGTTGGGTGGACTGTCCAGGGCTCTGTGGAGCCGGGGGGCGCTACTGCACTGGGCCCCGGTCTGATGGGCCTGGGCCCCCCTTCCCTGGCGGGTCGCGGAGGGTGGGAGTGCCTACTGGGGTCAGCGGGGGAGCTGGCCCCAGGGAGGGGTTACCTGCCCCTCCCTTCCTTCCCTCCCCATCTCCAGCTGCCTCCCTCTTCCCGCTCCTCCACAACCACCCACACATGCAGGGCCTTGGAGTGGGGGTATGTCACCAGGGTGCAGAGGAGGCTATCCCCCCCCCCCCCCCCCCCCCCCCCCCCGTCCCCTTCTGGCTGCCTCTGCCTCAATTTTATCCCACAACTTAGACATTCACATTCACGAGCCCTCATCTGGGACTCTCCTCAGCTCTTACTGGAACAGTGGCGCGGCTGCCCCTCTGTTGGTCTTCCATGGTCTCTTGTGTTCTGGGGGCCTCTGGATGTCTGGAGTTTTGATCTCCTCCATACCCGCTTCACACCCTGGAGGACGGGGCTGTGGCCCCCCCACACTCCCTAGCAGATCATTACATGGAGAAACCTTTGGAATGCAAGCATGCTGATCCACACAGGTATGCACACATGGGTATTCACAGACGCGGACTAAAGCTTTCTTGGCTGCTGCCTCAAAGCACACTGTGCGCTGTCTATCTTGCGTGCTGCACAATATCGTTTATTATTTAGTAAATATTGATATCTATGACTAGCTAGTTTATTGTGATGGTGCTTTGTTTTCTCTATTATTATGTTACTCTTTGTTGTTTGCTGTCTCCTCTGTTTGTTTTTTTTTTTTTTTTTTTTTTTCCTCCATACAGGTGACCCAGGAGTTCTTTTTTTTTTTCTCTCTCTCTTCCCCCCCCTTCTCACCGTCTCTTCTCCCCTTTGGTTTTCTTTCTTTCTCTCCCCCTCTTTCTCTCATTCATTCCCCCTGTCCTATTTATTAAAAAAAAAAAAAAATGACAAAGGATGAACTGAAGCTCTGCCATCACGTAATGTCGCATACTGCTGTTTCTGATGTCATTTAAAAAAAAAAAAAAAAAAAAAAAAAAAAAAAAAAGAACTGTGTAGGACATGAATCAGTCTGTGTCAGATCCTGAATTTGAAATTTCCACTGAAGTCACGGGTAAGAGGCAAGTTGAACCAAGATCTAGGACATTTGCTTTTTGAAGTTTGCAAAAAATTTTGCCAGTGGTAGTTCACTCTTTGCAACATAGTACGCTGTTCTAAACAGATTTTTCAGGTTTATTTTTAGTATGTTATTTGCAATTGGTGTTTGTTCTTGGAAAGATATTGCAGACTGAGCAATAATGCATTTCTTGCATTTCTCATGGGTTCTAATGGGGGCCTTTCTTAAAATTACTGGTCCCAGTAACAAAGTCGCTTGTCGACTCAGAAATCGAGGGAAAACCAACAACACACCCGGCAGAACATTATGTTATTTACACGGGTGCACATAAGTGGTCCGCAGGTGCGCATTCGCTGTCAAAATAAAAAATGCACCCAAGATAAGAAGTTGCAACGCGTGTTTGCATCCATATAAAAGGCAGTGTTTTTGTCCGCTAGAGTGGGATTTTCATTGCACATTCCGCACCAAATCTCTGTGCGTTCATCATTTGTTTGAAGCCAGCTCACCTCCTGCAACCATTTTTCCGAGAATACGCGCTTCTTTTGTGGTTCAGACTCCTTCTGACATTTCTTTGGAGGTGGAGGAAAACCAAAGTAATTGCTTAAAGGAGCTTCTTCGACATCTTTAAGAGTTCTAAGCAAATGTCTGTCCTCCTCCAATAATCCTATGTACACAAACACGCGTTGCATCTTCTTATCTTGTGCGCGTTTTTTATTTTGACAGCGAATGCGCACCTGCGGACCACTTATGTGCACCCCTGGTGATATACAGGGAGTGCAGAATTATTAGGCAAATGAGTATTTTGCCCACATCATCCTCTTCATGCATGTTGTCTTATTCCAAGCTGTATAGGCTCGAAAGCCTACTACCAATTAAGCATATTAGGTGATGTGCATCTCTGTAATGAGAAGGGGTGTGGTCTAATGACATCAACACCCTATATCAGGTGTGCATAATTATTAGGCAACTTCCTTTCCTTTGGCAAAATGGGTCAAAAGAAGGACTTGACAGACTCAGAAAAGTCAAAAATAGTGAGATATCTTGCAGAGGGATGCAGCAGTCTCAAAATTGCAAAGCTTCTGAAGCGTGATCATCGAACAATCAAGCGTTTCATTCAAAATAGTCAACAGGGTCGCAAGAAGCGTGTGGAAAAACCAAGGCGCAAAATAACTGCCCATGAACTGAGAAAAGTCAAGCGTGCAGCTGCCAAGATGCCACTTGCCACCAGTTTGGCCTTATTTCAGAGCTGCAACATCACTGGAGTGCCCAAAAGCACAAGGTGTGCAATACTCAGAGACATGGCCAAGGTAAGAAAGACTGAAAGACGACCACCACTGAACAAGACACACAAGCTGAAATGTCAAGACTGGGCCAAGAAATATCTCAAGACTGGTTTTTCTAAGGTTTTATGGACTGATGAAATGAGAGTGAGTCTTGATGGGCCAGATGGATGGGCCCGTGGCTGGATTGGTAAAGGGCAGAGAGCTCCAGTCCGACTCAGATGCCAGCAAGGTGGAGGTGGAGTACTGGTTTGGGCTGGTATCATCAAAGATGAGCTTGTGGGGCCTTTTCGGGTTGAGGATGGAGTCAAGCTCAACTCCCAGTCCTACTGCCAGTTTCTGGAAGACACCTTCTTCAAGCAGTGGTACAGGAAGAAGTCTGCATCCTTCAAGAAAAACATGATTTTCATGCAGGACAATGCTCCGTCACACGCGTCCATGTACTCCACAGCGTGGCTGGCAAGAAAGGGTATAAAAGAAGAAAAACTAATGACATGGCCACCTTGTTCACCTGATCTGAACCCCATTGAGAACCTGTGGTCCATCATCAAATGTGAGATTTACAAGGAGGGAAAACAGTACACCTCTCTGAACAGTGTCAGGGAGGCTGTGGTTGCTGCTGCACGCAATGTTGATGGTGAACAGATCAAAACACTGACAGAATCCATGGATGGCAGGCTTTTGAGTGTCCTTGCAAAGAAAGGTGGCTATATTGGTCGCTGATTTGTTTTTGTTTTGTTTTTGAATGTCAGAAATGTATATTTGTGAATGTGGAGATGTTATATTGGTTTCACTGGTAAAAATAAATAATTGAAATGGGTATATATTTGTTTTTTGTTAAGTTGCCTAATAATTATGCACAGTAATAGTCACCTGCACACACAGATATCCCCCTAAAATAGCTAAAACTAAAAACAAACTAAAAACTACTTCCAAAAACATTCAGCTTTGATATTAATGAGTTTTTCGGGTTCATTGAGAACATTGTTGTTCAATAATAAAATTATTCCTCAAAAATACAACTTGCCTAATAATTCTGCACTCCCTGTAGCTTGTCATATTGCAGCCACAGAAATTCTTTTGTCCATGAAACCATAAAGCTGCACTTTCTTTTTGCCTTATAGTCTGATTTGTCATAACTTTTCCGTTTTGTGGTAAGCTTTTCTTTGGCTGTCCCTTCTTCACCCTGACCTGTCTTATTTGGCTCAGCAGAACTAAAATATATATCCTGCTGCTTTTACACACGCACTCAGCGATCCTCTGTGCGATCAACCTCTCACATGTTTAAGCTTGCTGCGGGAGATTTCACTTGTCATGTTTGCATAGTAAGCTAACGATTGATAAGACGATGTCAGAGGAATCGGTGCGCAAATTATCGTCACTCACCAATCAGTACTGTCGCTCTCTATACACAGTTCGCACGATTGCAAAATGAGAGCAAAAAATATATTGACAGTGGCTCACCGATGCCAATGACATAATTACCCAGCTACATTTCCGAAAGAATGCAAAAGCATTGACATATATTTTTCATTCCTACGATAGCCCGACGGGCAGGGCAGAGATAGATTTTGGTAGACCGACTGGAAAAATCGCTAGCCCCAGGACGTCGGGCTAGTGATTTTGTGAGCCCTGGGGAGTGTTTTCCTGCTTGGAATTGCATACATAGGATTCACTGCATGAATAAACTTTCTGAATCCTTTATCATCTACAACTAAAAACAGTTGTAGATTACTATACCTTTCTAATGTGACGATGTTGTCTCTTGTTGTTGTCCCTGGCTCTCTTTCTCTCTCTTTCTCTCCCCCCTCTGCTCAGCACAAGCACAAGGCTCACGTGCGGAGTGAAGCAAAAAAATGTGCGAGAGAGAGGGTGAGAGAAAGAAAAAAAAAACCATGGCTCCCAATAAGGAGCCGGCTCGCGTCATTCACGTCGAAGATCCGTTTCGTTCGCGACCAACACATCACCACTGACCAGAGCCAGACAGAAACACAAGGGTAAGGCAAGGTAAATGGACTAATTCTTATATTGCACATTTCTGTTCTACTTGATCACTCTTTAAAACTTGCATCATTTTACACAAGCTCTTTTTTTTCTAACCCTTAATGCAGTCTAACCATGAGACTCTAACGACCTAATCAGAGAACAACTGGGGGAACAATATATTGCCCAAAGATACTTTTGCATGCAGACTGGAGAAGCCAGGAATAGAACCTCAAACCTTCCAATTACTAGATGAGCTTCAACCCCCTCCCCCCACCCCCAACCACCTCAGGTACATAACAAAAAACAAAACACTAACTAGAAAGAAACAAAAGCACCCTTTTAGTTAAAACAAACTAAACATTATTAAAGATAAGCTTTTGTGGATAGTATTTCTCTTCATAAGAACTTTTTATGATTTTTTTATTTTAAAATATGTATTTAATAATTTAGTAAGGAGCCCTGCAAGGGAACACTGTTTAATGTGGAAGAAGTGATAAAAAGGTGGTGCTGAAAAGCTAAAAGAGAAAAAGAAACAAAAAATAAATGCAAAAAATGTGTCAAATTAACCGACATGTTGTTTATTTATTTGATCAATCATGGTGGGTCATCTGGACCAAAAACGTCAAGCCCAAGGCCATTTTTTGTCCTAGTACAACCCTCGAAACAACCATAGCTCACCTGCGGGAGAGATTCATAGATTTTTATTTTGAGCTTGGCCTGAAGTATGAAGACATTGAAACAATGTTTTGCAGTGCAAATGGTTTTTACATAAGTGACAGACATCAGAAGAGCGTTCTTGGTGTAAGGGGACACACTCATGGAAGGCGTATTCTGACATGGTGGTTTTGGTTGAATTCAGTGACAACCAGCTGCAGTACCCTGGACAGCTTCACAGGTTTCAGATGGAAGTATGATAAATGCAGGGGAAAAGATCTTTCTCAGGGTCTGGCAAACCTTTTCAGGATTGCTCCAAAGTACTTCTTTTTTTCCCCAATGTCCATTGTGAGGCTCCGTAATTTAGGAAAGGGAAGGAAAGTGAAATGTTTTCATTGAATTATCTGACTAATATTGTGGCTTCTGTTGTGGCCAGTACCATTAAAGAAGTGTGCCTAGCAAAATTCTAGTATTTTTTCAGCACTAATATGTATGTATGTATGTATATTTGTATGTGACAGAGACACATACAAAAATAGCCAGAGACAGAGTAATAGAGTTGTGATGACGCCATACCACTCCACACCTGCCATAGGCAGATGTGGATGGAAAGAGGGGGGAAAAAGCCACTGTGAAGTTTCCCACGGGGCCCAGGGCTGTCCACGGGCAAGAGTGCAGCTGACAGATAAAGCATTTGACAGTGACACATTGCTATGCGATGACAACAAAAATGACTAGAATTTTAAAACACACTTTGTCTATTCCCACTATTATCCCTTCCCTCTCGCTCTTATCCTCACCAGCTCCTTTGAGTCACTTTGCTCTCACTTGATTTTACATAAATAAGTGGAGAAGAAAGGAAATCACATAAAGGGACTGACATTAAGGGTCTGTCTGTGTGAATTATTCCATCCTCGTTTCCTCTCACAGACATAATTTGCCTGATTTTCTTTCAGGGAAAACTACTTTACACTCATTCACCCTCCATAAATTCTCCAATTATTGATCATCCAAATGCTCTTTATTGAGGTTATATTCCACTCTTTGAAATAATCTCACCACTAGACATGACTAGAAGTAACACTGCAAATTAAAGACTCACATTACCTGGGTTCTTCTATTTAAGACAACAGTCACAATGAGGGTTGGGAAGGTTACTTTCAAAGTGTCATCTGCTACACAGCACTGAGTATCGGCTTCAAATGATGCTTGGTAATTGAATAGAGAGAAGAACTAGACTAAATACTAGTGCAATCGTATTGTCTCTTTTAGATAGCCTGCCTTTCCAAATGCATATAATTGTGAATTTAATGAAACATAAAATTCTAATTTACAAGCCTTATTTTGTCGCATATTAACAAACTACAACCACTATTAACTATGGGTAAACTTGCACTGGAACTTACCAAATTAAGACATTTTATATCATCACTAGGCAAAGACACAGTACCAAACAAAAACACTGAACCAACAATTTACAAGTGCAAATAAATTCTATAGTATGTGTATATTATACAGGGCTCTAGAGTGTGACCAAATTGGCCAAACTGTTCGGGTAACAAAAAAAAAAAATCTCTGCAACTCTCCGTGTGGTCAACAACAGACACACATTATGCCCCTATCGTGGACTAAACCAATCAGAAATAGTCAGGGGCGGGACCTCTCTGATTGGCCGTGGTCCAGTTGGAAGTGCAGGTGGAAGAGAGAGGTGAGTAGTTTGAATAAGGCGATATCAATTCATTAACGGATTCCACACAAAGACGTAAACACAGAGCGGACCCGACGCATCAGAATCAGCTTTGTCTTTCTCGGCTTTCTCACCCGACGGCCCGGACACGGACACGCTGAGCTGCAGGTTTTGTCTCTCTCCAACCAAAATTCGCAGAGCCAGCAGCAAAAGAAGCAGCAAACTGCGCTTCACTTGATCAATGTCGTCATGAATTCCCTCTGACTTTTGCGGTTTTGCTTCCACCACGATAAAAATTACACTTCATACACAGCTCTCTGTGTGTACTTCAAGAACAGTGTCCTGTCTCAAATCGCTTATTACCCACCAGTCTATCGTTGTTTACAGCGCTGTCTTTTTCTTTTTTCACTTACATGATCTCGGGACAAGAAAGCCTAATTTTTGCTGTTCAATACTGAAGAAATTTAAACTTCTTAAAATTATGCAAAATTGCAGAATATTTTTAAGGTTATCTGCTATAAAAAGCCAGACCAGGAAAATCTCCTTCATGTTTTTCTGTGTTTTATTCTCAGTTACTTTCACACAAAGGCATCTGCTGTGATGTTCACAATTCTGATGAAGTCTCAGTATCAGTACCGACAAATGATCAGAATTATAATATTTCTGACTGTCTGAGGCTAAATTGAATCTAATCAGGACTTTGAGAACCGGAATCGAATGGATTATAGAAATCAGTGATGATACCCATCCCTAGTGAGCAGCCTACGCCCGACAGAAGTGGATGTAGCTGTGGGTAATGAGAAAAGAACGATTGATAACTTTTTTGTTAAGGCCTGAACCATCTGAAATTCATAGCCAGTGCTCTGACACAGTGCCATCAATCTTTGAAAGCTGAAAAAGCACAGTATATCCAGAAAACACATTATATGCTGCAATAAATGCACTGCCCAAGTGCATGTCCCCTCTCCCCAATGCCTTTCAGCAGCAGACAGCAGCAAACAGGTCGTCAGAGGAGGCCGAGATGATGATTAACTTTAACATTTTCTACAATATTGACAAAGCACTTTAAGCACAAGTTTGTTACTTAATAATTTAGAAATGAATATTGTCTGTATGGACTTCCCCCCCAAAGAAAGTGCACATGTAAAAGTGCAGTGATAAGCGATGCAGTTGAAAAATTTGAGTGTGCCTAACTTTTGTGCCGGTACGCCTAACTTAAAAAAGTTAGGCGTACCGGTGCGCCCATGTCAAAAAGTTAGTCTAGAGCCCTGTTATATATAATATGTATATTAACTTATGCGGTGTTATAAGGAATTTGCTCACATTAAAAAACAGGAACTTCTAAGTTTACCATTACTGGATACATTTGCAGGTAACAGCCCCCATTCCCAGTCTAACTGAAAATGTTGATCATCCTTATACCCTACCCTTAACACACTCATATGAATGGTCAATGCAAAACCCCTGATTAGTGACTTTTCCAATTAGTTTCTCTGGCTATGCATGCAAACCTGTCATGCAGGATTACGTATTATTGTCAGTGGAGCATTTATATATTTACAGCAATCAGATGGGATGTCTTCTCTCTAGGTGCACACATTTTCCCCTTAAGTCTGGTTTAAAAGTTCCCAACTTTTGTGTGGGCAGTACATCACTGCCATTTCTCTGGCTGTGACAAAACTAAAACAATTTTCTTTAAACATACGCAATCATTGTGATTGTTTTCACTATGTCACAGAAGCATGTAAAAACGATTAAAATGGAAATGGAAAAAGAAGCAGCAAAATACATGAAAAACAAACTTTTTGCCACTGCCAAAACTTTTGGCCATGACTGTAGTGCATTCACACATAACAGTTGTAAATGAGGCCCCAGAGTACCTTTTCAAATAGGATCAGTTTCACTGATGCCAGCAGTTAATCAAGGATGAATACAGCCATACAGCCATCTATTAATGGGAGGACCAAAAATGCTTCATATGGCTTGAGGGCTGTTGCTGATGTTACCGGCACCAGACCTACGGGAATCTGGACCGGCAGCAAGTGGCACACAGGCTAGAGAGCACTGCGTAGCCAAGTTTGAACAAACTGTGGATTAATAGAGAGGACACCGAAGTTAGCGTCTTGCTGAGGCCAGAGTTCATTTATTTCTGCAACATATACACAGTACCATTGTTGGGAAGGTTACTTTTAAAATGTATTCCATTACAGAATACATGCCCCAAAATGTATTTTGTAACGTGTTCCGTTCCGTTACTCAATGAGAGTAAGGTATTCTGAATACATTGGATTACTTAATATATTATCATGCTTTTTTACAACCACATGAATGTACTATTGCTGTGTGATTTATTACTATTACTGAAGGCTACTCGCCATACCAATACCAACTACAGTAGGGCTGCCACGATTAGTCAACTAGTCACGATTACGTCGACTATCAAAATCGTCGACGACTAATTTAATAGTCGACATGTCTATTGAAGCTTTGTAAGATCCCAAAAGACGCAGGAATAAGTAGTAGGATTTAAGAATGTAAAAACAGACTGAAACAGAAGATGGCAGCACTGCATGTACAAGGATGCCAGCTGCCGTTAAACACCGAAGAAGAAGAAGAAGCAGTGTCCAGTATCGTAGCTGTGTCCAAATTCAGGAACCGCATCCTCCTGTGCCCGCATTTGTATTCGAAGACTCCGACAAATGCACCCTTTGTTTCCCCAGATTTGAAGGATGGGTCGGGTGTATACTTCGTGGCCCAACCTATCCCAGAATTCATGGCGTGGCCCTGCTCAGTTTCCAACAATGGCGGGCTGCTAGTTAGTTTTAATATTACTCTTATTATTCTTTCTGGGTCACAAAATAAACGTTTAACATATTTTCAGGCAAGAATGTAGCTGTGTAAACTTCAAATATCTGCTCAGTTTATCAAGACACCACATATTTCCAAACGCGTCTGTTACCCACCAGCTCGATAGCTAGCCGGGGTTCAAGGCTCACTAGTAGTGATGTGTCGGTCGCGAATAAAATGGCTCTTTGACGTGAACGACGCGAGCCAGCTCCTTATCGCGAGCTGTGGGTTTGTTTGGTTTTTTTCTTTCTCTCACCCTCTCTCTCGCACATTTTTTCCGCTTCACTCCGCATGCAACCCTTGTGCTTTGCGCTGGGAAGAGGGGGGAGGAGCGGTAGTTACACTCGCAGTAGCACAGGAACAGAGCGGGAGGGAGAAACAGAGAAAGAGAGCCAGGGACAACAACGTCACATTAGAAAGGTATAGTAATCATCCACAACTATTTTCAGTTGCAGATGATAAAGGATTCAGAAAGTTTATTCATGCAGGCCCATATGACAGAGAATATGAATGTTCTTTTTGTTTTCATATTTTAATTTATATTTAATTGTGTTGTGGTTTGCAGTGTTTTGTGTTGTTTCACTTTAAATTTGTAAAAGTACGTGCTTCAGCGTTTGTACGTGCTTCAGGGTCTGTACGTGCTTCAAACTCCAAAACACGTAAAAAAAAATCAGAAGCACATAAAAACTCAAAACATGTACAAAAGACCAGAATGCTAGGCGCAGTGTTGAGCTTTTGTTACCTAGTGGCTACACAAGCCAGCCAGTACCAACGACCAGATTTGGTGTGTGGTAGTAACAATAATAATAATAATAATAATGGATTGCATTTATATAGCACTTTTCGGGGCCCTCAAATCGCTTTACAATTCCACTATTCATTCACTCTCGCATTCACACACTGGTGTAGGCAAGCTACAGTTGTAGCCACAGCTGCCCTGGGGCAGACTGACAGAAGCGAGGCTGCTATATCGCGCCATTGGCCCCTCTGGCCATCACCAGTTGGCGGTAGGTGAAGTGTCTTGCCCAAGGACACAACGACCGCGACTGTCCGAGCCGGGGCTCAAACTGGCAACCTTCCGGTTACAAGACGAACTGCCAACTCTTTGAGCCACGATCAAAAAGTTGGCAGGTAAATGAAGATTTCTTTTTAATCATTTGAATATATATGAGTGCTTGTGTATAAATAAACAAACAATACACATGCTTTCAATTGTGTAATTTAAGTGATCTAGGTAGCTCTGTTTTGGAAGTTCAGTTAATGCTAGAAATGTGTTTGTACATGCTTTGGAATTTGTATGTGCTTTTTGGAGTTTGTACGTGTTTTGTCTCTAGGGGCCACCGCATATATTTATATAAACATATATAAATAAAACCACTTTTTTTTTTACATTAGTAATTCCTTTTGTGCATAATTTTATATTATTGTTAATAATAAATTAATTAAAGCAACAAAACAACCTGAAGAGCTGGTTGGAAGCCGAAAGCCGGCTCTTTTTAGTGAGCCGAGCCGAAAGAGCCGGTTCTCTAAAAAGAGCCGGAAATCCCATCACTACTCACTAGAGCCGGTGAGAACACCGGACGCCCGGCAAATCATTATGAAACCCACCGCCGTCTCTCGCTACTCAGGTTAAACATGTAATATAAGTCCCTTAAATAACATAAAAATGTTACTGTTTTGCTTTTTTTTGCTGAGATTAAATTTATAGTTTTTACACAGATGAATAAATGTCAAGCAGACAACTGATTATCAGAAGTGTGAGATGCTCGAGAATAGGGCTGGGCGATCCCATATGGAAAAGATATATATAAATCTTATAAAGTTTGCATCTGTCTTGTATGAAACTTGTATGAAAAGCATACAAGAGTGAAAACACATATAAGATCCCTTGAAAAATTATATAATGAAACTTGTATGTTTTGTATACTTACTAAAAAAATATATGAAAGTAATGAGAAAGTGGCCACTTTCATGAGTAAATCATGTAAGCCTTATATTATTTATATATGATTTACTCATGAAAGTGGCCACTTTCATGAGTTTGGAGGCTCTCTGAATATTATCTTAAAATGTATTTCTAAAGAAATCAATATGTTTACAGTAATTAGATGTCCCCCATACCAATTCAATAATTTTACATAGAAAAATGACATAAAATCACACATTTTTACTCTCTTAAATCCTGAAATGTAACTAATGAATGAAAGCAATCTTGTCATTTTTCATCAAAAATTTTGTTTAACTAAGAATTGTAATCAAAATCAATGATCAGATGATAGTGCTCAATATTTTAGACAGAAATCCCCAAACATTAAATTATTTTTTCAACATTTTAACAAAATAATATATGAAAATGTAGGTGTGACAGGGTTGAGACTAGCATAACAGGGTTGAAGATGGTAACAGGGTTACAATTAAACTTGATGAACTGGTTGAAGTAATAACAATAATAATCAGTTAACGATTTCAATGTGTCTGTGTCAGAGTGTTTTTGCATGTGTGTGCCTGCATCAGTGTGTGTGTCTGTATATATGCATGAATGTGCCTTTTGTTTCATGAATTCATCTTTTGAGTCAGTTCCACACCTCTTTCAAGACTTCCACACTTTGTCACAGCCCATGGGGGTGGAATGAGTTCAAGGACATCATCAAACAGGTACCAGAAGATATCATCCTGATGCGGCCAGAACAATCGGTTTGACCCAACACGATGCATGCATTTGACCTGGACTTGTGTTGTTTGTATGTTTAGAATGATGCCTGGATACTGTTAAGGTTCAAAATTGAGGAAGGAGAGTACAAACCACCCATGGTCCAGAAGCTCTTGGTCAAACAATGATTTTAATGAACACACACGTGTGGGAAGACAACTCTGTACGCAGACAGCAAGTGGTCTTCAACTTAATCAAAGCATACACAGATTTTTATACTGTCAGGGCTTAAATTTAATGACGCCCCTTTAACGTCACAGATACATTTTATACATAGATCAGATCAACACCACAATGACTTTTAACCCAATTTGAAAGAACATCATCTTCTATTTTCATAGCCGGCACTTCCTTTCTACCTTTCAGTTCCTCTTTCTTGCCGAGACGACAAGGACGGTTCCTCTTTTACCGAGACACTTTCGCAGTTCCAACCAGACATGACGAACCTTTTTCCTATAAATAATTCTAACTCATGTGTGTGTGTCACGACCTCACTCAGCCTCTATGTCACCTCTCGCACTTCTGACCTTTTACCAGACCAGAGGCTCACTGAGACTATGTGTATGTCTTCTACTAAATAAATGTTTTAACCAAGAACCTCTACTAAAAGCTTAATACAAGAATGTGAACATATAAAAGATATTAAAATGAACTGTTGTGTAAGCATGTATTGCAATTCCTTCTATGTTCTAGTTTTCCCTCAGCATGGATCATCTAGACACTCTCACTAGTGAAGCTTTAGACCATTAATGAACCTGAACATCAACTCAAATAAGCACAGATATGCAATATGTATAAAATAGCCATAACTGCACCTGAAATACAAATTTAACATCATCATAAACATCTTAAGGCCATCTTAAAGCTATCTGTTACATTGTTAAAGCAATGATCGTCTTAGCCTGCTGCTCAAAATAACTTCCTGCTTTCACTTCTGCAAACTCTCTGCAACTTCCTGTCAGCCTGCCACTTAGTCTTTCTGAAAGACACACACTGTTCAACCCGTGAATGCAATATAAACTCCAGATTATATTATTAATGTAATGGTAATAATGATGATTATTTAACAATAGCAGTAAAATAATTTCCCTGCTCCACAATACAAATCATCATCATATCTGAGAATACACCATTTACCAACCAGCTCTGGACTTTCCCACTGGATTTCTTTTTCCGGATCTCCCCCCCCCCCCCCCCCGCCCCCACTGCCTGTCTGTAATACAGCTGTGTTGAAGCACTTGCAGTTAAACTGCTTCCGTGTTGTGCAAATGCAGCTTACATCACGAACCATCAGTTCTCCTGGAGCTACAGTAACGACCTGGTGAATTGTCATGGTTCCAAGAACAGCTGGTATCTGCTTTGGCATTTTCTTCATAGCTTCCTCATCATCTTCACTTTTCACAAAGAACAGTTTCACACTTGTGTTTGTTTCAGACAAGGCCCTGAATAACTCTTCTGCATCTGGGATGTCATGCCCCTTTGCTACCATCATGTCAGCTGCTCTTTTTAAGGCTCCCCCGACACCATCTGGTGCTCCTTTTCCATGACTGGCCTCGAAAAAATTTCAAGAACCAGCCTTGAATCCTCTTCTGTAGTGAAAAGGTAGAAGTTTCTTCGTTGTTTGTATTGCGTACAGGCTTAAAAAGTGCAGCACAGACACTTGTGGATGTTGGCCTTGAAGGTAATCTAGCCCAGGATTTAGGTGCTGCCATATTGCTGGAGGGTCTTTAAGTCTACTGGGGGAGATGGTGCTAAAGCACACAGGCTCTGAGAGTCCACCAACATACAACACACCAGTATGACGGGTGGCCTGCTGATGTGAAGCCCTAAAGTGGACCACCTGAACTTGAAAACTGTATTTACAGCTGTAGTTTTCTGAGAAGTCAACAGGTATCAAAGTCTCCTCCCCTGACATGTTGTTCTTCAGCGCACGGCAGAAGGCATACCGCTGCTTGATATTAAAGTGATGCATTTTAATAATAGTTTTATATCTTTTTTTCATGTTACGGTGTTGAGTCATTGAGGTTGACGACCACAATATCCCAAGATAAATGACTAAAATAAAGGAAAAGATGGGAGCAACTTCCCTGTCTCTGTGGTCCTGTTGTCCAAAAGACTTCAGTGATGTCACTTCCTGATGTATATGAAATTCTGGATCACACCATTGTATTTATGGGGGTGGGATCATTCATGTAACGGGGTTGAAGGGTTAGTCAGGTACAGGAATAATTGTGATTTTAATGAATAATTAACAATTAATTTGAAAAAAAGAAATATCAACAGCAAAAGAGCACAAATAGATGTTTAGGTTGATACCAAAATTTATTGACTTTTTAAATTGTTTTATTTGGTATTTTCAAAGTAAACTTTCATCAAGGCCATGAGGGACATGACAAAATAGGTGGTGTCAAATGAAAAAACTGTATTATTTCCCATGAAAAGATAAAAATTAGTTCAGTTTTTTTACACTGTATTAAAGGGTAAATTTCAATATATATGTAAAGCTGTTTAAATAGAAAGTTTGGTGACCCAATAGATGAAATACACCATAAGAGGTGAGAGGGACTCAAATTGTGCCATTTTCATGGAATATTCTTTTATTCTGTATAACGTATTTTACACACTATAAGGCACACTTAAAAGCCTTTAATTTTCTCAAAAATCGACAGTGCGCCTTATTTGTGAATTCTGGTTGTGCTTACTAACCGATTTTATGTAGTACACCGCTCGCAGAAATCTGTCCAACATGTTTCAGTACGACTTTGGTAAGATATGAAGGTGCACCGTTTGACGGATTGCCGGAGCATTACAGCTAAGGTAGTCAGGAGTCTCGCGGAGTAATATAGGTCCAAAACTCCATCTGTTTCAGGTCCCAAAGTCAAACGAACACTGCGGCATCACTGAGAGTTGAAAACTGTCTAAATTCTTTCATCTTTAATAAAATGATCAACGTTGCTGCTTCACCAGGTGTAACAATTAAGTTTAACATCCAGGCATCCATGAAAACAGAATTTATTAAATTTAACGGAGTTAGAAGTTAGCAGAAAGTTAGCTTGCTAGTTTCCACCTAAACATGATATGCCATGTTCTGACTGAGAGATTTCTGAAAAAATTAAAAAGTACAGCTCTGCTGTCACTTCCAACATAAATGAAGACAGAAGACTGAACAGCAGTGACATTTGTAGGGTTACTGAAGTTGAGCTATATATATAATGATGTGCTACGTGATTGCTAGCAAAACAGCCATGTTAGCATAACATTAGAACAGTGAAGCTAAAGGATGGCCGCTAACCCTTTTGCACTTGATAAAAGTTTTTTTTTTTTTCAATTCAATTCAATTTTATTTATATAGCGCCAAATCACAACAAAAGTCGCCTCAAGGCGCTTCATAGATACAGAGAAAAACCCAACAATCATATGACCCCCTATGAGCAAGCACTTTGGCGACAGTGGGAAGGGAAAACTCCCTTTTATTTATTTATTTATTTTAATATGGTTAAAATATATAAAAGTTAACGTGAGGGTTTCTCGTGGTTAGGGACAAATGTAATTGCATGGCAGGATGCTATAAACGGACCAAACTTAGTCAGGAAAACAACTAAGATAATCCATCCACAATACGAGGTAGCAAGATAGCAAGGACCAGACGGCTGAGTTTATTAAACTTCACCGAAACAATCTGCAAATTTCATTAAAACTTAATAAACTATCATCTTATCTTTATTTTTAGTTAGTACATACCTTAAACACTTAAAGCTGTAAGCTAATGACAGTTGTATAAGAGCAGATGCATGCTGGGGAATATAAGCTGTACGTTTTACGTCCAATGAATGCATGATCTGATTAGCCAACTAATCGCAAAAATAATCGGTGACTAGTCGACTATCAAAATAATCGTTTGTGGCAGTCCTAAACTAGAGTTTTAAATCTTAATATAAAATGAGTAACAGTAGAGTGGACATTAGGTAAGGCTGCACGTTTTGCAGCGATCTTATATAGAAAACTATTCCGCGTGTATATAACAGGTCCGTGGCTTTGAACCGTAGTAAAGGGACCTCTGGCTAATGTGTTGGGTTATGTGTCGGGCTCGTAGCCGAAAACTAGCTTTACTTTGTTGTCTGGGTCAACTTTGTTAGTGAGGGATAGAGAGAGGCGTTGAAAGGCTGCTCTAATGGAACTTATTGCTTTGGTGGAAAACACGAAAAAAGTGTACAGCCTAGTCTTAATAGCTTACTTACGTACTTCTATGCACAGAGCCTATAGCTAGAGTCTCTCTGGTAGTTCCACAGCAATGCAAGAGCACCATCTACTGGCATAATGAGATATAACCTTGGTTTGGCAATGCATAACAATGTCAAAATAAGTCACAATAATAAACAAAAAATAAGGGGGTATTTGGTTTCCTTACAAAGATAAACATGTAGCCTTTTCCAACCTGCTACACTAACAGTATGCACTTTAACTGATACGGTCATCTACACAGTGACAGAGAGCTGACAGAGAGTAAACACCAGATAATTCTTATACAGACAACTTTTCAAACAGTATTTGTGTAACAAGTAATTTTTTTAAGTCTTTTTGTCAGTCTTAAAAAAAAGTTCATATACCCGTCCTTTACTGGAAACTTGCTTGTGCTTCCTGCTCGGCATGCTAATACTTAATTATTTTTAAAATTTATTAGAGTTAACTATCATCCTTAGAGAGAAAGAAAACTGCTGTCCATTTAGTGGGAGGTGGCTGCGTAAAATCGATGTCAAATCAAGCAAAGTGAAAATTGAGAAAAAAAGATCTCGATCCATTTTTGAAATTAAATGGTCGTTTGTAAGACTGTATTAGAAGTTGTAGAAGTTAGATTCAAATCTGGGTAAAATTGTCTCAATGCTGAGTCTATGGGTCACACAAATGGGACCAAGAGGAGGGACACTAATGAGTTAAGTGGATGGTTGGCATTTTGGAGTCTAGTATGTATTTGTTGTCTGTGAAGGTTCTCTGTTCTCGCAGTCTAAGGAGTCTGGATTTCTTTAAGTTTCATGAGGATGGTCCACCTTTCATCTTTAAAGCTTCTTCAGTTCTAAAAGCGCCACAAACCAGTTTATGTCTGGAAAATATTTTCATGGACCAGCCTTTAAGGTGTCGCGGATAAATACAACAAAATAAAACCAGTACCGGTACCAACAAAAAAGAAGATTAATTCATAACACACAGGAAAAAACCCAAGGGAAACCAAGTTAATGATAAAAACGTTTTAAAAAAAATAATGATAAAAAACAATAAAACCCCTGAAAACCATAAATTTCACACCCGACCCTCAACTCTCATGGCCCAGCACCGAACGACTCCTAGGGGTTGGGGACCGCTTTAATAGATCATACGGTGTGTTATTATCCTTTTTGACTCTGTAAATGAATATCATGTTGCATTCACACTGAGATTATACTAGCAATCATGAACTCATCCAGTAAGTCTTTTCAGCAGTCACAGAGCAAGGGAGCTGAGACTTCAACACAAGATGACTTATTTTTCCTGTCACAGAAGTTCACCCTCTCTGGCTAGTAGGAAAAAAATGTTTGCCTTTGCTAAATGACTAAAATTACTAAATGATTTTCATACTCATTTAGTACTGTACAATGACTTTAGTAGTCATTGTACATTTGAGCATTATATGCTATTTTACAGATACAACGTACAGTTACTTACTTTTGTTGGAATGACTGCTCTCTTCTTGGATTGACCTCGGGTGGTGAAGTCCTCCATTTCTCAAAATGATTTTTGGCAATACCCACAGGGTCTCTCTTTAATCTAGGAACATAATAAGTTATACCAGTTGAACAGCCAAAGAAAAGAGAATAATATTTGGAAGTGTTAAACAAAAAACATTTTTAAAAAGACATCAATCCTAATTTGCTGTTTGTAAGAGCAGCACAACTCCTTGTGGAGAGTTTTCCTTTAGTTCCAGCAGAATGTAAGTATCTGTGTGAAAAAGAGGTAAGTTGTTGGATAAAGTTTTAATTCCATTTCAACCCTGTCAAATGAACTCTGTGTGACCAATCAGTCAACAGTTGCATGACAGAGTTAGTTCAACTTGGCATTGACAGAACATGAGTTTTCAGTGAAAAAGTTTCTCTTGCCAAAATGTAATCAGTTTGGAATTTATTTAATCCTGGATTCATAGGGCGAATAGTAATATGTCTTTTCCTTAATCATTGTGTCTCCAGCAGAGTCCAATAGCAAGCTGCATTCCTCCTCCCCACATCTCAGCCTGTGTGCACAGAAAAGCCTTTCATAGCCTGTCACATCACTCTGACAACAGTATAAAATGCATGGAAACATCTAAGTACAGCCCAGCAGTCCTACACAGTGTTGGTTCAGCCCCAACAATAATCCACCTCAGATCCTCCTAATTCTGTTAAAACAACAGATCAGGGCAGCCACGTCTGACGGGAAGATTTCAGAAGCTTATCTCCCACCTTTCCAGCAAAAGAAAAAATATATTCTTCTCTATATGGGATTTTTTGATTATGTATGTCTGTTTGTGAACACTTGTGTATGGTGTCTGAAAGTACTGCATACATTCAGTTCAGTTTACATGCTTTTCTGTGGGAGTTTCTTTAAGGAATACTCTGTTTAGTCAGTACTCAGCTGCAGGTGACTCATACGTATCTTTTGTTTTCTTTGTTAGGCAAATAATGTGACTGTGACATCAGACTTAGATACTGTCAAAGTGTAAATTTATTATATTTCCGTAACTTTAAAAAAAGAATGGTCTGTTCACATGTATACTGGACACAGAGCATTTTAGTGTTCATTCCATTCATTTCTGGTGACGTTTTTGATTTCTTTATCTAAAAAACAAACTGACTGATATTAGTTCTTTGGTACTCTGAACTAAACACTCAAAACATGTTTGCTACACCAAATTGACCAATTCATTATTTTAGTATGGCTTTAAGTGCTTTTTTGAATTGTCATACACATTCAAATTTTGGTTGATGCATCAGGAACAATTTAGGGATATTTCGTGTAAGAATTCCCTTGGATATGAACAGGAGAAACCAAGGATCAAATCACTGACCTTCTGATTACAGTGAACAAGGCATGTCATTGACATAATGCTTTCCCTAGCCACTTACCTTAACCCTAACCATCAAAAATGAATGCCTAATCCTAGCCCTCACCCTAAAGTCTACAAGAAACAACACAATACAAAAACTAACAAAAAACAGGGCTCATCAGGAGGAGATGAGCGCCTCACAGTGGACCACGGTCTGCCAAGGGAAGAACTCTTCCCAGAACTTTTTCTGGGGTTTTGACGGGGCAACCCATTGGGGGCACGGACAGTGCCCTTCCTGTCTCTGGCTGGAGACAGGCTCAGTCCTCACTTCCTAAACCTAACCATAACCTAATTGTAAACCTGACAATAAAACCACATTTTAAGCCTCAAAATTGCCTTAAAACACGGGCACTTTGTCCCCATAAGTGACTGTTGGTCCCCACAAATATAGTAGCATGCCAATTTTCTGTCCTCAGAAAGATGTCGAAACATGTACACACACACCCGCAGAGCTTATACTGCCCAGCTTAACCTGCACATGCTCTGTTGGTTTAACAGATTGCATACATATTTTAACTCAAAGCTCCTACAATTTTGGCTCACCTCCACTAGTGGAAGCATTCTTATTGTCTGCATTTAGTCACAGAGGATCCTGCATCCCCTCCGTTCTGCTTGCATCATGTATTGCCTTCATAAGCTTGGGACCTCTGAGCTGAATAGCACCTGACTAGATATACTGTGGTTAGACAGAAAACACTAGTCTTTTATCAGTGTTTGTACTAAAATCCAGCACTGTTAAGAACGCTCCATCCTTACTTCTGAAAGTCAGATTATGTATCCTAAGGGGCCACTAAGGCTCTAAACCCCAATTACTATCCTACCATTTGATCTATGGGTTTATTTTTAATGACACATTAAAATGCAATTAGCATTTGTAACCAGAACAAATCATGTGCATCCAATGAAGGTCTTTGAGAAAAAAAATGACAGATTCCTTTTCACTATATCTCCAGAAGTCTTTTTGGCACACTAGCCTCGCAGTATTTTAGCACTTACTTGAATGAAACTGCTCTGCCTTTAATGGGAGTCTATTAAAGCAACATATACTGACTCCTTAAACAGTACAGCAGGGTAGAGAAGTTCTTTAGATAAAACTAGCCCTACACCGCAAAGTAAGTCAGACTTGATTTCTCTTTAGTTTGCAAACATTCCTTGATGTCGTTCATGGCATTGCTTTGTTCAGTAACAAACCTATCCACAACACTTGCATGCAAACATACTGTTGGAACATATTAGTTTTAAAATGGTTATCATCCACTCTGACAAGGATGCAGTGAATTCTCCAACCCTTGACCTCAGGAACTGTCACTGGATTTAATACGCTTGAACACGTTATCAGTCAATACTGCCACAGACGTAAACAGAACATATAGTGTTCTTTAGAAAGCCAGCTTTAGATGCATCACAAAAGCAGAAATAGCAGCATGATCAGCAGCCTGCATTCCTGCATGCTGTGCTGCATGCTGATTGAGCTGCCAGTATTGTAATCTCATAAAAAATGGATTAACTTTACACAGGCCAGCAGACAAACCATCTTTGACAATCTTCCTATTCTCAAGCTTAAGAGCAGTTTTATGTGTCTGTTGGTAAAGCTTTAATATCCAGACTAGTTAACCTTAGCTTGGTAACAAAAAATGTTGGGAACAGTCAACTTAGTTATGACTGATATTAAGG
This sequence comes from Maylandia zebra, assembly GCF_041146795.1. NCBI lineage: Eukaryota > Metazoa > Chordata > Actinopteri > Cichliformes > Cichlidae > Maylandia > Maylandia zebra. The sequence goes on along the minus strand of NC_135181.1, from coordinate 32,091,789 downwards.
CTTTCTTATGGCAGTCTATGAAGCAGACATACTTCACAGATTAATTTGAATTGATCTGTTTAATTTTTATGTGTGATATTTTATGTGTGAATTTCTGCCATCACCTAACAGAATGTACATATTGCAGAGTCAAAATTAAACCCCATTCTACCAACCCCAGAGTTATGTCATGTCTGACAGGTGTTCTATCATTTCAGTTTTTTATGACTTTGTCATTTTGTCAGTGGTGTGTGTGCGTATCTATGTGTGTGTAAGCTGGGCAGTATAATGCCTGTGTGTGTGTATGCTCCAGACAGCATGTAAACAGCATGTTCATGCTAAACATGAGAAGGAGAACTGACATCACTACCTTGCATGCACTAACCTGGGCAGCAATACCACTCCTGCTGCACTGAGCAGAACAAGCGCGAACAACGACTGTCAGAGACTTAAGAAGGTCCTAACTAGAGCTGTTTCTGTGCTAAAATACATTATAAACCCTGACTGAATGTTACTTTCCTGGATCAGTGACCCAGTGTTTTGATTTTTGTATTACTGTTGAGCTTTGATTTCATCATGGTTTATCGTTACTAGTCTTTTGGTTTATGGTTTTGTATTTCTAGCTCTAGTAGTTCTCTTTTCTGTGATTTCTAGTCCTTAGGTTTTGTGTCTGTGTTCCCTCCGTTAAGTGTCAAATCCATGCCTCTGTGCTTTGTCATGTGTTTCCTGTTTTATTTTGATAGTTCCTGACTTTTGTGCAGTGTGTCTGGTTCTGCTTCCCTTGTCTCGTTAGGTCTGTCCCAGTTGTGTTTCCCTCCTATCTCCCATTTCCTGATTGCTCCAGTGTTTATTTAAGCCCTTGCTTTGTGTCGCGTCGTACCCTCATACCCAGCTGTCTGTTCTGTCTGCCTGTTAAGCCTTGTTATAGTTCCCAGTCTATTTGGTTTTCAGGTCTTTTTGCTGTCCAACTAATAAAGTTGAGTTCTGAGTATAATTTTGCCGTCTTGAGTCCTGCACTTGGGTCCTCCATTCCTGCCTGTTGCACACAGACCAGGATACTGAAACTGTTTAAACAAACCATTATTTTGCAAATCATCATTTCCTTGTTTGGAAACTACTCTTTCAAGCATTTTTGGAATAGAAGAAAGGTTAGAAATCAGTGCATGATTAGTTAAGATAGCTGGACTAAGTAAGAGCTTTCTAAGTAATGGTGTAATTATTTCTACCTTAAAAGCATGTGGTATTAAACCTGTTAATAAAGAGAGATTATTTGTATTAAAATTTGAAACATTTATTAATGGTGAACTTCTTTGAGCAGTCTTTTAGAAATGGTGTCTAAAAGACACATTGACAGTTTGGAGGAAGAAATTATTTGAAGTTAAATTTCTTAACATAAAGAGAGAAAGAGTCAGTAAATGTCAGCGGTTATTTAAGTTGCTATGCTTATGATAGCTCTGTGGGACAGTTGTGAATAATGTTTTCTCCAAGAGTTAAAATTGTATTTGTGAAGAAAATCATAAAGTCATTGCTAGTTATGGTAAAAGGAGTACTTGTGAAATTTTGACAGCTCGGCAACAGTGCTGAAAACAAACTTGTGGTCATATTCTTTGATTAGTAATGAATAGCTTTTTAATAGAAGCTGCAGTACCCAGAGTCGTATGCATACGACTCTGTTAACAAGATAATTATCCTATGTGAGAGTTTAAGTTGCTGTTCTGCACTGAAGATGACAACAGTGGAGGAATTGCTTCTGTAACGTAGGTACAGCACTTTCAGAAAGACATTTAATTTAAGTAAATTTATTGTCCAGTGCTGTGTAATTCGTTATTGTAAAAGTGAATGTTATCAAAAAGTATAAACAAAAGGAGGTGTTCAGGAAATACTGTCAAATGTTTAGTTTCTGTGCAGGACAAGATGCAGCATGTGATCAAAGTCAGCTTTCTTGTCAAAAACCGCTCATACACAGGAATTTGAAATTGCAGTGCTCTCACGGCCCTCACGAAACAACATAAAGATAAAAAGGGTAAGAAGCTCGTGTGCAAGTGGGGTACGGGAGTCAGTGAAAGGGCAATGTTGGAGGTTCAGAGTTTTGTATGTCTAGGGGGTGGGGGTTTAGAGGGAACAGGTGAATGCAAAGGGCTTTTTTTATGCAGAAGCAGATGCAGTAGTAACTTTTATCAGTAGGTCCCAGTGCAGGAGCCATACCACACAGTGATGCAGCTGGTAAGGATACTCTCAACGGTGCATCTGTAGAAGGTGCTCATAATGGGGGTTAAGGCTCTTGCTCTCCTCAGTTTGCGGAGGAAGTAGAGTCACAGTTGGGCTTTATTGACCAGTGATGTTGTGTTTTTTGACCAGGAGATCTCTTCTGAGATGTGCACACCCAGGAACTTGGTGCTGCTTACCCTCTCAACAGCAGCACCATTGATGGTTGGTGGGGTGTGCAGGGAATGAATCCTCCTGAAGTCTATGATGATCTCCTTGGTCCTTTTCACATTCATGGACAGGTTGTTGTTGCTGCAACACTCGACCAGATGGTTAACTTTACTCCTGTAGTAGGTCTCATCATAGTTGCTGATGTGACCTACCACAGTTGTGCCATCTGCAAATTTGATGAATTGGTTGGAGCTTTGTGATGGTGTGCAGTCATGGGTCAGCAGAGTGAAGAGAAGGGGGCTTAACACATATCCACAGGGAGCCTCCATATTCAGTGTTCTTATGCTGGTGCTGTCATCCTATCAGGAAATTCAGCAAGGTGCTGATCCCCAGCAGATCCAGTTTTGTGAATGAGTTGCTGGGGAATGATCTTGTTGAATTCTGATCTGAAGTGAGTCACTAGTATCCAGATGTGTGAGGGCTGAGTGAAGGGCAGTTGAAATTTGGTAGAGTGGTTTGACTGGTTTGCAAACTGAAATGGATCCAGTTTGGGGAGAAGAGATTTTTTGATTTGATGCATGACTAACCATTCAAAGCAGTTCATAATGATGGAGGTGAGTGTGACAGGACAGTAGTCATTAAAGTGGGAGGGTTGATGACTTATTTAGTACAGAAATGATGGCTTTGAGGCATGTGGGAACGACATCCTGGCTCAGTGATGTATTAAAGATGTCTGTGAAGACATCTGTAAGTTCTGCAGCACAGTCCTCGGAACGGACAGCAATCTGTAGTGTGGGCTTGTAGTCTGTAATGGTTTGTTTCCCTTGCCACAGCCTCTGAGTAATCAAAATGATGAGATGGATCATTTACAATTTGAGAGAAGCCAGTTCATGTCTTTTTTCACATCTACGTGGAATCCTTGTCTGAGCTCAAAATCTCCCAAAAAAGTCTAATCAATCAGACTGAAACTCTGAGTAAGGGCCAGAAAGATGATTACAACTAAAACTGTTTTTTGACTCTTCCTATTAGGGTGAACAAGGCAAGGGGTCAGGCTTTCAAATGAGTTATAACAGTATGTAGGTCCTTGCTTGACTGAAAAGCTAGAGAAAAACTGCACCCACTCATCCTCCTTGGTCTTTGCTTCTAGGATTCTGACAGGGAGTATAACTTAGGGGTGTTGATTCATTTAAACTAATGTATTCATCCTTCTCTAAGCAGGTTTCTGTACAGCATAATAAATCAATAGTTGATCAATTATTAAATAATTTACTAAAAGGAACTTGCATGGATGCAGATACAAGCAATGGGAATGAGCTTTCCCCAGAGAGTGTCTATTTTCAGCAATAGATACAGGTTGAGGAGATTGGTCACTCGGGAGTTTGACTCAGAGCAGAACTGTTTTTTTGGGGGTTTTTGCCTGTCTTGCCTGATGGCTCTTTTGCCATCAGAATTATTGTCTAAAGGTGAAGAAAGATGCCCAATGGATTTACTTTACCAAATGGACCATCCCAGCCTTGCCGTAATGGTCTATTTGATTCGCCTTTTATTATTCATTTTATTTTATTTTCATTTGCTAAATACGGGACAGACTTGACTGGGGAAAAGGAAGGGGAGAAAGAAAGAGGGAAAGAAAAACAGTGGAGAAGAGGGACGGGGATAATGGGCAAAAAACAAAAACCAACAAAATGATTGATGGGGCGATCGTGGCTCAAAGAGTTGGTAGTTCATCTTGTAACCGGAAGGTTGCCGGTTCCAGCCCCAGCTCGGACAGTCTCGGTCGTTGTGTCCTTGGGCAAGACACTTCACCTACCGCCTACTGGTGATGGCCAGAGGGGCCGATGGCGCGATATGGCAGCCTCGCTTCTGCCAGTCTGCCCCAGGGCAGCTGTGGCTACAACTGTAGCTTGCCTCCACCAGTATGTGAATGTGAGAGTGAATGAATAGTGGAATTGCACAGCGCTTTGAGGGCCCCGAAAAGCGCTATATAAATGCAATCCATTATTATTATTATTATTATTATTATTATTATTAAAATAAGCAGACGAACAATACATATATCGATCACCTGGATCACCTGTTTAGAAAGAAAAAAGAGAAAACAAGCAGAAGAAAAAGAGAGCAATATAATAAACAACATCACGATGATCTATGAGAATATAACAGTGAATACTAAATATTAAGCATTATTGTGCAGCACGTAAGATCAACAGCGCACAGTGTGCTTTGAGGTAGGAGCCAAAAAGGGTGTCCACCTCTCCTATATCTCCCCCTCCTGCAGAGTGAGTTCCTGAAGAGAGGAGACCTCCTGCAAGATGTAACAGCCTCCCCCACCAGTTGAAGAGCCCCCCAGGTGGCTCGATGCACTGGCGGCACCCTGCGCCAGGGTGGTGTTTGCAATTGTGGTGTTTGCAGTTCAACTTGACCCGATTTAAATTTCTTTTTTACTATGGATTTAATTTGTTGATATTCTAAAAATCTTTTCTTGTTGATCCCATATTGTGTAACTAGTCTGTCAAATGGAATAAATTCTGTTCCTTCTAATATATGTTCTAAATATTTGATTCCTTTACCACTCCAATTTGGAAAGTTTATCATATAGGTGTACGTTTGCATGGGATTAATGAAGACTCCATTGAGGAGATGAGGAGTTTTATTTTGTCTCGCATCAATTATATCGTCAGTTATATTGTTATCGCAAATTTTCAAATATATATCGTGATAAATATTTTTGGCCATATCGCCCTGCTCTAGTTTCAATGTTTTTACTGCATGAGTAGTCTATTAAATTAAGTAATCTACGTGTATTTGTTGATGAGTGCCTACCTTTTATGAAACCAGTTTGGTCAGGATGAATTAAGAGGGGGGTTATTTTCAAAATAACCCCCCTCATCCTGACCAAACTGGTTGCTCCTTCCATAAAGTGGGCATCCCTGCACCAGGCAGGGATGCCCACTCTCCCCTTCAATGTTTGCAATTTTTATTGAACCACTAGCAGCAGCAATTAGACAGAATTCAGTAATTAAGGGCATAAAATGCAAGAACGTGGAACATAAAATCAGCCTAAATGCGGATGATGTGTTACTTTTTCTCCAAAACTCACACACCAATATCTCTGGGGTGATTGAATTGATAAACTCTTTTGCAAGAATATCAGATTACTCAATTAACTGGTCAAAATCTACAGTCCTTCTGATTAATTGCTCCTTTCATAATTCTTCTCCTTCCCCACTGCAATCTGGAAATATAAAATATTTAGGTATTAATGTTTCTCCCAAGCTTGCAGATCTAACTAAATTAAACCATATCCCACTTTTAAAGAAAGTAGAAGGCGATCTGGCTAGATGGAAATGTTTACCCATATCACTCATGGGAAGGGTCGCCGCTATAAAAATGATGGTCTTGCCAAAAATAAACTATTTATTTTCAATGATCCCAAATAAGCCATCACAAGATTGGTTCAGATCTCTAGACTCGTATATTTCTAAATTCCTTTGGAAAGATAAACCCCCACGTATCAGCTTAAAAACACTACAAAAGACCAAGGATAAAGGAGGATTAGATCTGCCTAACTTTAATCACTATTTTTTAGCCAACAGGCTTCAGTTCATCTCTAGATGGTCTAAACACACCCTCTTAGATGAACCTTGGATAGATGTAGAACAGGCACTATGTAATAACCTAGAAATTTCAGACCTACCATTTATCAGCTCAAACATCAAATGACATGAATGCTTTAAAAGCATCAACATCAGTTCTTCTCTGACAGCATGGTGGGAGTTTCTAAAAATGACAGAGTCTTCATTAATCCCATGCAAACGTACACCTATCTGGAACAATCCGGACATATTGCAAAACAATAATATGATAAACTTTCCAGATTGGAGTTGCAAAGGAATTAAATACTTGGAACATATATTGGAAGGAACAGACTTTATCTCGTTTGACAGACTAGTTACACAGTATGGGATCAACAAGAAACGATTTTTGGAATATCAACAAATTAAATCCATAGTAAAAAAGAAATTTAATCCCAGCGAAGCTGAATTACAAACACCACCAAGTGTGGTACAATTTTTTAATCTAAACCCCCCCAAATTATTGTCTAAAATATACAGAACACTTTCTAAAATAGATGAATCAATATCCCTTCCAATTGCAAAATGGGAAGCAGATTTATCGATCAGCTTAGACCAAAACCTTTGGTCTCAGATATGCTTAAAAACCTTTCAATGGATCAGAAATCCCAGTTTGCAATTAATACAATACAAAATATTACATAGAGTGCAATATACTGGTCGTAGGATGTTCAAGATGGGCTATACGCCTTCCAACAACTGCTCACACTGCACAGCAAATACACCGGACAATTACATTCAAGGTTCAAGTTCAAGTTCAAGGTTCTTTATTTGTCACATGCATAGTTATACAAGTATAACACACAGTGAAATGTAGCCTGACACGCTCCTCAACATGTGCAAAAATTGGGGGGGGGTGTAGAGGAAGAACATTATATATATATATATATATATATATATAGTATATACACTGGGTGAATGTGCAGTAGTAGCAGCAAGCAGGTGAATTCTGTACATTAATATGAATAGACATCTGACTATTTTACAGGATAGACAATATAAACATATTTAAAATTAAAGGAATTGAAATGTACATTGTGCCTTGGTTTAGAGTGTCTGGAAGAGAGTCCTGTCTCAGTCAATTATAGATGATGTGAGAGGGCGGGTGTGTGTGTTTAGGGCACGGATGGCTTGGGGATAGAAGCTCCTCTTGAGTCTCTCTGTCCTTGCCCGGAAGATGCGGAACCTTCTACCAGATTGCAGAAGTTGGAACAGTTTGTTGCCAGGATGGGACGGGTCCTTCAGTATCTGCGCTGCTCTAGTCCGGCATCTCCTGGTGTAGGTGTCCTGAAGCGGGGGGAGAGCAATCCTGCAGCAGCGTTCTGCTGTACGGATCACTCTCTGGAGAGCTTTTTGGTCCTTCACACAGCTGTTCCCAAACCACGATGTCATGTTCTGTGTGAGGATGCTCTCCACAGCGCCTGTATAGAAAATCCTGAGGATCTTTGGAGAGACCCTGAACTTCCTCAGTTGTCGTAGGTGATACAGGCGCTGCCTAGCCTTTTTGGTCTGGACCTGAATGTGGGCAGCCCATGTCAGGTCTGAGGAGATGTGGACACCAAGATACTTGAAGGACTGCACCCTCTCCACTGGCGCTCCATTGATGATGATGGGCTTGTAGTCTCTGTGCTGACCCCTTCTGAAGTCCACCACCAGCTCCTTGGTCTTGCTGACGTTCAGCTGGAGGTGGTTGTCCTGGCACCATGATGCCAGATTCTTCACTTCATCCATGTAGGCCGCCTCATCGTTGTTGGAGATGGCACCCAACACCACTGTGTCGTCAGCAAACTTCACAATGGTGTTGGAGCCATGGGTGGCCACACAGTCTGAAGTGTAGAGGGAGTAGAGCAGTGGCGAGAGGACACATCCCTGAGGTGCTCCTGTGTTGATGGTGATGCTGTTGGAGAAGCACCTGCCCACCCTCACCACCTGAGTTCTGCCAGTGAGGAAGTCCAACACCCATGCACACAGACGGCTGTTAAGTCCCAGATCCCTCAGCTTTGTGAACAGTCTGCAGGGCACTATTGTGTTAAACGCTGAACTGTAATCAACAAACAGCATTCGCACATAGTTACCCTGTTTCTTGTCCACGTGGCTGAGAGTGGTGTGTAGGACGTGGGCGATGGCATCCTCTGTGGATCTGTTGGATCTGTAGGCGAACTGCAGCGGATCTGTGGTGTCTGGGATGGAGGAGGAGATGATGTCCAGTAATCGTTCAGGGATGAGGGGTTGCTGTTCTTGGGCACAGGGATGATGGTGGATCTTTTGAAGCATGTGGGGACCACAGACTTCGCCAGGGACTCGTTGAAGATGTAAGTGAACACACCTGCTAGCTGGTCAGCACAGCAGCGCAGCAGACGGCCGGTGATGCCGTCTGGCCCCGCCGCTTTCCTTGTGTTCACTCTCCTCAGTGCCGCTCGGACGTCATGCTCCGCGATGCTGGTCACCGGTCTCTCGCTGATGACGTCACTGTCCTCGGTAGTCAGGCGGTAGATAGCATTAGCCGCCTGGCTAACCTCGAAACGGGCGTAGAACCGATTCAGCTCGTTGGTGAATGCAGAGTTGGCGTTGATCGGCGCAGTGTCCCTGGCTTTGTAGTCCGTAATGGTGCGTAGTCCGTGCCACATACTCCGTGTGTCGCCCTGGTGGAAGCGGGACTCCACACGTTCCCGGTACCTGCGTTTGGCATCTCTCACCGCGCGCCGCACGCCGTATGAGGCCGCTTTGTAGGCGCTCATATCGCCAGTGGCGAGACCCGCGTTGTAGGAGGCGGTCCTGGCGTTTACTGCAGTGCGGATCGATCTGTCCATCCACGGTTTCTGGTTTGGGAATGTGGTGACTCTCGCAGTGGGGATAATCTCCTCCGCTAGCATATTGACGAAGCATACTGCTACTTCCGTAAACTCGTTGATGTCGACTGCGCATGCTCTGAACATGTCCCAGTCTACGTCGTTGAGTGCGTCCTGTAGCGTAGCTTCTGATTGGGCAGTCCACCGTTTTACCTCCCTCTTGGTCACGTCTTCCCTCCGTATGCTTTGTTTATACTGGGGAATGAGGAAGATGGCGTTGTGGTCAGACTTCCCAAAAGCCGGGTGTGAGACAGCTTTGTAGCCCTGCTTGTATGGCGTGTAGCAGTGATCCAAAATCCGATCCCCTCTCGTTGGACACGAGACATGCTGGTAAAAGTTTGGCATGACTTGTCTGAGGTTCGCTTTGTTAAAGTCTCCTGCTACAATGAGGGCTGCTCCCGGGTCCTTGTTTTGAAGCGAGCTCAGCACATCATGTAATTCGGACAAAGCCATACCTGTGTCCGCTTGGGGTGGGATGTAGACCGCCGTGGCGATGACTGAGGTGAACTCACGAGGCAGATAGAAAGGGCGGCACTTAATGCTCAGGAACTCCAGATGTGGCGAGCAGCCGCTGGAGAGAGTAGAAATGCTCCTGGCATCACACCACTTTCTGTTTATCATGAAACACACTCCCCCACCTTTGGTTTTGTTCGACTCTGCCGTTCTGTCTGCGCGGACCACAAAGAATGAATCCGACGGAGTTACGGCCTGGTCCGGCACGGTGGGGGTCAGCCATGTCTCCGTGAAGCACAGAATGTTGCAGTCCCTCATGTCACGTTGGAAGGTGACCCTTGCTCTTAGGTCATCGAGCTTGTTCTCCATGGATTGTACATCCACGCTATTTGGTTCTGTCCACCAGTTCAGAAGTTTTGGCGTGAAATATGTGAAGGCTTATCAAAGTGTCTGAAATGTAACATTCCAGCCTCCCCTTTAGTATGCTTGCTGGGCAACTTGAAAGAGGTCACTGCAGAAATAAACACAGCCCATGTTGTTTTTATGGCCCTATGCATTGCCAAGAAAATGGTCCTCATTAACTGGAAAAATAAAAATAATCTTAATTCTAACCAATATAAAAAACCATCTAATAGATCACATTAGTCTTGATACAGCCTCTGCCATCACATTTGATCAATCCCTTTGGGCTCCTTTGATTGGCTTCATCACCTAGTGGGGGTGGGGGGTCATGGTTTGGTCCTGCCTTCACTATTGTGGTTGATATGGGGGTAGGGACGGCCTTAGGGCGTCTGGGGAGTCCCTAGGGACGTTTTCCCTGGAGGGCCTAACCCGGGTATGTGGCCATGACCTGGTTAGGGGCTCTGGTGGCTCTTAGATGGTGTTTTCCTTGTGGCTGCGTACAGCGGAGATGGGGGAGGGTCTGTGCTGGCGGACACTGGTTACTGGCCTGGTAGCCTGGCTGCCCCTGGGAGGGTCCGAGACGGGCGTGGAGGCTTGGGGTCTGGGGGTGCTCCGTCCCCGGTCTGGGGTGCTGGCTGGGCCTTGGGGGCTTGGGTCCTGGCTGTTGTGTCACCGGAGCTGTGGGCGGGTGGGTGCAGGGGGGCTCAGCCCCAGTGCAGGGGACCTCTGGTGCATCGGCCCAACTAAGGGGCTCTCTAACTGGTGGGGAGGTTGTTATATCTTTGCAGGTGGTCTCCTCTCTACAGGAGCTCACTCTGCAGGTGGGGGGAGAGATATAGGAGAGGTAGAGAATGAACTCAACCTGGGTGTCTATTGTCTTGTGTAGTTTGGGAGATGATTGGATAATGGGGTGGGTGCAGTTTTCTCTGGGGTGGAGTCTGGTGGGCTGCCCCGGACTATGTGGGGCTGGGCTGGACGGTGCTGCTGCTGCGGGCCCCGGTCCGGATGGGCCTGGGCCCCCTTGCCCTGGTGGGTTCCAGAGTGTGGGGGTGCCTACTGGGGTCAGCGGGGGAGCTGGCCCCAGGGAGGGGCCGCTTGCCCCTCCCTTTCTTCCCTCCCCATCTTCAGCTACCTCCCTATTCCCACTCTACCACACCCACCCACACACGCAGGGCTTGGGGTGCAGGTATGTCACCAGGGTGCAGGGGAGGCACTCCCCTCTGTCCCCTTCTGGCCACCTGTGCCTCAAGTTTATTCTGCAACCTAGACATCCACATTACTCACACTCTCACATAACACATACATATAGGGCCTTGGGGGTGGGCACGTTTTACAGCATCCAGAGGATGGTCGGTGTATTCCAACCCACCTCTGGTGCTGGTGCCCTACCCTCAATTTTAAATGCATATAGACACTAAGGGTTTTCGGGAGGAGCCGTGCTGCTCTCTGATGTTTTAAATGCACTTTAGAACAGCACACAGCAACACTACACTATATGAGCGGGCGTAGGGAGGTTTGGGGTCTTCACTCACCCCGGTTCTGTTAGCCATCAGGGCTGGGGGGCTGGGAGGAGGTGCTGACCGTCAGATTGGGGTCCGGGATGCAGGGCCTCCCTGCTACTGCAGATAAGGAGGTGGTCTGCTTGCCTCCACCCCAGAAAGAAGGGTAACATCTCCTGGGTCTAGGTGCGGCTTGCCCCTATGGGGGCGGGGGTACCTGGACCTGGGATATAGAGTATGTTTGGGGAGTGTGACTGTCTGTGCAGTGTCTCTTTGTGTCTGTCTACACGTTGGGTGAGTGCCGAGTATTTGGTTGTGTATATGGGGGTGGGAATGCACGTTTGTGTGTGCGTCTGTGTCTATATGTCAGGTTGTGTCTTAGACTCAACCTCTCTGGGTACATCTCAGGCCCTCCTAAGTACGGAGGCCTATCTCCCCTCACCACACTCCCTGCCGGTGGCTGATGCCCTCAGACGTTGGTGTGTTGGTGGTTCTTGTCGACTGGGGCTGGGCACTCATGTATGTACCGGCTCACTTCTGGTGGCCGATTAGCGGGGCCTGGCGCCTGTGGCCCGGCTGGGCCACTTCTGGGGGGTGGGGTGCACTCAGGCCTCTGGCCTCTGGGCCTGAAGCTCGGTCCTCTCTGGCACAGCTGGCTGCTGGCAGAGCCCGCGGGCACGCCACTGCAACCCCCTCTGGCCTCTGCTCTGTAGCTGCTGGGTGACTTCTCCTTTGGGGCTCTACTCAGCTCTTCCCAGGAGGGTGGCACGGTTCCCCCCCTTTTGGCGGTCCTCCTCAGGTCCTCGTACTCTGGGGCCTCTGGATGTCTGGGGCCTGGATCTCCTCCATACTCAAAGGAGCTTGCAAAGAAAAGCGTCTGGACTTCTTTAAGTTGCTTGAAGACGTTTCACCTCTCATCCGAGAAGCTTCTTCAGTTCTAAGGTCAAATGGTGGAGAGTCCCAGATATAAACCTAGTGGGAGATACCCCCCACAGAGGGACAAAAGGACCCCCTGATGATCCTCTAATCGCCTGAGCCAAGGTGTGAAACTGGGTGTGGGTCCCAATCAGCCAGAGTTTCGGGTGAGTTCATTGTGAAACCTGTGAAGTCACCCGAAACTCTGGCTGAGAGGTGAAACGTCTTCAAGCAACTTAAAGAAGTCCAGACGCTTTTCTTTGCAAGCTCCTTTGACTACGATGACCTGGATGACTGAGAACCTTCACAGACATCTCCTCCATACCTGCTTCATACCCTGGGGGACGGGGCTATGGCTCCCCACACTCCCTAGCAGATCGTTACATGGAGAAACCTTTGGAATACAAGCATGCTGATCCACACAGGTGTGCACACAGGTGTACACACGGGTGTTCACAGACTCGGACTACACCTTTATTGGCTGCTGCGTCAAAGCACATTGTGCACTGTCTATCTTGCGTGCTGCACAATAGCGTGTAATATTTAGTATCTACTGTTATCTACTGCTAGCTAGTTTATTGTGATGGTGCTGTATTTATTATGTTGCTCTTTTTTTGTTTGCTTTCTCTTCTGTTTTTTTTTCTCCATACAGGTTATCCAGGTGTTTTGTTTGTTTTTCTTTCTTTCTTCCCCCCTTTCTCACCGTCTCTTCTCCCCTCTGTTTTTGTTTCTCTCCCTCTCTTTCTTTTATTCTTTCTCCCTGTCCTATCCCCCAGTCATGTCTGTCCCGGTTGTAGCAACCGAAAATAAAATAAATACATAATTATAATAAAGGTCAATCAAATGGACCAATATGGCAAGGCCATGATGATCCACTTGGTAAAATAAATCCGCTTGGCATCTTTCTTGGCCTTAACACAACAATTCTAATGGCTAAAGATCCAAACGGGACACAAAAAAACAAAAAAACAGAGGCTCACCCTTACAATAGCAGTTGAACCACTGAGTGCCTTCTCTTTGCTTGGTTGAGCATATGATTTGATGGCAACACAAGGTAATTTTAGTTAGGGCTGGCGTTATCTGCCAGATGACCCAGTGAATTTCTGACCACAAAACATATTGCAGAGCCTAATGATAGCTCAATATATTTCTTTACACACATGAATACTGGGCTTTCTTAACCTCCTACGACCTGGCGTCCACATATGTTGACATCACATTTTGGTTGTCTAGACTACAATACAAAATTTTGCTCTATAAGGGCCTGATATCTCTTACAAGGACATTATAGTGCCACGGTTCTTTCGAAATTTAAAACAAATGTCCTCATATGTGGATATCCGGACCTTGTAGAGCAAAATCAGGTAAAAAGATAATTCGTTGTTTCTACATTCATCAGGTCCCAATCAGCCCAAATAGCAAAGAGAAATTAAAAATGCATGCCATGAAATAGTTTGTGTCTTAGAATCATTACACAACCCATATCAGATTTTCCCCTGTCTATTGTAGAGAATGGATTTATCCCAAACAGATGCTCCACTACTGTCTTCTGGCACATCCCTCAGCAAAATTGTTCTTGAGCCTTGGCTGCTCTGCTCTTGTCAGTGACTTACTATTAAACTATGATTGTGGGAGGCACCTTCTTTTCTCATCTTCTTTTTCAGGGGTCAGCTCACATATTTTATGTATTAGATCTTCCTCTTCCTCTTAGATATGCCCTATAGTCTTGAAGGCTAATGTAATAATTACTTGATTATTAAGTAGGCACAAACAAAATTATCATTGCCGCTCTTGTTTTGGGGCCCACTTTTTTGTGGAATTTGGACATATGTGAATAGATACTATAAATAAAGTGTGCCCTGTAAACTCATACTTAAAAGAGGAGATAGCATTGACTTTGAATTGTGTGGGTGTAGTAGAGTCTTCTTCATGTTAGAGAGGAAAAAAAGAAATATGTGCTGAAATACTTTATATAAAGCAGAAGATTATGGTGGTTATGTTAAACAAGTAAGTGGCAAGAGCAGAATTGTCTGGATGAAGATGTAGGCAATGCTTCCACATAGGCTGTGGTAGTGTGTGATGATAGGTTGAGTGAGTGAGTGACCTGACCCACGATAAGACACCAGTGTCAGCAGAAATGACATGAATACAATTGATCCTGTTTCTACCACTGGAGAGACCTTGAATATAAAATCTGACAATGGGTGAACAGCTTCTTCCAGGCAAGGTCATATCTGTTCTCAGCCCTAGACAATTTTTAAAAAGACAGTCACTAGTGATGTGGGTGCTACAGAAGAATGAAATCCATCCATCCATTTTCTTCCATTTATCCACAGTAACAGGGTGGTTGGAGCAGGCTGCCATCGGGCGAAAGATGGGGGTACACCCTGAATAGATTGCTAGTGTGTTGCAAGGCTAACAAAGAGAGAGACACTACCCACAGAGAATCTACTTAGACACAGAGAAAACATGCAAACGTAACACAGAAAGGCCACAATGCTTCCCACTTGGCAATTATGAAAAACCCCTATGTGTGTGTGTGTGTTAGGCAAATAATACAGGTGGAACATATAGGTGCTACTGAATGATGAAATCAATTGAGTCAAATTTGAATATGATTATACCATTTACAGATAGAGACCAAGATTATATTTCTATGAAACAGGCTTATTTTATAGTTTACAGCTTCAGCATGAATCGTAATGACCTGTTAATTTTCACGTATGGAATCACAGTTTTGCAGCATGTACACAGAGATCATTAACCCTTTAAAGCCGGTCGGAGCGGGCACGCTCCGTTTTGCGTAACTATTTTTAAATCCCAGTAGCACTGCAACCACGTAAGCTAGCGCAATAATTTTTTTTGCATATGAAACCGGTGGAGTTGTACTTACATCTTATGCCATCAGCTTGTCCTAGGTCACAGTTTCCTTCCACATATGGCTTTGCAAAATTTGCATAAAAAGCACTTGCAGCAACAAAAACATAATAACAAACAAAAATTAACTTATTTCATAAGTCACTACTAGGATCAGTAAGTTCCTTTGAATGCTACCATATGTGATTTGGTGAGCATTTGCTAGATTCCTATCAAAGAACATTCTTTGCAAGAACCCCACGCACTTGGTGGCAGTGCAACAAGAAGAAACTTGGATACCAGGCTCAGGAAGTGGCAGCCATCTGTTGGGGTGAAGACACTTCCTCTATACTGACCTTGAGGCACTCCACGGCACTTACACAATAAGTACCTTACATCATGAATACTTATAAAGGCAGTGTTATTTTTGGTAAGCGGTAAAGCTGTACCGGCTTCTGGTTAATATTGTGAAATATTATAGTAACATTTGTTATCTCATGCCAGTGTCAAGTTTCTAACAATGGTAGGAAATCTTGAGTGATATTTGAGATATTTTTGGAGTGTTTTGTTGTTTATCTACCATCAGCCTTTAGGAGAGGAAACCATATAAAAACTAATATTTGGAGGAGTCTTTGGTCAGAGACTCCTATCAATCATACAAATTACCCCTCACCTTGCAATATTTATGATAATGTAACCAATGACACAGTGTTAATTGCTTCCATCCCTCACCTCTTCTGAATGTGTGACATACAGATCAAGAGGAAGCCTGTTTCCTTTTGCTCCTGTGAACACTTAATCCATCTTCTCCTACGCTTTGTGTGTGATGAATGCTACATATATCGGGCATGATTTAATTGTTTTCATCTAACTGCAATTCCAGTTCAGCTTTCCATGTGAAATCTGACTTCTGCGTGATAAACAGATGCAAATAGTTTAGGTCTTTATTTGTTCATATACAACCAGAGGCTTTTTAGGGAATGTAGCACTTAATTGATTTATTTTTTAAAAATCTATTCTTACACAGCCCTGCGACAGACTGGCGACCTGTCCAGGGTGTACCCCGCCTTTCGCCCTATGACAGCTGGGATAGGCTCCAGCGCCCCCCGCGACCCTGAAAAGGATAAGCGGAAGCGAATGGATGGATGGATATTCTTACACATTTCCTTATGGTAATCAGCTGCATATTTATGCACATACCTTAGTGTTGTTAATATTAGAGAAAACTCAGACGACTAAAAGTGTTTTAAAAAAATATTTATGGTAAATAATCAGAAGTGGGGAGTAATGAAGTACAAACTCTTTGTTACTGTACTAGAATACAGTTGTAATTTTCATTTCTCTGTATTTTACATAAGTAGTTACTTTTCTGACAACTTTTTACTCCCTGCTGATTGGTTTTATCCTTTTGAGGGGAGTTATTATCAGAATCATCAGAATCAGGGTTACAGCAGGCAGCACACTAATGGCGCATGTGCACTTACAAAGGAACCTTCTGACCAACTTTACACAAACATCACATTGGGGAGACATGTCAGAAAGGTAGGCTGATAGGAAAAAAACAACGAAAATACATAACATGAGGTAAGAGGAGGAGAAAAAAAACTCCACTCAGACTGAGCTCCTAGTGGGAGAACAGTTTGATAACAGAAAACAGTTATTATTTCACATTACTGCAGGCCTTCAAAAATCTAATCGATTGGAACCTAAACCTTAACACATGAAAGGCAGTCTTATTCAAGTATTAATCATCAGGGGATGTTGCAGAAAAAGAGAAGAAAAACTGGAAAAACTGTGTGGAATAATCAGGGTGTTATTTTGCTGTTGTTTTTTTGTTTGTTTTGGCACAACACAGAAATGAGTGCAGATGTCCAAAGTTATGGTTATGGTGCTTCAGCCGTCTAGCTATAGCCATAAATGAGGAGCGAGCATAAAGGGAGTAACATTTTTTGTGTGGCGGATATTATGCAATGTTTCGTTCAGCTCAACAAACGCCAGCACACACATACACAACTGTTTGTGTGCAGTGTGTGATACTAGTAAAGTTCCAGCTGCTGTATTTTACAGAGAGAGGAAAGAAAGAAAACTCACTTCACTCATGGATGGAGAAAGATAAGAAAGACAGGACAGGAGAACTTACCTTGGCCTCCAGTAACACTGTGAGGAACCTTGGAGTCATTTTTGACCAAGACATGTCCTTCAATGCACATATTAAACAAATATGTTGGACTGCTTCCTTCCATTTGTGCAATATCTCTAAAATCAGAAAAATCCTGTCTCAGAGTGATGCTGAAAAACTTCATGCATTTATTACTTCCAGGCTGGACTACTATAATTTATTATTATCATCAAGATGTCCTAAAAACTCCCTGAAAAGACTTCAGTTAATTCAAAAAGCTGCAGCAAGAGTACTGACGGGGACTACAAAGAGTGAGCATATTTCTCCTGTATCGGTTTCCCTTCATTGGCCCCCTGTTAAATCCAGAATTGAATTCAAAATCCTGCTCCTCACGTACAAGGTCGTAAATAATCAGGCCCCATCTTATCTTAATGACCTGATAGTACCATATCACTCCATTGGAGCACTTTGCTCTCACACTGCAGGCTTACTTGTTGTTCCTAGAGCATTTAATTAATAATAATTAATGTGCAATAATAACAGTGTGCAATACACATACACTTATTCTTCTTTTTTATACTAAGTTAATATACTGTGTTGTGTTGTTTGTTACGTTGTGATGTGTCATATCGTGTCGTGTTGTGTTATATGTAGTGCCGACGTAGGACAGTTTTTCCAATTTCATTGTACTACTGTACTATGTATGACTGTGCAATGACAATAAAGAGTTATCTTATCTTATCTTATCTTATCTTAAAAGTAGAACGGGAGGGAGAGCCTCCAGTTTTCAGGCCCCTCTTCTGTGGACCCTTCTTCCAGTTTTGATTCAGGAGACAGACACTATATCTACTTTTAAGATTAGGTTTAAAATAGTGCTGTCAGCGTTACTCTCATTAAAATGACATTAACGGCATTACTGCATTAATGTGGCAAATCTCCATTAGTGAGTTAACGCGGATCGCCCCATGCGAGGGGCAACACGGTGCTAACGTGTTAATGAGCTAACCACGCCGACCACGTTAACTCGCTTACGGAGAATTACCGTGTTAATGCGGTTATGGTGTTAACGTCATTTTAACAAGATTAACGCTGATATCACTAGTTCAAAACTTTCTTTTTTGCTAAAGTATATAGTTATGGCTGG